>NW_021163061.1:0-600000 GCF_004324835.1 Dendronephthya gigantea | reverse complement strand
AAAAACTCATCCTTTTTAATTGCCATTTCTTTCAGACCATCTACCAAGGTCGAATATATATATACTGGTATATTTGACCATCCTATTTTTTCTAAGGTCGAAATTCGAAAACCTTGTGTGGATCTCATGACGAAAACTCCGTTTTACGTCGACGAAAAAGAGATTTTATTCATTTCAGAAACTGTAGCCCGGTCGACCAGTGCAACAACAGTTAAAGTTTTAGAATGCGAACAAGAAGCATTGAGAGACGGAGTCAAAGATTCATTGAGAATTGAGAGATGTTGCCGGAGTAGTTCTGTACTCTGTAGAAGAGAACGGTTGCTTGTCGAATTTATATCCTAGTGTACATTCGTCACGAGTTTCCTATCTTCTCTTCTAAACCTGTTTTCTTTTGAATACAAACAGGTAATTTGCTGTTTTTTTACTTCAAGAGGTAGTAAACTTTATGGCTTTTATAGCTTTATTATACATTATTACGAATTTAGCTCCTGTAGTCCCGTAGAAGAGAACGGCATATACATACATATCCTAGTATAAACTCGATCGTCACGCGTGGTAACCTGATAGCCTTGATTTAATCCTCGAAGTCGGAACCACAAACCACATCACTAAGCAACAGAAACACAACAAACACGGCCTCTCTCATTCAAATTTCCATGCTTATATCCACGTTCACAGCAAACAACACAAACAATATGTTAGATACAGCAAGGCGGTAAGACAGGTCGAGGAACGAAGCTTGCTCCGAGAATCTTTAAACCAACTGGTTCATTTGGCAACAAAACAAAGCATTTTTTAAAGACTGTTAAGCTTAGAATCTCGAATTTGCAATTAAATTGCCCTGTTTATATTATTCAAACGATTGAAAATCCGGGATGGGTTGTGGTAGCTCAAAGGCAGTAATAGTACCCAGCGCCACGAACATAGAAGAAGCTGTGAAAAGTCCGAATGAAGATGAGAGGAAAAAAAAGACATCATTGTCTAGTCGAGGCTCCCGGGTGTCTGTCAAATCAGATGGAAATAACGATACGAATTCGAACGTAAACGACACGTCGGGAAAAATTAGAGAAATTTCGGCATCGTCTACGAGAACAGCGGATAGTGGCATTAGCGATTTGCCGGACGATGGAATGATCACGGAAAATTCTAATCCGAATAAATTGATACAAGTTGAAAGTTCACAGCGACCAGCAACTCCAGGTAGGATTAATTACGAGTGCAAATGAATCTATATGGATCTATGAACAGTGTGAATAATTGAGCAATACTATATTTGAAGGCAAAATACTGTAGAGTTAGCATTCTGATGTGAAATTTCACAAAACTTTATAAGGACAGGTTTCTCACATGCCTGCTAAAGTCGGTCGTTGAACGGACCATTGCTTTTTCGGATTTTCGCCAAAGCATTTTAAGATTTTAAGCTGTGCAATACTAAAATATAGACACTGCACCTGTTCATGCAAGCTGTTTACATGAAGATCAATGCATGGCAATGATTAAAGTTGGAAAAGATCATTTCAACTAGAGGTTACAAGAAAACCTTCAGACATCAGGCATCAGACATATTCCCACCGGCATTTGAGAATTCAACTGAAAATATATCCACTAGATCAAAATAATATCCATCTCATTCGGAGGCTATCAGGTCACACGTGTCGCAAATCTTTAATATCAATTTTTCGGCCAAAACTCACTCTAATTGAAATCATTTATAAAATGAATGTTTGAAATTGAGAACCTAAGCAAGTTCGCGTCGAATTCGAGCACAATTTTTATATCCATATGCTTGGAGTGTAATGCAATGGTCATGTCATACAATAAAAAATCTTTAATTGGACATCTCCATATCGGATAAAAAATTAAAATATTTTATGGATTGGCGAAATTTGGATTGGATTGGCGAAATTTTAGCTCAATTCCAGCTGTTTTTGTTTAGAGTGTCTTCGCAAAAATAATTTTAAAGTAAATGTTTGTCGTCGGCAATCTGTCAAGCCAGGTCAAAGAAAACACCGTCGTGTTGTTCAGAGGATTTCATTAATAGTACAGATTCTTATCGAAAATCTAAGCAGATATAGACCGAAAGGTTATGTTTTCTTGGACGGATATTGTGGTTCATTTGAATATTTGCTGTTTAATTTGTTGTAACAGAAAGAAAGGCGATGTTTTATAAACATAATTTCAACGACAACGACTGTTCCCTTAGCAACCACCAGCACAATGACGCCATCACTAAGCAACCATTAGCAAACTCTGTTTAGTTTGAAGAGTATTGTTATAACTATTATAAATCAGTTAGTTTTCAAATTGAGCGTCTCTTATGACGGAATTATCAGGAATTTTACTTCCATAGTTTAAAATCTTGATGTTTTATATTTGATGTTTGCATCTACCTATAGAATTTATAGCTAGGAAACAATGATTCCAGATTTTTTCAACTTGGGCAATTGAGAAAATCTCAACTTGATATTTTGCTCTTTCAAACAAGCACAAACTTTCCTATAAATCACTGCTTTCCGGTTTAAGAAATCTCTTATTTAGATAGCGTATCTTAAGCAAATGTGTTGCATTTTAGATCTAACTCTTGAGGGAGTACCCTGTCCCAGAAAACAAAGCGGCAAGGAAAAACGTCGCTTAGAATTGCAAAAGCGAAGCTCCGAATCATCTGTGCCAACGTTTCCTCCGATTACGAACGGCGGTCTGGTCGAGCGACCGAAGACCAGGGGGGGACTTGCCTTCGACATCACATTCTGTCCTGAGACGGGTAACATGAGAAAAGCTCAACTACCAAAGCTTGAACGGAGAAAAAAGAAGAAAAAACTAACCAAAGAAGAGTTGGAAGAAAAAATGAGAAAGGCAGCTGAAAGACGACAGGTAGAATATCCTTAAAAAACCTTTGTCTTAGTTCTTTTTACGGTAAAAATGGCCAGACCGGTCCGGTTGTATTTCGGTACAGACAGATTACTGGTATTTTAGAGTGTTCAAGAACTCTGTATTCAAGTATATCGTTATTTACATCTGCCTTGCACAGGAAATGCAGTTTCGCCGCTATATTCTTAACGAAATACTAAAGATTTTAATTCAAAATATGACTGGTTTGACCGCATTTTGGCCTTAAGAAAAAGCGCCCTAGGACGAAAGTCACGAAACAAGTCATTACCAGCAAATTTCGCACAGAAATACACTTTTGCCCATTTCTTCCATCGATTTTGAAGACTATTCTCAGCTTTCGAAAACTTCAGAAATGAGTCCATACATCAAACAATGAACTTTTCTCATCACTAGTTTTCAATTGCAGATGTAAATGATCGCTCCAGCTATTCGACGTAATTAATAGATTCTCAGCATAATTTGGTTTAGTTTAGGTTTTCTCCCTTAGAAAAACTTAACAACATACGGCTCTTTCCACTTTCCAGTGCAAAAAAAAGTGTTCCAATTTGAGTCAACAAAGCTTTTAAATCTCTTCCTGCAGGAACATAACAAGAAAATCCAGGAGAAATCTCACGCCTTCGTTCAACAATACGAGAATGTTGTTCAAAGAAAACAGAATTCGGTAGGAATAACCACAGAACATGAAGAGAATTTGGATATCGCCAGAGACGATGAGGCTGAGATATTCTAGAAAGAGCCGCTTCTTACAAATGACCGGCAGTGAGAAATGGATAACTAAGGGATGTGAAACAACAATTATATCAAGAATATCCTGAAAAAAATATTGAATATGATCGAACGAAAATGAAAGTGGATTGTTGCTGTAATTGAACTCTTAAATTCCATCAACTTTCATTAATTAATTCTCATCCGCAGTTATCTACTCCTATGAATTTCCATCAACTCTTGTCCATTTCACCCATAACTGGTCTCACCTACGCTCATAAACTCTTATCAACTTTCATCCACATTCATCCTCACTCATCAACTCTCATTCACACTTATCAACTCTTATCCACACTTATTAACTCTCATCCACACTTATCAACTCTCATCCACACTTATTAACTCTCATCCACACTTATCAACTCTCATCCACACTTATCAACTCTCATCCACACTCATCAACTCTAATCAACCCTCATCCACATTATCAACTCTAGTCAACCCTCATAAGTTTTATTAAGTAACCTAACAAGTACTAAAAGCAACTTAGAATGATAATTCAAACGTTTCTAAGAAACTTGTTTAGACGATCAAATTGATTGAGGTCGATAACACGAACACTCCCGTGGGTGTTAGATATAGGTAGATATTTTTGTAAATAATACAATATATTTCCATTAAAATATCCCAAAACAACATTTCCGCATGTGGGACTTTCAGTGTTATTCTCATCCAAAAATGATATCACAGCGCGCGCGCAAAAATGTCGTCTCAGGAAGCGATTTCAACTGTTTTAATCGAATAATTAACGAGAATTAAGCATGAAACCCTTCACGCCTGTTTCGACAGAAACAACGCGAGTGGGCAATGCATAAAAATATTAATATCACCTGGAGGGTTTCTTAAATATGATAAACATTACATTAATATAATTGCTATTTTGTTAAGACCTTATATTCGCCAAAGTTTTACTCATGCACGGGCTTTCGAGCGAGCTAGTTTCCTGACAATTTAAGATGAAAAATCCCGCGTTGAAAACCTCACCGAAGAAATATAAAAACATGCAAACACATATGATTACAGTTACTGCACGGAAAGCGGCGCAAGAATTTTAAAAAAAATTGAAAAAAAATCCCCATCACTGGACAGCCATTTAATAGACCCAAGCGGTCCCAGCCTCTTCAAATCTTTTCCTCAACTTGAGCTAACGAGGCTGGAAGCATTCAGGGCTCTGCTACAAGTCATAAGCAGTCCCAAACTACATGTTTTCAACCTATTTAAAGCGAAATAGTCTGCCCTGGTTTAGTTATTATTCACAAATGTTATTGCTCGCTTATATTCGTGTCATTTCAATCGATTTTCACAGCGCCGTATATTTTTCTAACGAAGTAGTAGGTCGCATAAAAACCGATTGTGCCAGTCAGAAGCCAAAACGTAAACACCATCATCAGAGTATACACGAAGTATATCAGGCCAGAGACGAAACTCACGATCTCAAGCTAAAAATTAAACAGAGTAATAAATAAATTACTGTGAACGATTGAATATATTGATATATTGAGCTGTGAACGATTGAATATATTGATATATTGAGCTGTGAACGATTGAATATATTGATATATTGAGCTGTGAACGATTGAATATATTGATATATTGAGCTGTGAACGATTGAATATATTGATGCTTCACTAATGTATTTTTATCACTTGAAAATGGTGCGAGATGCAGCATCGAAACGTTGTGAAATAATACATTTTATATCGCTTCTATTTGTGTCAAAACTTTAATAAATAAATACACAATAAATAGATACAAGAAATACACAGGTCAAAATCTCGAGACGTATTTGTAAAGCTTGTTTACACTTGCGATTTTCTTTCTTTGATAGATGTGAATGAGTAATTTGATACGATGCTCTGATGTATAAGAACTCTTAAATGAAAATTTCCATAAAAACGTCATGTTACAAACCTTATTGACGTAGTAAAATATGGCATAAACAAGAACATAAAATGAACAGGATGAGGAAGTGAGAAACGACCTCCACCACCAGTGATAATCCTTGAACGAAGAAATAGTATATATTGTAATAATTTTCTATAAACTTTAACAATGGTTCTGTGTGCTGTAACTGCGTGTATGCTAAGAGACGATCCTTACTGGACCTCTAGGAAGAACAGCTTAGAACTGATAGAGCTATCCAGTATAAATAAGGTTAGTTTAGTTTAGGTTTCCTCCTGTAGTAACACTGGATCAATAAGAGATGATCCTTACTGGACCTCTAGAAAGAACACTTTAGAACTGATAGAGCTATCCATGCAGTATAAATAAAGTTGGATCAATGTTTAGTTTACCAACAGTGGATCAATGAAATGATCTTACAGAACCTTTTGGTAAATATTTCTTGTATTTTACAACAGCACAATCATTTCACTTACCTCAGCACAAAGTTGGAAATAAGTAACTACGACGGCGATGAGAGAACAGCACATTGCGAGAATAATAAAAACAAGAAATAGAAAGCCGAACAAATAATAGAATTGATTTTCCCAGATTGCCTAAAAGATTACGAAGAGAGTTCTGAGTTAGCAGCATACATCAATATACAAAAATTAACATATCAAAAATGAACAAAAACTGAACAATAAGTTGAATGAAAAAACATACCGTTAAAATAAAGAACAGCTCAATAAAAACTGCTCCAAATGGTAGAATTCCCGCCATAAGATTGCTGCGAAATAAATGATCATTTTATTAAAAAACAATACAAATCATGTGATCTCGTGCTCATATTTTAGCCAATCAGCGCCCGTCAACTGATCTTACCTGGGTATAGGATGGACATACCAAACTTGCTCGGGGACTTGTCGTGGTATTTGGTTTGTTCGTACAGGATGTTCGTATGGCTATGAAGGGAAATATATGGTTGCTTGGTTTGTTATTTAGCAAAAGTGAGAACTGGCGTTTAGTCACAACAAAAGAGGAGAGAATATACTCACATATTTTCTATAGCCAAAGTAATATCCTAGGAATACCAGGGGTAGGGAAATACCAAACCAAAGCAGAAGAAGAGCCAGCATTGTCGTGAATGGAAGCTTGAGAGGATATAAAGATAAGGTTAGTTTAGTTGGAAGACGAAACTGTTAGTCAAGCTCGCAAATGCAACTCTTGTTCTCGTTTGACCAGGTCATGAGAGTTGACGAGAGTTTTCCCTCGTTTGACTGCTACGTGTGGTAATATCCAGTCAACTTTCAGGCAACTCTTGTTCTCGTTTGACCAGGTCATGAGAGTTGACGAGAGTTTTCCCTCGTTTGACTGCTACGTGTGGTAATATCCAGTCAACTTTCAGGCAACTCTTGTTCTCGTTTGACCAGGTCATGAGAGTTGACGAGAGTTTTCCCTCGTTTGACTGCTACGTGTGGTAATATCCAGTCAACTTTCATGCAACTTTAGTTCTCGTTTGACCAGGTCATGAGAGTTGACGAGAGTTTTCCCTCGTTTGACTGCTACGTGTGGTAATATCCAGTCAACTTTCATGCAACTTTAGTTCTCGTTTGACCAGGTCATGAGAGTTGACGACAGTTCTCCCTCGTTTGACTGCAACGTGTGGTAATATCCAGTCAACTCTTATTCAACTTCCATTCATAACACTCACCGCTCCAGAAGAATGTTTTCCCCAAATGAAAAAGTTCAAAATGAACACCAGACTTGCGATAACCCCGGGGTACAAAGTTCCGGTGACCAGGGCAGCTCGCTTCCATTTTTGACCGTTCAACGTTTTATAAAGACGGGCCGAGAAATATCCAGCAAACATTCTGGAAAACAGGAAAATATGATTTAGGACAAAGTCACACCTCGCAAAATTATACCATACGGTTACATAACTGGGGCCAGTTGTACAAAAGACTATTTGATAAAAGACCAGAATTGGCCAATCAGAGTTGTGTATTTCTGACTAAACTACTAGTTAGAGAGTTTTAAACAACCGGCTCCAGTAAAAACCATGACTCGAGTTCATAACGTACCCCATGAAGACAAAGAGGAATACGACCGCTGATAAAAGACTTCCGCGGCTCGCAGGCGAGAGCATGCCAAACATTGCAACGACTGAAAAGAAATTGGAAAAAAGCGTTTTAGATTTAGTTGTGGTTTCTTCAGTAGTGAAATTCTGTTAGCCGTACCCAATGTAATCAAAACCATGGCAAAAAGCTGAACTCCAGAACCAACACACGCTGTTAGAAGAAGACGGAATCTTGGAGGACGGAAGACATCGCCGTGGACTAACTTCCAACCACTTTCTTCAATTGTGTCGTCCTAAAGACAAATACCAGATACAGATTAATTAAAAATCATACGATACTTACTTCACTAAATCCTCGTCTGTATCCTATAGTCCTGACTGAGCCTATGTTACTACAGGAGGAAACCCAAACTAAACTAACTTTATTTATACTGGATAGCTCTATCAGTTCTAAACTGTTTTTCCTAGAGGTCCAGTAATGATCATCTCTTATTGATCCAGTGTTACTACAGGAGGAAACCTAAACTAAACTAACTTTATTTATACTGGATAGCTCTATCAGTTCTAAACTGTTTTTCCTAGAGATCCAGTAAGGATCATCTCTTATTGATCCAGTGTTACTACAGGAGGAAACCTAAACTAAACTAACTTTATTTATACTGGATAGCTCTATCAGTTCTAAACTGTTCTTCCTAGAGGTCCAGTAGAGATCATCTCTTATTGATCCAATGTTACTACAGGAGGAAACCTAAACTAAACTAACTTTATTTAAACTGGATAGCTCTATCAGTTCTAAACTGTTCTAAAATTTTTACCATTTCATCTTCTTGGTTGTACTTAGCAATGTCACGGCGAAGAGTTCGTATAAGAATCATGGAGACGATACCTTGGCAGAAAGAGATCATATTAGACCAAGATCGACTCTCATAAAACCCCAGAAATCAGAACGTTAAAAACACAACATTGCCTTTTACCCGAGAGGAATATTGCAATAACGACAGAGTTGACGATTGAGAACCAATGGATTTGTACGTCGCTCATTGCAAGATATGTGTCCCATCGAGACGCCCAGACAATGGCACTTGGCTAAAAAAACAGTGTCGATTATTATCATGATGGTGCTACTCAGCCTACTCTGAGTTTACCAACCCAGCCAGCTGAAAAATTAGTTTAGGTACGGTTGGTTTCGATGTCTTCCAACTGAACTACTAGATCAACACATTTCGAATAGGTGATATTTCAGAAGTTACTAGTCAATCTAGTCCCTCCATATAACAAGCGTTAAGATCAGTGTTGCTAATATGAATGGATTTCTATTTCTGGGGACGGTTGTTCGAAAGGTGGATAACTTGGATAAAGTTATCCAACGGATAGTGATTATTTCAAACGTTAAAATAATCCTCGCCAGTTGACATGGCCAAGATTAAACTTCACAATCTTGAAGTTAAAATTCTTTCTAACGATTATAAATTAATCTAAGTAGCTTTATCGTTGTTCAAAGATTTTTTACGACGGTTGAAAAAGTCATTATCCAGTGGATAACTTTATTCACCTTTCGAACAACCGGCCCCTGAGTGCTGATCGGTTAAAATATGGACACTAGAGCACCTGGATATCGTAAGACGAACGATTTACCGTAGCGCTTACCTCCCAAGTCACGACGTAGGCAAAACGAATGGTATTTCCTCCTAGAACACAAATTCAAGATTTTAAAAGAAGCCTAAACGGGGAAGGATTGAAAAAGATGGGTGACAGTCTATTATTAAGTCAGCAGTAATTACTAATCCAATGTATAAAATATTCAGGATTGATATATCCAGTTGATATCTCGAGGCAAAAAATTTTAAACACATGCCTTTCTGTTTAACTTCTTGACTGTTTAATTTGTAGGTACATAGAGCTTCAGTAATATCTTTCTCAACTGTTTTTGTTTCTATATTTCCAATGCTGCAAAATAGTTTTTCAACTGCAGTATAAGAATCCTGGCCAGAATGTTTGACCAAATGAATGAACTCAACAATTGAACTACTACACTGTAATTCACTGAACTTTTGTTAACCAGTCAACTGCCTGGCGTTTCCAGGAATCATGCAGTAACCCAGAGTTAAGCCAAATCTTTGAATACTGCAGTCTAAACTAAAATCAAACCCTACCTCATAGGTTGAGCTTCAAACCCGACCACACGGAATGATTCACTGAAAAAGAGCCAGGAAATGATTTCAAACAATCGGGAATCTCTACAAGACTCCTAATCTGATCGATCAGGATGATCAATTCATAAAGAGGAACGCAGAATACATAGAAATGTTATATACTCAATATTTTTACAAAACCAAAGTTTGCTGCTGTGACCCCCAAACACCTTACTTGTCGTCCGTGTGATACTTGATTATCATATGAAGAAGATTATTGATGTAAATCTAGAGAAGAAAATATTTTGAGTATATTTATAATTCTGATTGCAATGAAAGTAATACTTCATGTAATATAATACATAATAGATTTACTTTTCCATCTTTTTCATAGCCAAGTTTAAAGCCATGTTCGTATTGGACCTGGAAACATAGATAATTAGAGAGGGGGTGAAGTGGAGAGGGCGTGGATCACAGAGAACACTCAGAGGGAGATTAAGAGATCTATGGATTTTATGAGAAGGCTGATAAAAAGGGTTAGTAATGAAACAGGGGGTTATGCACAGCAAGTCAATTAGGTGAGTGGGCCTAGAGAGTGAAGGTGAATTAGAGAAAGATCAAATGAAAAAGAGTGAATTAAAGAGTGAGGGGATGAATTGGAAGGTGAATTAAAGAGAATGAATTAGAGGAAGTGAATTAGAGAGGTGGATGACTTAGAGAAAGACAAAAAATTGGAGAGGTGGATTAAAGTGTGTGAATTGAAGAGAGGGAGGGTGAATTAGAGAGAAAGGATATAGGATATATTAGAGAGGGTGAATTAGAAAGAGAGAGAAAGTGTGTCATCAATTGTAAGGAAAGTGATTACCAAGAAGACATCATCATAATTATATTTTAAAGAGATTATAAATCATCCTAGACAAAGTTAATATCAAATTATTCATCATACCAGATTGGTGTTATCTAAAGTTCTGAATTTTGTAGCAATAGGAAGGTTATCAATCAGCCTGCAATCAAACGAAATTATACAAATTTAGTGCAAAACAACATGAAACAATTTGTAAAACAGTATTGAAGCTTGAATTAGGAAAACATTGGACTCACATATGAACAGAGTAATCTTCCTTGATTCTCTTAGCCACAGTATCAGATTCCTCCTGAGACCAAACTTTCTCACAAAGAATTGTGCATGATCTGTTCAGCATCATTTTCACCTAAACATTCGTCGGTACAATTATAAAATACCACGCCAATAGGGCAGTATGTTAAAGCTATGTTAGAAGATCAATTTTAGAGTATAAAACTGGCCCACTCTTTACAGCGGATTCTGTTTGACTGCAAAACAAGCATTTGCTTGACATTTGAAATGTCACATGCACTGTTTCCAAGGAAAGGGTGGAGTGTTCCATTTGTGCTTTGACATATTTGCAATGTTGAAAGAAAGTGCTTGTGTTAAAAAAAGGTGCTTTCCAATGACTGTACAATTGCCCTTTCGTGTTGACTTCCATATTTTAAAATACCGCAAGCATTTCGAATATGTTTACATGCAAGATGCGCACCAAAACCTCAAATTGTGAACTTCAAAATTCAAACGTCATATTCTAAACGACCCAACATGCATTGCAAATGCTTGTTATTTTGCCGTCAACCGGAATCCGCTGTAAAAATACTATTTATTCTTGTTCTGTGAGAGTCCAATTTATGTATCAAGCAACATAAAACAAGATATAGTTTTATATATGGCTGTTAAACGTTGGGTTGGCCAGGTTTCTATAATTGCTCCCATTTGTCAGATAACTCACTCAATTGAATGATACACATCCAAATACAATTGTAAAATTGTCTGGCATTAGACAAAGGGAGATACTACAGCTAAAACACAGTATTTCAGCATCATCATCAGCTTCGGTAGCACCAATCTCACCTTGTAAGGGGTGTTCACAATTCGATCTCCTCTTAACACTTCGCCTAAAAAAACATAAAAATATAAAATTTTCAAATTTCTGTTAAAGAAATGCTTAGTAGTTTAACATAAAATGGTTAAAACAAAAAATTGGATGGAAAGATGATGGGAGATTAACCATCTTGGAAGGTTTTACACCTGGACGAAGAACCTTACCTTTGTGAGAGAGATGATGTAATGTCAGATATGACCCAAAATACCACCCTATGACCAGAGTACTTTTTGCATGGTAAGCTATATTTTACACAACTGCAAAAACTCACCTAGATTTTCTGGAATATACTGTTTTTTCTCTGGTGCACAGAATGGTAATGAATAATAATCGTAAGGCAGCTGTGTTTTTATGCTTGTCATCTTCACAGCCTATGAAACAAGAGGTTCTAGCATTTTCCCATTTTCCTAATACCGTTTGAAGGGGTTACAGAAAGTTGAGCAAGGGTATGATAGCATCTCCAAACTTATGCGCATTTACTCCTTGAAGTTTGAACGCTGTTAAAATTCTATGAATTATTTTTGAAAGGCGATTCAGTTCAATTGATTCTGGTCTTTCGATAACAAGTTGTTATTTTAAATAATCTACCTTCACGTCCAATATGCTCCCTTTTTCGTAGTCGATTGGAGCGATTCCCGGCAAATAAAATGCCCTGGTTTCCATCAATAACAACCAACACCAGCATATTAAACTCCGCTGTTATAAATTATAAAATAATAAAAAGGCAATTGGTGTAAAAAAAAATCGCAAACACACAAAGCGAGCGGCTAAAATGATGCATTAGGTTCAACCCGGGTTCGTTTCGGACAAGTTTACGGGCGGAAAATTGTGAAATATGAATGAAATAAAATAACATACCAGAAAATATCGATGTTTATAATCAGCCATCTTGAAGACTTCTCGCAATACGACGCATGCTCATGCCACGTATAATATCAAACAGGCGTTGCGGGCAAGGGTGGTGCAAGGGGGGGACCTGCCTGGCAGCGCCTCACGCCTGCAAGTTTTTATATTATGAAAACTTTATTGGAATTTTTTCTTATACATACAATTGCAAATCTCTCTATTTTAGGTAATTTACAAATTGGCTACATGAATCTTAAAATACTATATTAACTATTTAATCAGAATAATGGTTTATTTGAATAATAATAATAATAATAATAACTTTATTTAAGTGTCAGAGAAACATAGCAGTATAGACCCACTAAGTAAGGACACTATTTACATAGTATATATTAACTAATAAAATATGAATTTCTACATTTCTATACGATATGACTAGAGATATTTTACAAAACTATTATGTACTACAAACTGAGCAGTTCTTGCACGTATCAGTTAAATTCTCTAGGTCTAATTTTCTAATTGTTCTTTTAAATAATTGCAAAGATCTAATAGACCTTATATTTGCTGGCAATTTAGACCACAATCGTGGCCCAAAATACCTAAGTGAGTGTTTGCCATAAGTCACTGTATTAAATCTAGGTATAAAAAATGCCTTAACTCTTAGGTTATAATTTGTAGAATTTTTTGAAAATATGTCCTGTATGTAATTTGGACACAGCTTAAATTTGACTTGATACATAATTATTGTTATATCTTGCAGCCTTCTATTTAACAAGGTTGGTAGCTTAGCCCATTCTAATTGTAATATACGCGTGTTGACAACAACCAGAAGCTTTTATTTGGCGCCAAGATACGCACTAACATTAAATAACATACACTAAAAGGAGATTAGGCAATAACATAACACTAATAACCGCTTATAAGAAACATTCCAGTCACAATACACCGCCCGCAACGCTCTTTCCTGTATGGCGTTCTATCTTTCGTGTATCACTTTCCCTACAATGGTGCTAGATCACTCTGCAATACGTAAGGTAAGGTAGGATATTCCCCCTCCTACGTGACGAAGTTCTTCTCCCCCGAACCCTATCAGCGGGGGCGCAGCTAGAACGATAATTGGGGAGTTGGGGTGGAGTGGTGGCTACTCATACATTCAGTACAGTATCAGGCTTTAGTTGATTTCTCCGCCAATATACACATTGCTCTTATTATATACACATCACACTTTGCCAGGGCTGTCGAGAGGGGGGGGGGGAGCACGGAGGCTCAAACCTGAAGGGGCCCGTTTAACGATACACTCGACTACGGTCAAATCAATACGTCTTTTTCTGGCGGACTCGACCATGGTCGAATACGCTATTTTCCGGCGAATATATGACCATGGTCGTATATTTGCCATTTTCCGACGAACAGTATATGACCATGGTCGTATATAGTATTTGCCATTTTCCGGCGAACATATGACCATGGTCGTATATTTGCCATTTTCCGGCGAACAGTATATGACCATGGTCGTATATAGTATTTGCCATTTACCGGCGAACATATGACCATGGTCGTATATTTGCCATTTTCCGGCGAACAGTATATGACCATGGTCGTATATTTGCCATTTTCCGGCGAATATATGACCATGGTCGTATATTTGCCATTTTCCGACGAACAGTATATGACCATGGTCGTATATAGTATTTGCCATTTACCGGCGAACATATTACCATGGTCGTATATTTGCCATTTTCCGGCGAATATATGACCATGGCCGTATATTTGCCATTTTCCGGCGAATATATGACCATGGTCGTATATTTGCCATTTTCCGGCGAATATATGACCATGGTCGTATATTTGCCATTTTCCGGCGAACATATGACCATGGTCGTATATTTGCCATTTTCCGGCGAATATATGACCATGGTCGTATATTTGCCATTTTCCGGCGAATATATGACCATGGTCGTATATTTGCCATTTTCCGGCGAATATATGACCATGGTCGAGTTAGTCGTTTTCCGGCAAACTCGACCATGGTCGAATTAGTCGTTTTCCGGCGAACTCGACCATGGTCGAGTTAGTCGTTTTCCGGCGAACTCGACCATGGTCGAATTAGTCGTTTTCCGGCGAACTCGACCATGGTCGAGTTAGTCGTTCTCCGGCGAACTCGACCATGGTCGAGTTAGTCGTTTTCCGGCGAACTCGACCATGGTCGAGTTAGTCGTTCTCCGGCGAACTCGACCATGGTCGAATTAGTCGTTTTCCGGCGAACTCGACCATGGTCGAATTAGTCGTTTTCCGGCGAACTCGACCATGGTCGAATTAGTCGTTTTCCGGCGAACTCGACCATGGTCGAATTAGTCGTTTTCCGGCGAACTCGACCATGGTCGAATTAGTCGTTTTCCGGCGAACTCGACCATGGTCGAATTAGTCGTTTTCCGGCGAACTCGACCATGGTCGAATTAGTCGTTTTCCGGCGAACTCGACCATGGTCGAGTTAGTCGTTTTCCGGCGAACTCGACCATGGTCGAATTAGTCGTTTTCCGGCGAACTCGACCATGGTCGAGTTAGTCGTTTTCCGGCGAACTCGACCATGGTCGAGTTAGTCGTTTTCCGGCGAACTCGACCATGGTCGAGTTAGTCGTTCCGCGAACTCGACCATGGTCGAATTAGTCGTTTTCCGGCGAACTCGACCATGGTCGAGTTAGTCGTTTCCGGCGAACTCGACCATGGTCGAATTAGTCGTTTTCCGGCGAACTCGACCATGGTCGAATTAGTCGTTTTCCGGCGAACTCGACCATGGTCGAGAGTCGTTTTCCGGCGAACTCGACCATGGTCGAGTTAGTCGTTTTCCGGCGAACTCGACCATGGTCGAGTTAGTCGTTTTCGGCGAACTCGACCATGGTCGAATTAGTCGTTTTCCGGCGAACTCGACCATGGTCGAATTAGTCGTTTTCCGGCGAACTCGACCATGGTCGAGTTAGTCGTTTTCCGGCGAACTCGACCATGGTCGATTAGTCGTTTTCCGGCGAACTCGACCATGGTCGAGTCGTTTTCCGGCGAATCCATGGTCAATCGTTTCCGGTCGACACCATGGCGAGTTAGTCGTTTTCCGGCGAACTCGACCATGGTCGAGTTAGTCGTTTTCCGGCGAACTCGACCATGGTCGAATTAGTCGTTTTCCGGCGAACTCGACCATGGTCGAGTTAGTCGTTTTCCGGCGAACTCGACCATGGTCGAGTTAGTCGTTTTCCGGCGAACTCGACCATGGTCGAGTTAGTCGTTTTCCGGCGAACTCGACCATGGTCGAGTTAGTCGTTTTCCGGCGAACTCGACCATGGTCGAATTAGTCGTTTTCCGGCGAACTCGACCATGGTCGAATTAGTCGTTTTCCGGCGAACTCGACCATGGTCGAGTTAGTCGTTTTCCGGCGAACTCGACCATGGTCGAATTAGTCGTTTTCCGGCGAACTCGACCATGGTCGATTAGTCGTTTTCCGGCGAACTCGACCATGGTCGAGTTAGTCGTTTTCCGGCGAACTCGACCATGGTCGAGTTAGTCGTTTTCCGGCGAACTCGACCATGGTCGAATTAGTCGTTTTCCGGCGAACTCGACCATGGTCGAATTAGTCGTTTTCCGGCGAACTCGACCATGGTCGAGTTAGTCGTTTTCCGGCGAACTCGACCATGGTCGAATTAGTCGTTTTCCGGCGAACTCGACCATGGTCGAATTAGTCGTTTTCCGGCGAACTCGACCATGGTCGAGTTAGTCGTTTTCCGGCGAACTCGACCATGGTCGTTAGTCGTTTTCCGGCGAACTCGACCATGGTCGAATTAGTCGTTTTCCGGCGAACTCGACCATGGTCGAGTTAGTCGTTTTCCGGCGAACTCGACCATGGTCGAATTAGTCGTTTTCCGGCGAACTCGACCATGGTCGAGTTAGTCGTTTTCCGGCGAACTCGACCATGGTCGAATTAGTCGTTTTCCGGCGAACTCGACCATGGTCGAGTTAGTCGTTTTCCGGCGAACTCGACCATGGTCGAGTTAGTCGTTTTCCGGCGAACTCGACCATGGTCGAATTAGTCGTTTTCCGGCGAACTCGACCATGGTCGAGTTAGTCGTTTTCCGGCGAACTCGACCATGGTCGAGTTAGTCGTTTTCCGGCGAACTCGACCATGGTCGAGTTAGTCGTTTTCCGGCGAACTCGACCATGGTCGAATTAGTCGTTTTCCGGCGAACTCGACCATGGTCGAATTAGTCGTTTTCCGGCGAACTCGACCATGGTCGAGTTAGTCGTTTTCCGGCGAACTCGACCATGGTCGAGTTAGTCGTTTTCCGGCGAACTCGACCATGGTCGAATTAGTCGTTTTCCGGCGAACTCGACCATGGTCGAGTTAGTCGTTTTCCGGCGAACTCGACCATGGTCGAGTTAGTCGTTTTCCGGCGAACTCGACCATGGTCGAATTAGTCGTTTTCCGGCGAACTCGACCATGGTCGAATTAGTCGTTTTCCGGCGAACTCGACCATGGTCGAGTTAGTCGTTTTCCGGCGAACTCGACCATGGTCGAGTTAGTCGTTTTCCGGCGAACTCGACCATGGTCGAGTTAGTCGTTTTCCGGCGAACTCGACCATGGTCGAATTAGTCGTTTTCCGGCGAACTCGACCATGGTCGAGTTAGTCGTTTTCCGGCGAACTCGACCATGGTCGAGTTAGTCGTTTTCCGGCGAACTCGACCATGGTCGAGTTAGTCGTTTTCCGGCGAACTCGACCATGGTCGAGTTAGTCGTTTTCCGGCGAACTCGACCATGGTCGAGTTAGTCGTTTTCCGGCGAACTCGACCATGGTCGAATTAGTCGTTTTCCGGCGAACTCGACCATGGTCGAGTTAGTCGTTTTCCGGCGAACTCGACCATGGTCGAGTTAGTCGTTTTCCGGCGAACTCGACCATGGTCGAATTAGTCGTTTTCCGGCGAACTCGACCATGGTCGAGTTAGTCGTTTTCCGGCGAACTCGACCATGGTCGAATTAGTCGTTTTCCGGCGAACTCGACCATGGTCGAGTTAGTCGTTTTCCGGCGAACTCGACCATGGTCGAGTTAGTCGTTTTCCGGCGAACTCGACCATGGTCGAATTAGTCGTTTTCCGGCGAACTCGACCATGGTCGAGTTAGTCGTTTTCCGGCGAACTCGACCATGGTCGAGTTAGTCGTTTCCGGCGAACTCGACCATGGTCGAGTTAGTCGTTTTCCGGCGAACTCGACCATGGTCGAATTAGTCGTTTTCCGGCGAACTCGACCATGGTCGAATTAGTCGTTTTCCGGCGAACTCGACCATGGTCGAGTTAGTCGTTTTCCGGCGAACTCGACCATGGTCGAATTAGTCGTTTTCCGGCGAACTCGACCATGGTCGAGTTAGTCGTTTTCCGGCGAACTCGACCATGGTCGAATTAGTCGTTTTCCGGCGAACTCGACCATGGTCGAATTAGTCGTTTTCCGGCGAACTCGACCATGGTCGAATTAGTCGTTTTCCGGCGAACTCGACCATGGTCGAATTAGTCGTTTTCCGGCGAACTCGACCATGGTCGAGTTAGTCGTTTTCCGGCGAACTCGACCATGGTCGAGTTAGTCGTTTTCCGGCGAACTCGACCATGGTCGAGTTAGTCGTTTCCGGCGAACTCGACCATGGTCGAATTAGTCGTTTTCCGGCGAACTCGACCATGGTCGAATTAGTCGTTTTCCGGCGAACTCGACCATGGTCGAGTTAGTCGTTTTCCGGCGAACTCGACCATGGTCGAGTTAGTCGTTTTCCGGCGAACTCGACCATGGTCGAGTTAGTCGTTTTCCGGCGAACTCGACCATGGTCGAAGTCGTTTTCCGGCGAACTCGACCATGGTCGAATTAGTCGTTTTCCGGCGAACTCGACCATGGTCGAATTAGTCGTTTTCCGGCGAACTCGACCATGGTCGAGTTAGTCGTTTTCCGGCGAACTCGACCATGGTCGAATTAGTCGTTTTCCGGCGAACTCGACCATGGTCGAGTTAGTCGTTTTCCGGCGAACTCGACCATGGTCGAGTTAGTCGTTTTCCGGCGAACTCGACCATGGTCGAATTAGTCGTTTTCCGGCGAACTCGACCATGGTCGAGTTAGTCGTTTTCCGGCGAACTCGACCATGGTCGAGTTAGTCGTTTTCCGGCGAACTCGACCATGGTCGAATTAGTCGTTTTCCGGCGAACTCGACCATGGTCGATTAGTCGTTTTCCGGCGAACTCGACCATGGTCGAATTAGTCGTTTTCCGGCGAACTCGACCATGGTCGAGTTAGTCGTTTTCCGGCGAACTCGACCATGGTCGAATTAGTCGTTTTCCGGCGAACTCGACCATGGTCGAGTTAGTCGTTTTCCGGCGAACTCGACCATGGTCGAGTTAGTCGTTTTCCGGCGAACTCGACCATGGTCGAGTTAGTCGTTTTCCGGCGAACTCGACCATGGTCGAGTTAGTCGTTTTCCGGCGAACTCGACCATGGTCGAGTTAGTCGTTTTCCGGCGAACTCGACCATGGTCGAATTAGTCGTTTTCCGGCGAACTCGACCATGGTCGAGTTAGTCGTTTTCCGGCGAACTCGACCATGGTCGAGTTAGTCGTTTTCCGGCGAACTCGACCATGGTCGAATTAGTCGTTTTCCGGCGAACTCGACCATGGTCGAGTTAGTCGTTTTCCGGCGAACTCGACCATGGTCGAATTAGTCGTTTTCCGGCGAACTCGACCATGGTCGAGTTAGTCGTTTTCCGGCGAACTCGACCATGGTCGATTAGTCGTTTTCCGGCGAACTCGACCATGGTCGAATTAGTCGTTTTCCGGCGAACTCGACCATGGTCGAGTTAGTCGTTTTCCGGCGAACTCGACCATGGTCGAATTAGTCGTTTTCCGGCGAACTCGACCATGGTCGAGTTAGTCGTTTTCCGGCGAACTCGACCATGGTCGAATTAGTCGTTTTCCGGCGAACTCGACCATGGTCGAGTTAGTCGTTTTCCGGCGAACTCGACCATGGTCGAATTAGTCGTTTTCCGGCGAACTCGACCATGGTCGAATTAGTCGTTTTCCGGCGAACTCGACCATGGTCGAGTTAGTCGTTTTCCGGCGAACTCGACCATGGTCGAGTTTAGTCGTTTTCCGGCGAACTCGACCATGGTCGAATTAGTCGTTTTCCGGCGAACTCGACCATGGTCGAATTAGTCGTTTTCCGGCGAACTCGACCATGGTCGAATTAGTCGTTTTCCGGCGAACTCGACCATGGTCGAGTTAGTCGTTTTCCGGCGAACTCGACCATGGTCGAATTAGTCGTTTTCCGGCGAACTCGACCATGGTCGAATTAGTCGTTTTCCGGCGAACTCGACCATGGTCGAATTAGTCGTTTTCCGGCGAACTCGACCATGGTCGAGTTAGTCGTTCTCCGGCGAACTCGACCATGGTCGAATTAGTCGTTTTCCGGCGAACTCGACCATGGTCGAATTAGTCGTTTTCCGGCGAACTCGACCATGGTCGAATTAGTCGTTTTCCGGCGAACTCGACCATGGTCGAATTAGTCGTTTTCCGGCGAACTCGACCATGGTCGAGTTAGTCGTTTTCCGGCGAACTCGACCATGGTCGAATTAGTCGTTTTCCGGCGAACTCGACCATGGTCGAATTAGTCGTTTTCCGGCGAACTCGACCATGGTCGAATTAGTCGTTTCCGGCGAACTCGACCATGGTCGAGTTAGTCGTTCTCCGGCGAACTCGACCATGGTCGAATTAGTCGTTTTCCGGCGAACTCGACCATGGTCGAATTAGTCGTTTTCCGGCGAACTCGACCATGGTCGAGTTAGTCGTTCTCCGGCGAACTCGACCATGGTCGAATTAGTCGTTTTCCGGCGAACTCGACCATGGTCGAATTAGTCGTTTTCCGGCGAACTCGACCATGGTCGAATTAGTCGTTTTCCGGCGAACTCGACCATGGTCGAATTAGTCGTTTCCGGCGAACTCGACCATGGTCGAGTTAGTCGTTTTCCGGCGAACTCGACCATGGTCGAATTAGTCGTTTTCCGGCGAACTCGACCATGGTCGAGTTAGTCGTTCTCCGGCGAACTCGACCATGGTCGAATTAGTCGTTTTCCGGCGAACTCGACCATGGTCGAGTTAGTCGTTCTCCGGCGAACTCGACCATGGTCGAATTAGTCGTTTTCCGGCGAACTCGACCATGGTCGAATTAGTCGTTTTCCGGCGAACTCGACCATGGTCGAGTTAGTCGTTTTCCGGCGAACTCGACCATGGTCGAATTAGTCGTTTTCCGGCGAACTCGACCATGGTCGAATTAGTCGTTTTCCGGCGAACTCGACCATGGTCTCGACCGGCGAACTATTGTAGCCATTATTAAAACGTAAAGACATATTTTATTGTACTTAGATGATTGTTTTATCAATATCAGTTTATTATCGAAAAAATAAAATTTTGATGTATTTCAACAGATGTGCGGCATATTCCAGTTTTAATTAATAAATCAATTCAATTCAATTACTAATAGCTAAATACGTAATCATTCCACAACCATGTTTTTTTAGAATTCGTTTACGTTACAGTGTTCTGGGAATCGAACCCAGAGGCCAAACGCGCGTTTTTATCAAATGCCAGGGGGGGGCATTTCCCCTCAATGTTTGCTTCACTTCGCCCCCCCCCCCTGGGAATCGCCACTGCTATCAGCGAACACGTTTTTGATTTGGCCCCAGACATGGACACTGTTTTTTAAAGCCAAACGAAAAGGAGGGAAACCGGAGTGCCCGGTGAAAAACCCTCCAAAGATAACCTGAATTTCAGGTTACCTGACCGGCGGTCCGAATTTGGTATTTTCATTAGAAATCGTCCGCTATGACAGTCCAGTTTTCACCTACAGTTTAGTTTTTCATGCATCAGTGAACCGAGTCCCAGGAATTGCTACTCAATTCTTGAGCTTCATCAATTCAATCCTGCTGGTGGTCTAACCCAGTCTACTTTACGCAGCGCGCGCATATCGTCGTTGCAAAACACCAGGCTCTTAGAAATCAACTGCGCTTTGTCCGACAATGGCAACAAAAATTATTTCAATTTTTCAAATATTTCATTTTTTGAATAAAGAAATGCTTCGTATTCACGACTTGCATGCTTTTTTTTCATCTCAAACCGATGTAGACAACAACACTCTTCTTTTTTTTAAAAACATGCACCGTTTTTATCTTTCTCTTTATATGTTCTGGTTTACATGTAAAATGGAGGAAATAAACGTAATTGGGCTCAACATGCAACTTACTCAATATGGCTAATCAATAATATCCCTCAGTCTCTCACCTTTTGTACCGTATAATTACCTTCTGTAAACATCGCACCAAACTTCACTTGCTTCTTGTCTCCTTTACAAACACTTGTATTCTTCTTCTTCTTCAACAACATCTCGACGGTGAGGCGTGTAAGGAATGAAAAAACATAGTAAGTGTGTCAAAACACAAAGGCTTTTCTTTGAAGGGTCAGCTTTTTAGACAAGTGGGTACTACCCCTAGATACCCTCTCCATTAAACCAAGTCGAGTTATCATGCAATGATGCAGTTATCATGCAATGAGACCCCTCCATTATACCGTAAGTCCAGTTATCATGCAACGAGACCCCCCTCTATTGTACCATAAGTCCAGTTTTCGTGCAATGACCCTCCCTCTATTATACCACAAGTCCAGGTATCATGCAATGAGCCCCCTTCTTCATTATACCACAAGTTCAATGTATCGTACAATCTAGAAGCTATATTTTTCTTATACAAGCTTCGTCAAAATAATCAAAATTATTAGATTACGTTTATTTCCTCGAGAGCTTAAACCGGAATCCGGAAAATTGAAATCAACAATTGAAAATTTGAAACAGAAGAGTGTTAATGTGTATAATTTTTGATGCCACTGACGGACGGTCCTTCGAAGCGGTCGCATTGTAATAAGCGGCGAACTGAGAACTTATATGATCATATAAGTACTCGCAATTACCTCCGTATTAATCTAAAATTAGGCCAATACGAATTCGGTTTATATTTTCTCGCTGCGTGCGCGTCGCGCATGCTAATTACTTTTTTCTGCTTTCATTTCATCGCTTTCAAGCCATCATGCGCCTCCCCCAGCCATTAAGGTGGTTTTTTATACTACCACCGTAAGTCCTTAAAATTCACACGCAAGTGACAAGACTAGGAATGTTTCATCGAGAAAGCTCGAAAACGTCCTCATGCATAAGAGCTGTGTGAAATTTCCTGTTATCATGCTATTCATGCATTGTCGAAAAGGGTGGAATGTCACTTGATGTGTGAATATACTAGGTTAGACCACCAGGAGGATCCGAAAATAAATCATGCACTTACATTAAGCATGCATTACTCTAATTAGTATATCTATAGTATATACCTCAACCAGCTTCTACTTGTACACCCGTCTCGTCGTCCATTCTCTGATTCTGCGACAATCCTCCATCATCTGATCCTGCGACGATCCATCCATCATCTGATTCTGCGGCGATCATCTATCATCTGATCCTGCGACGATCCATCATCATCTGATCCTGCGACGATCATCATCATCTGATCCTGCGACGATCCATCATCATCTGGTCTATTAACGGCATACGGAAATTACAATATCATTAATTTCCAAAAGAGAAATGTCACTTGTGTATAAAGCATCAGAATAAAAATGATCAAAACCCGATTATAGACCTCCAACATCTCCTACGCCACTCGTCCAAGGCCTTCGCATTGCGCACGCGAATACAAAATGTCATGCAAGTTTTGTAGAAAATATTCATCGTTTTCTTCATGCTCCTGAGAAAACTAAAACACTCGACTATTATCTCCTTCTAGAAATACAATTTCTCATGCATTTTTATGTTTTAGGCGCTCTGTGAGCAATATTTTTTGTTCCGGACTATTGTCGTTCAAGATGGAGAAAATACAAGTGATGGGGCCCCAAATCACTTGCATTTACTCCGCATGCGCTTGACACGACCAGACACATGCACAAACTGCAATCCGAAAAGTTGAAATTCAAGGAGGTAAACAGAAGAGTGTTCAATATATCTCAGAAAAAAGCCAAATCCATGCATATTTTACTCATGCAAATTTTCACCGAAATCGTGTTTTGTATTTGCGTGCATTAATGTCGCCCGAGGCAGCTCCGACATCTCTCCACTCCGACGATTCTTTCATTCTAAAAAAGAAAAACCACGGTAAATAGTATTCTTGTTTTGTGGCAGAACTAATTTTCATGGGAAGCAAAGGAGCGACAAGATACAGCTCAACACATGAAGTCTAATAACTTCATACATATACAAATACGGATATTTTATATAGGCATTCAATTTAAGTTTGAATAAAACTAAGATGAAGCGCTGACAGACTTCAGAAGTATTCATAATACGATAACCGTGTCCGAAGGACGCCAGGTGCCAACCGGGAAAGTTTCAGCGATAAAGTCCCGAAAAGTTCGCTTAATTTCAGTATAAAACTATATTCTAGTTTCGCCCACATATTTCAAGTCACAAATGCAAGTTAGTATAGAACAATACCTATTATTCGTTGCAAGCAAGCGTAAAGCGTTTGTGTTTCGCCTTCCCCATCTTTCGGCGCCGTAGTTCGTTCTGAAATCAAATAAGCAAGGAAAAACAATATTAAGTTAACAGCTCACTTGAATTTTACATTTCAATCGAAATATACAAGATATAGCTGTGAAATTTGGCAGAATATATAGTTCCAGTCGCTAATGACAATGACTCGGCTATTCAAATAACGGTTTTCAAATCAACACAGCGACGAACTCATTTGCGAAGCCAAAGATCAAGCCAAGAGATCTTTAAACCAAACATGATCATGTACCTGAGCAAAGACTCTTCCAACTCTTCTCTGACTTCTTCAAGTGATCCTTCTTCTTCGAAACTACAAAGTTTGACGGTTTCGTCTTGAGTTTAACCTCATTTTATTATCTCAAAATACATTCCAACGGACAATGCACTTCATGCATTGATGACACCCAACAGTAAGGCCTGTTTCAAACGACATGCTTCTCATGTGCCGAAGTCAGCTGAACGCATTAACAACAATAGATAATGAGGCAGCCTTAGGAATCTTATGCGCCCACGACGTTTGAAACCGGTTTAAAAATTTGCTCGGAATAATTAGCCACACAAAGTTTTGCTGTCTCAGGGCAATATGTTTTGCATATTTTGCATTTTATATGTTTTGCATTATCCGTTGCAAGTGATTAATAAAATGCCGCTCCGTGAAGCGAGTTTTTTCATGCTCAAGAAAGAATGTTGGCTTATTTACTTGAAATAAAGCCCCGTAAAATCCCCCTCAGAATTTTGACTTTTGTTGGTCAGCTTGACAGGTTTGAGCGATTATATTTACATCATTCATATCAATTGAATAGCTTTATTTTTCAGCCGGTAAATGAGAAACTTTCACATATACAGGGTGTCTCAAAAGTGTAAATATGCAAGAATATTAATATTGTTCTGCTTTGCACCATAGTTCAGCTAAAATGACTTTTAGCTTTCTAAATGAAGGATTAAGAGCCATTTTCAATTCCCAGATGTGCTTATCTATTGCGCTTTAGAGCTGTATTAATGTCTTGCATATTTAAGTGTTTGCGTTTTTTTTGAGACACCCTGTAGTGCGAAGACTGAAGAGTGTGTCAGTAAGCCAGTTTGAAAGATTTTAAAAGGTGTTTTATCATCCAATGTGTGTTGCCATTGGTAAGGCACTGTTATACTAATTTTTATTGGAGGGATGTAATTAGTAAACTAAAGAGGGTTCAAAATGCTAAGAGGAAGTTACAGATCGCGGCAACGAGGTGCTCTGACGTATCTGAAATAGCCTCTGAAATAGCGTATCTGAAATAGATGCCTCAGGAGTAGAATTGCATTGCAAGTTGTAAGTTGCATTTAGTGTAATTTAGTGTAATTTTAGTGTAACAGCGTTGTGATTGGTTGAGACCACTTGGAGCGCAGTGTGCGTGATTCCCTCGTGTACATGTGTAGCTTTGCGTGCTGCGATGTTTGCGTGGGCGTGCAGTCATTACGCGTTCCGTTCTTATATTGCACGAACGATATTGAAAAGAATGAAGTACATTGACATTGTACCACCAGTTCCATAATAATAAACAAAACATGGAGAATTTTTCAGACGCAACACATCGCTGTGAAGACGAAAAGAACGAAGATTTCAAAGCCGTGGAGCCAAATACCAGCACACATGCAAGTATATTTCTTCAGAGTTTGTACAAAATATACAAAGAGAAACAGTTGTGTGACGTTACCCTTGTTGTAGACATGAACGAAATAGAAACACATCGGGTTGTTTTGGCTGCTAACAGCGCGTATTTTTACACAATGTTTACGGGGGATTTACTAGAGAGTACTGCAAGAAAAGTTGTATTGAAGGAAGTTGATTTTGCGGCTTTGAAATTGCTAGTTGATTATTGTTACACGTCTGTTATTGATTTCAATACTTCTAATGTCGAGAGTTTGTTAAAGACAGCACATTTGTTACAGTTCAGTAATATAGTTAAAGGATGTTGTGCGTATATGAGTTCACAGCTTCATCCAACAAACTGTCTGGGTATCAGCAGCTTCGCCGAGCTGCACGGATGCACCAGCCTTCGGGATTCCGCACTGACTTTTGCGACAAAGCACTTTTGCCAAGTGGCCAAAACCGATGAGTTTAAGTTGGCAACATTGGATCAAATTTGTCAGTTGCTCTCGAGCGATACTCTGAATGTCCCATCAGAAAAGGATGCCTTCGATATTGCAATGTCATGGATTAAACATGATACAGAGAATCGCAGGAATTTTTTGTCGCAAATGTTGGCTCACATCAGGTTGGAACTACTTCCCCCAAAAGTACTTGGTAAGTAATTGAACTTACTCTAACTATAGTTAGTAGCAAGTTAAAGATACTCTGCAACAGATATTGCAAATCCTCAACCATTTTAGTAATGGTCAGCCTGTTTATCTTACTCCTTTTTAGACATTCACTTGTTCATTCTAATTTTGACTACAATTACTCCATCTTAATGCCTTTTACATTTTTTCCAGTTGACTGCATTGAACAAGATGAGCTCATTGCTGTGGACAGTTTCTGTTTGCAAGCTGTCAGCCAGGCAAAGAATTCACATTTGTTGCCGGAAAGGAAGGAACAGAGCGGCAAGAAGAAACATAGGATTAGAAGTTCCGAAGAAAACTTGTACATAATTGGCGGGGAAATACACAACTATGTATTTAACACGCTGGAATGCTACGATTTTAAGAGCGATGTTTGGTCTTCACATGCCTGCCTTAATAAACCTAGAGATGGTCTTGGGGCAACCACATACAGTGGTCTCATTTTTGCAGCTGGAGGCAAGTGTTTTGAAGCAGTTTTTCTTCAGTGGGGAACGAGGTAGAGGGGAAGGGAGTTGTTGCAGAGGACCCTTTAGTGGGGAAGGGGGTGGGTGCAGAGGACAGAGTTTCAAAAGTGTTGTGGGAATGTGACCACCCTAAGAGAATACCATGTTTTAATAGAAAGGTTTAATATGGGAAATGGAAAACAGCACTCATTTATTCAGTTCTTGAAATAGATAGTATTATAGACGTAACATATACCAGAATCTAGCAACTTCACCCAGATTTCTGAATATAACAGTTTTGAATAGAGAAAAGAGTTTCCTAATCCTAGCCTTTCTACAAAGCTGTTTTTCACCTCAGCGGCAAAGAACAAACTAAATTAGAAAAATATCAACGTTTGGTTGAGAAATGTTTGAAGAATGTGGAAACCGTATAGCCTTGAAATTTTTGTGCGAATTTTTACAATTTTTCAGCCCAAATGTGGAACGGTGCATAATACAAAAATATACAAAATTGACTCCGCAAAGCAGTATTTTACAATATTTACATTTACACTTTACAATATTTCGTAACTAAAGTTTTGAATTTTTCAAATTCCTTAAAATATTGAGAGGTCTCCAGGTGACGAGACTTCTTAGAATTCTAAGTCTATAACACAATTCTAAGAATTTTTAGTTTGACAAATGCAGTTTTTCATTTCCGTAGGTTGTGACGGCGAAGTGGCGTTGAACACTATGGAATGTTACAATCCAAGCCAAGATTCCTGGAATTTTGTTAAACCGATGTCTCTCAATCGCCACGCCTTTTCCCTGGTCGAAATGGGCGGGTGGTTATACTCGGTCGGGGGGAGCGATTTCTTTCGCACGGAATACGATAACGTTGAACGTTATGATCCAGTGAGGTAAGAGATCAGGGGGCCGGTTGTACGCAGTGCGAAGTCTGGATGGCGCTGTTCACCAGATAGCGGTTTTTCATTCCCACTGCTGTTCTGTAATGATGCTTAATTAAAAAGCAAAAAAAACTAATTTAGTTCAAATTTAAAAATAAGTAACTCTACAAGAATACTAAAGTTTAACCCAGTTAATTTGATAATGAAATTGTCGCTTGTTAAGATTACTTTTAAAATTGTTTTAAAAACTGCAGTTTTAAGATTGAATTTGCGAACATCGATTAGAGGTTTGTCTATATTTTTTGTTCCTTTGTTTTTGAAACAAAAATCATGGCGGATTTTGGCCTTTGCTGACGTCAGATTGACGCCATATGGATATTATATATAGCTCAGTGGTTTTATTCATTTCCAGGGATTCGTGGTGTGACGTCATGCCGATGATTACGAAACGTGAGGGTCTCCAGGCTGTTTCAATCGATGGCTTGTTATTCGCCATCGGCGGCGACAACGGCATCTCGATTTTGAACACGGTGGAGCAATACGACCCCAGGATAGGGTACTGGACCGTGTGCGAATCCATGACTTACCGACGGCGGTACTTCGCGGCAGCGGCATTGCGTAATCAGATCGTTGTACTTGGTGGCAGTGATTGCGACGAGGATCATAATTCGGTCGAGACGTATGACATGCGCATGAACCGCTGGCTTGCATTACCGCCGCTGCTCGTGCGTCGGGAGAGCCCGGTGGCGGCCGTTGTCGAAGATAGACTGTTTGCAATTGGGGGGGCGTTCATGAACGTAGAAACGGATAGTATTGATGCTTACAGTGTTGTTGATAATAAATGGGAGGCTTTTACCCCCCTGCCAAGGGCAATGGAGGGCATGGCTTCTGCGGTGTTGTGAGAGAAGAGTTGTGTTTTGACGAAAATGAGAATACTAAAAATTTTCTCGTTGAGTTGACCTCAGAATTAGCATAGTAGCTTGTTGTGGTAAAATATCTTGAGTCTATACCAAAGATTAGATTAATGATAAAATCTATTAATGTATATAATAATAGAATTCATATATGCAGAAACAACGACTGTGCCTTGTTTCCTGGGGAACTCCGGTTAAAATCAGGATTATTATTAAGCCTGGCCTCCATTTCAGCATCATGGTCGTGAACAAGTCATTTTCACCAATGAGAAATAGTCCGGATGCGAATTTGTCTTTATTTCTGTATTCGAATAATTCATTTGTTCACTGCACACCAGTTCACTGCTGCACACACATATTCTATCACATCCGCCACCTTGACATGTCACGGCGATCTACGACCAAATGGAAACCAGCAGCAAGTAGTGCCGTTGCCTTGTCGAAGCGAGTTTTACCTCCAGAATTATGATAGGATGATTGCTTCAACATGATCTGCAACATGAAAAAGTTCTGGGGTCTAATATGATCGAGTTTTTGTGATTGGCTTTTCGTATAATCAATAGTGAACTGTGTTTAATTTATGATTCGTTTTTTTTGAAAATCAATTTCAATGACAATGCTTTATTGCGTTCATTGTTATCATCAAAGCCATCGTTTATCCATCAATTTCTCATTTATCGACAAAGAGCCACCATTTCTCTGAAAGTGAAACCCCAGTGTCGTTTAATTTCGTTATAAAAAATCCCGCAAATTTTATATCGTCAAGGCGGCCAGTGACCGCGAAACAGTATGCCTTTATCTGAAGGCATCGTTTACATACTCGATTATAACAAAACAAAACGCTGCGGGAACACAAGTTCTGCATACCCGGCTTTTGTCTCGCATGTGGTGGCTTTTTGTTTATCAAATTTCGCTACGCTTTTCAAAACATACAAAATCCGAGAGATCGGATATACAATCGGTATGTAAAGCGAGGAATTGTATCTCTATTGGTCACTTCAGACCTCCACTGGGTCGAATTAAACATGGCTTTTTGTAACTCGAAGCAGGATAATCAACAAAATGGAGGTGAAAAAGCCGACAAAACGGCCGGAAATAAGCAAACTATAACGCTTCAAACAACGACACCACCGTCATCTCCAAAGGAGGAAGCGCAGAAGACGAACGATGGCAAGGTTTTTGTAGCGCTGTACGATTATGAGGCGAGAATCAACGAAGATTTGTCGTTTCAGAAGGGAGACTTTTTGGAAGTTGAACCGGAGAACTGTGAGTTTGACTGGTGTATCGCAAAGTCTCGTTCGACAGGAAAATCTGGCTATATTCCGAGGAACTATGTTGCAGTTAAGACTCTGGAGGCAGAAGAGTAAGTATTCTTGCCGCGTGTCTGAGAAAATATCTCAGTGAATTTCATAGACGGCAGAAAATCGTTAAGTGGGGAGGCCAATATTCATGTATTCACGTTCAGCATTATTAGTTCCTTTTGAAATTGATTGTTCTTACGGTCTCTCAAAATTTTTTTTCATGCAGAATCAGTTGAATTTATTTGCATCTGAAAGTTAAAAATTTGCATCGCGTTAGCCAATTGTGTCCAGTGTGACATGCGTGTGGGTCTTTAGTCGCATGGATAATTCATATCACATGCACAGTTGGACAAGAAAATATTTACTAGGATTTTGATTTAAGCATGGCTTGTTGTAGCTCGAAGCAGGATGAAAAACAAAATGGAGTTGAAAAAGACGAAACGGATGGGAATGAACAAAATATAACGCTTCAACTAACGCCACCGCCATCTCCAATGAAGAAGGAAGATGAAACACAGGAGACGAACGATGGCAAGGTTTTTGTAGCGCTGTACGATTATGAGGCGAGAATCAACGAAGATTTGTCGTTTCAGAAGGGAGACTTTTTAGAAGTTGAACCGGAGAACTGCGAGTTTGACTGGTGTATCGCAAAGTCTCGTTCGACAGGAAAATCTGGCTATATTCCGTTGAACTATGTTGCAGTTAAGACTCTGGAAGCCGAAGAGTAAGTATTCTTGCCGCGTGTCTGAGAAAATATCTCAGTCAATTTCATAGACGGCGGAAAATCGTTAAGTGGGGAGGCTAATAATCATGTATTCACGTTCAGCATTATTAGTTCCTTTTGAAATTGATTGTTCTTACGGTCTCTCAACATTTTCTTTCATGCAGAATCAGTTGAATTTATTTGCATCTGAAAGTTAAAAATTTGCATCGCGTTAGCCAATTGTGTCCAGTGTGTCATGTGTGTGTGGCCTTTACTGCATGGATAATTATATCACATGCACAGTTGGACAAGAAAATATTTACGAGGATTTTGATTTAAACATGGGTTGTTGTAGCTCGAAGCAGGATGAAAAACAAGATGGAGTTGGGGAAGAGAAAGCGAACGGGAATGGAGAGGATTTAGCGCTTCAGAAAACGCCACCGCCATCCCCAATGAAGAAGGAAGATGAAACACAGGAGACGAACGATGGCAAGGTTTTTGTAGCGCTGTACGATTATGAGGCGAGAACAGACGAAGATTTGCCTTTTCAGAAGGGAGACTTTTTAGAAGTTGAACCGGAGAACTGTGAGCTTGACTGGTGGGTGGCAACTTCTCGTTCGACAGGAAAATCTGGTTATATTCCAAGGAACTACGTTGCTGAGGTTGGGACTCTCGAAGCAGAAGAGTAAGTATTTAACTAGTAACTGGAAAGGTTCCCTACTGCTAGCAAAGAATCTTATACTGCCGGAGTTATTTGGGGAAGGCATATAAATACGGTTTAACTTTGGAAACTACCAAACGCCTAATGTATCTGTAATTGGGATTGTTAAAAATATTTCAGTTATTCAATATTTCGCCAACTGGCAAAATCCTAATAAGTTATTTGAATAATGTCAAAAAATAATCCATTATTTCAGTTGGTATTTCGGGAAGATTAGCAGAGTGGAGGCACAGAAGTTGCTCCTTGCTGACGTAAATGATCGCGGATCTTTTCTCATCCGAGAGAGCGAGTCCTCCCCGAACACTTACGTTTTGTCCCTTCGGGATACAAGCGAAGTCCACCATTATAAAATAGCGCAGCTGGATTCTGCATCACAGAATCGTGATTCTCAAAGACTACGGAGATCGGTCCAGCGCTATCTTCAGAAACCCAAGGATTTGTGTTGTAGACTTGTCGCTCCTTGTAAGAAGGTAAGTTTGTTCAGGCAGTATTGCGAAAATATACTCTAGTTTTAACATTGCCAAGCGATTTTTCCAATAAAATGTTCGCTTGTGCAGATAGATGTGTCTCAAACAATTGGTATATCTCACAACATGGCCGACAAATGGGAGATTGATAGAAAAGAGATAACTTTCAAATCAAGGCTTGGTGCAGGTAACTTTGGTGAAGTGTGGGAGGGTCTTTGGAACAAGACAACAAAAGTTGCAATTAAGACACTGAAAGAAGGGACGATGGAGCCAGCGAAGTTCTTGCGAGAGGCCGAAATTATGAAGAAATTGATTCATCCACGTTTGGTTCAACTGTACGCGGTGTGCTCTCGAGAGGAACCAATATTTATCGTGACAGAGTTGATGGAAAATGGCAGTCTTTTAGAATACCTCAGGGGACCAGGTGGAAAACTTATGAAGATGCCAAAGTTGATAGACATTGCAACTCAGGTGGGATTTAATACCCTCTCTGTATTAATATTAACGTTATTCTAAAAATAGAAGATGGTCTAGGAAGAACAATTTAGAACTGATAGAGCTATCCAGTATAACTAAAGTTAATTTAGTTTAGGTTTCCTCCTGTAGTAACACTGGATCAATAAGAAATTATCCTTACTGGATCTCTAGGAAGAACAGTTTAGAACTGATAGAGCTATCCAGTATAAATAAAGTTAGTTTAGTTTAGTTTAGGTTTCCTCCTGTAGTAACACTGGATCAATAAGAGATGATCCTTACTGGACTTCTAGAAAGAATAAGTTTACTGAACTGATATAGAGCTACCCAACTTGTCCAACTGGTATATAAATCAGTTCAGCTCAACTTTTTCTTGCTCGCAGGTTGCTCAGGGAATGGCATTTTTGGAGAAACACAGCTACGTTCATCGTGATTTGGCAACGCGCAATGTTTTGGTCGACAAAAATTTAAACGTAAAAGTTGCCGATTTTGGTCTGAGTCGATCTGTTGTGCATGGGAATGGATACGTCGCACACAAGGGCGCGAAATTTCCAATCAAGTGGACGGCTCCTGAAGCCATCACGACGAACGCTTTTACAACAAAATCTGACGTTTGGTCTTTTGGTATTTTAATATATGAGCTTGTAACCTATGGACGAGTTCCATATCCAGGAATGACCAACCATGAGGTAAGGTCTTGTCACTGAAAGACGATGATTTGACCGAATCAGTAAACACGAAAACATTTGCGCGTAACGAATCTGTTCACCTTGTTTTAAAATATACAGTCTGAATATACAGTGCATGTGTATAAAAAAACAACCACTTAATGCACATATTGTTATTAAGCATAATAGTATTTCTACACCTTGTACAGTTCAGACCAATACCAAGACAGCTTCTGTAGAATACCGTAGGCTGCTAGGCTGTCACGACTGAGACATATTTCCTAAACCGTTCAGTCGATGCAAACCACGACAACGTTTTGCAGAATACTATATGATGTTCTTAGGCATGTAAAGTTCGTTAGTATGCTGTCTGCATGCATGTATTTCACATCTATGCAATGATATTTTGTATAGGTTATCACGAAAATTGAGGAGGAAGATTACAGAATGCCGAAACCTGGGAATGCTCCGGCGAAGTTATACAAAGATATCATGTTAAAATGTTGGGCAAAGGAACCTGAGGTTCGTCCAACGTTTGAAACTCTTAGCTGGCAACTGGACGAATTCTTTGAAGAAACTACTGAGTGGATGGACCCCGAGATATTTAGAATTAATAATTGCCATTGAATAATTCAGGTCTAATTTAAAACAAGTGCATCGTAATAGACGCTTGACGTGTTGTTAGCACGCTCATGGGTTGAACCATTTATGGTTCTACCGTTTGTAAGACGCAGGCTCTTGAGAACTTCAACATGCATATATCGTTAAAATGAATTTTTGCATGTAAATTTCAACTGACATCGAGGAAGGTTGAAAATGAAACCCTGAATAAAACATTGCAAAGCAGTATGTACTAGACTAGTCAGGCTAGTATTAGTGGCAACAGTCAACACTCAGTCAGACTAGCAGTACTGCAATGATCAACTGACATCGAGGAAGGTTGAAAGAGAAACACTGAATAAAACATTGCAAAGCAGTAAGTACTAGACTAGTCAGGCTAGTATTAGTAGCAACAGTCAACACTCAGTCAGACTAGCAGTACTGCAATGATCAACTGACATTGAGGAAGGTTGAAAGAGAAACATTGAATAAAACATTGCAAAGCAGTAAGTACTAGACTAGTCAGGCTAGTATTAGTAGCAACAGTCAACACTCAGTCAGACTAGCAGTACTGCAACGATCAACTGACATTGATTAAGGTTGAAAGAGAAACGCTGAATAAAACATTACAAAGCAGTGCAATGTAATCATTGATCAATTTGTTTTGAGAAAGACTGTAACGGAACAACTGGTAAAATACCGCAATGCGGTGAGCTCTGGATTGTCTAGATGGTGACTGAAAGCTGCTCAGTCAGACGGAACAACAGTCAGTTCTGTGAATGTAATCTAATGATGTTCGAATAAGATAAAAAAATCTAGTGTCATATTTCGCTTTGCTGTCCTGCCTGTTCAGAACTACACCAAACCCGGAAGCCCAAATACAATCGTCGTAAAGGAGGAAGAATTAGATTTTTTTGCTCGCTTTTGGCGATTCGTTAGATCAAATTAAATATGGGTTGTTGCTGTCCTAAGCCAGAGATTGAAGAAAATAAGAAGACAAAAGGCGAAACGCCTAGCATTGGAGTCAATGGACAAAATATGTATGATTTCCCACCGCCGCAACCTGACTCAACTCCAAGCACCATAGTACGTCCACCAAACGATTGCAGGGTTTTTGTAGCGCTGTACGATTATGAGGCGAGAACGGACGAAGATTTGTCGTTTCAGAAGGGAGACTTTTTAGAAGTCAAACCGGAGAACTGTGAGTTTGACTGGTGGATGGCAACATCTCGTTCGACAGGAAAATCTGGTTATATTTCGAAAAACTACGTTGCTGAGGTCACGACTCTGGAGACAGAAGAGTAAGTATTCTTAAGTATTCTTGCTTCGTGTCTGGGCAAATATCGTAGGTTCTGTGGTTCTTTGTGGTAAAAATTAACAGTCGACTCGAAAATTACGTACATAACAAACAAGTTCTGCACATCCTCAATTATAGTCCGTTGACTTGCAAAGTATATGGGCAGCAAATCAACTAAAGCCAATGCATGCAGTACTGCTTTATCAATAACAAACTACATTCCATACGTTAGGAAGTGAATTGGATCCGACAAAATTGTATCGTATGAACCGGCCTTAACAACTTCACATCAAATGTGGTATAACAACTGCCTAAGATGGCAAAAACACTTCTCGACGTTTCGACCTGGGAGCTTTCGCCTAGAGACTACTGACTATATTTGATGGGCTGCTTTTAAAAGTACGTCTCTTTGGGGCAATGCCTCTGACCCTGAGGGTCTCACTGCCGCTGAAATATGTATACAAAAAAATTCACCAGCTCTCTCGCAGGGAAAGCTTTGCAAGAACATGCAAAAACAAGCAAACTGGATTAATTTTAGCATGTCAAGAAAAAACACACGCAAAAACTAACTTCGCTCAGAACTTAGTTCTCCGTAAGATTTTGCATACATTTGTGATCTCATTGGTCGAAATTCACAAAAATAAAAAGGATGCAAGATTTTAACTCGTACGTGGAATTTGGAAAGATCCTTAACTTGCCCGCTCTCATGAGTTATTTGAGAAAATGTAAAAATATTCTGTTTTTTTCAGTTGGTACTTTGGAAAGATTAGCAGAAAGGAAACGTTGAAATTGCTCATCCATAATGATCACGGATCTTTTCTCATCCGAGAGAGCGAGAACCCACCCAATACCTACGCTTTGTCCATTCGAGATACGGCAGGCTCGCCGACAACCCCCGTGAGACATTATAAAATAAAGAGGCTGGATTCCGGCGGATATTTCATTTCCAAGAACCGTGATTTTGAAAGCCTTCAGAACTTGGTTAAGTTCTATCTTGCAAATCCTGGGGGTTTGTGTTGTAGACTTGGAAAACCTTGTAAAAAGGTAAGCTTAATTGGCTATTAGTAACCAGAGCCGGTTTATTATTTAATTTTTTTCCCTGTAGTAAACCTTGGTCGATCCTTACTGGATTTCGCAGAAGATCGGTTTAGAACAGAAAGATATGCCTTGAAACAAATTAATTGTTCTTCACATAATCCAAATACCGTTGGCGTAGTAAAACTGGTTCATAACGTAGCCAAATAGTTTTGTTTTTTAAAGATATTCCCTCCTTTAGATCGATGTGCCTCAAACAGTTGGCATATCTCACGACATGGCAGACAAATGGGAGATTGATAGAAACGCTTTAACCTTCAAATCAAAGCTTGGTGCAGGTAACTTTGGTGAAGTGTGGGAGGGCCTTTGGAACAAGACAACAAAAGTTGCAATTAAGACACTGAAAGAAGGAACGATGGAGCCAGCGAAGTTCTTGCGAGAGGCCGAAATTATGAAGAAATTGATTCATCCACGTTTGGTTCAACTGTACGCGGTGTGCTCTAGAGAGGAACCAATATTTATCGTGACAGAGTTGATGGAAAATGGTAGTCTTTTAGTTTACCTTAGGGGACCAAGTGGAAAACTTTTGAAGATGACGAAGTTGATAGACATTGCAACTCAGGTGGGATTTAATACGCTCTCTGTATTAACATTTAACGTTATTCTAAAAATAAAAGATGGTCCTCATACTTGAGTTTTAGGAAGAACAGTTTAGAACTAATAGAGTTATCCAGTATAAATAAAGTTAGTTTAGTTTAGGTTTCCTCCTGTAGTAACACTGGATCAATAAGAGATGATTCTTACTGGACCTCTAGGAAGAACAGTTTAGAACTGATAGAGCTATCCAGTATAAATAAAGTTAGTTTAGTTGAGGTTTCCTCCTGTAGTAACACTGGATCAATAAGAGATGATCCTTACTGGACCTCTAGGAAGAACAGTTTAGAACTGATATAGAGCTATCCAACTGGTATAAATCAGTTCAGCTCAACTTTTCCTTTGCTCGCAGGTTGCTCAGGGAATGGCATTTTTGGAGAAAAACAGCTACGTTCATCGTGATTTGGCTCACGGCGCGCAACGTTTTGGTCGACAAAATTTAAAACGTAAAAGTTGCCGATTTTGGTCTGAGTCGATCTGTTGTGGAGGATGAATACGTCGCACACGAGGGCGCGAAATTTCCAATCAAGTGGACGGCTCCTGAGGCCATCACGACAAACGCTTTTACAACACAATCTGACGTTTGGTCTTTTGGTATTTTAATATATGAGCTTGTAACTTATGGACGAATTCCATATCCCCAGGAATGAACAACCATGAGGTAAGGTTTTGTCACTGAAAGACCATGATTCGACCGAATCAGTAAACACAAAAACATTTGCACGTAACGAACCTGTTGCTTGTTTTAAAATATACAGTCTGAATATACAGTGCATGTGTATGAAAAAACAACCACTTAATGCACATATTGCAAATAGTACTTCTACACTCTGTACAGTTCAGACGAAAACAAAGACAGCTTTTCTAGAAAACCGAGTACCGACGGCATTTGATAGGCTGTCACGACTGAGACATATTTCCTAAACCGCGTTCAGTCGTTACAAACCTCGACAGCTTTTTGTAGAATACTAATGTTCCTAACTATGTGAAGTTCGTCAGCATGCATGTATTTCACATCCATGCATTGATATTTTGTATAGGTTATCAGGAAAATTGAGGAGGAAGATTACAGAATGCCGAAACCTAAGAATGCTCCGGAGAAATTATACAAAGATATCATGTTAAAATGTTGGGAAAGGGAACCTTACCATCGTCCAACGTTTGAAACTCTTAGCTGGCAACTAGATGAAGTCTTTGAAGACCCTACTGAGTGGAAGAACCAAAGGATGGACCCCGAGATATTTAGAATTAAATGCGATTGAATAATTCAGGTCTAATTTAAAACAAGTGCATCGTAATAGACACTTCATGTTGTTAGCACGCTCATGGGTTGAACCATTTATGATTCTACCGTTTGTAAGACGCAGGCTCTTGAGAACTTCAACATCCATATATCGTTAAAATGAATTTTTGCATGTAAATTTCAACTGGCATTGAGGAAGGTTGAAAATGAAACCCTGAATAAAACATTGCAAAGCAGTATGTACTAGACTAGTCAGGCTAGTATTAGTAGCAACAGTCAACACTCATTCAGACTAGCAGTACTGCAACGATCAACTGACATTGATTAAGGTTGAAAGAGAAACGCTGAATAAAACATTACAAAGCAGTAAGTACTAGACTAGTCAGGCTAGTATTAGTAGCAACAGTCAACACTCAGTCAGACTAGCAGTACTGCAATGATCAACTGACATTGAGGAAGGTTGAAAGAGAAACACTGAATAAAACATTGCAAAGCAGTAAGTACTAGACTAGTCAGGCTAGTATTAGTAGCAACAGTCAGAACCCAGTCAGACTAGCAGTACTGCAATGATCAACTGACATTGAGGAAGGTTGAAAGAGAAACACTGAATAAAACATTGCAAAGCAGTAAGTACTAGACTAGTCAGGCTAGTATTAGTAGCAACAGTCAGCACCCAGTCAGACTAGCAGTACTGCAATGATCAACTGACATTGAGGAAGGTTGAAAGAGAAACACTGAATAAAACATTGCAAAGCAGTAAGTACTAGACTAGTCAGGCTAGTATTAGTAGCAACAGTCAACACTCAGTCAGTCACACTAGCAGTACTGCAATGATCAACTGACATTGAGGAAGGTTGAAAGATAAACACTGAATAAAACATTACAAAGCAGTGCAATGTAATCATCGATCAATTTGTTTTGAGAAAGGCTGTAACGGAACATTCGAACCACTGGTAAAATACCGCAATGCGGTGAGCTCTGGATTGTCTAGATGGTGACTGAAAGCTGCTCAGTCAGACGGAACAACTCAACAACAGTCTGTTCTGTGAATGTAATCCAATGATGTTCGAATAAGATAAAAAAAATCTAGTGTCATATTTCGCTACGCTGTCCTGCCTGTTCAGAACTACACCAAACCCGGAAGCCCAAATACAATCGTCGCAAAGGAGGAAGAATTAGATCTTTTTTGCTCGCTTTTGACGATTCGTTTGATCGAATTAAACATGGGTTGTTGCTGTCCTAAGCCAGAGATTGAAGAAAATAAGAAGACAATAGGCGAAACGCCTGGGATTCCAGTCAATGGACAAACTGATATGTTTGATATTCCACCGCTGCCAACTGACCCATCTTTAAGCACCATAGTACGTCCACCAAACGATTGCAGAGTTTTTGTAGCGCTGTACGATTATGAGGCGAGAACGGACGAAGATTTGTCGTTCCAGAAGGGAGACTTTTTAGAAGTCAAACCGGAGAACTGTGAGTTTGACTGGTGGATGGCAACGTCTCGTTCGACAGGAATATCTGGCTATATTCCGAATAACTACGTTGCTGAGGTCAAGACTCTGGAGGCAGAAGAGTAAGTATTCTTGCTTCGTGTCTGGGCAAATATCGTAGGTTCTGTGGTTCTTTGTGGTGAGAATTAACAGTCGACTCGAAAATTACATAACAAACATGTTCTGCACATCCTCAAATCTATTTTATATTTGTTTAACGGCCTACACATGTTGAAATTGATTTCATACAATGATAATTTGTTAAGTGTCATGTTTGACACCCAAATATCCTCTGTCGTGCCGGGCAAATTTCCAATAGTTCTTTGTTTACGTACGAGACAAGCTGTCCTTTTCAAAATCCCATACGAACGGGATGGCTTGCCGAGCTGAATAGAATGAAAAATGGTCTAAAAAGTTGGTGGTGTTTTTGAACAGCCGACAGGAATGTTGTGCCAGAGCGTCACTTCGATAAAACCAGGAAGTACCGCGTCTTCTAATGGTCTGTTTACACAGGTTTACACGATCCAATTTTGTTGGATCCAGTTCACATTCGATGGATGTTTTATAGTCCGTTGACTTGCAATGCATATCAGCAGCAAATCCACTGAAGCCAATCCAGTACTGTTTTATCAATAACAAACTACATTCCATATACGTCAGGAAGTGGATTGGATCCGACAAAATTAGATCGTATGAACCGGCCTTCAGAGGCCGCGGAACCGGGGGGGCATTGGGGGCAGATGCCCCCCCACTTTTCGTGCAAGGGGAAAATGTGCCCTTTTTTAGACGTAAAAGTGCCTTTTTCTGAAATGATTTTCCCATTTTTTCTGAGATGAATGTGCCCTTTTTAATTTTAAGAAATAAAGTGCCCAACTGCCTTCTGTTTAACTGGCCTAATATTCGTCGTGAAAACGTATCTAAGGAGCACGATGACGGAAGCACGCTACTGCAACCTTATGACTATGCCAGTAAACAAAACAAGAACCGATAAACTAGATTTAAAGTTAATTGCTAAAGACTTCGTTCTCAAAAACAAAAAAGGAGTTGGATATTTTGGAAAATTTCAATAAAGTTACATTTAACCAATTAAATTTTTGTTCTAATTTGTGTAACATCTGCATAATCTGCATTTGATTCCTATCTGTGGTGGTTTAGGGGATATATATATATATATATATATATATATATATATATATATATATATATATATATATATATATATATATATATATATATATATATATAGTCTGATGATCGCCTATGTGCGTGACACGCGATCGAGTATACATATTGCCCCTTTTCGTCAGTGCCCCCCCACTTTTGACATGCTTCCGCGGCCTCTGCCGGCCTTAATAGCCTGCAACGCAGACTATATCCAATATATAGTCTGCGTTGCAGGCTACGGCCTTAACAACTTCACATCAAATATGGTATAACAACTGCCTAAGATGGCAAAAACACTTCTCGACGTTTCGACCGGGGGCCTTCGCCTAGAGACTACTGACTATATTTGATGGGCTTTTAGGCTCCTACGTCTCTTTGGGGCAATGCCTCTGACCCTGAGGGTCTCACCGCCGCAGAAATATGTATACAAAAAAATCCACCAGCTCTCTCACAGGGAAAGCTTTGCAAAAACATGCAAAAACAAGCAAAAATTAATTTTAGCATGTCAAGAAAAAAAAACACGCAAAAACTAACTTCGCTCAGAACTTATAGTTCTCCGTAAGATTTTGCATACATTTGTGATCTCATTGGTCGAAATTCACAAAAATAAAAAGGATGCAAGATTTTAACTCGTACGTGGAATTTGGAAAGATCCTTAACTTGCCAACGATCTCATGAGTTATTTGAGAAAATGTAAAAATATTCTGTTTTTTTCAGTTGGTACTTTGGGAAGATCAGCAGAGCGGAAACGTTGAAATTGCTCATCCATAATGATCATGGATCTTTCCTCATCCGAGAAAGTGAGAACCCACCCAATACCTACGCTTTGTCCATTCGCGATACGGCAGGCTCGCCGACAACCCCCGTGAGACATTATAAAATAAAGAGGCTGGATTCCGGCGGATATTTCATTTCCAAGAACCGTGATTTTGAAAGCCTTCAGAGCTTGGTTGAGTTCTATCTTGCAAATCCTGAGGGTTTGTGTTGTAGACTTGGAGAACCTTGTAAAAAGGTAAGCTTAGCTATAATTAGCCAGAGTTTATTATTTAATTTTTTTTCCTGTAGTAAACCTGAGTCGATCCTTACTGGATTTCGCAGAAGGTCGGTTTAGAACTGATAGATATGCCTTGAAACAAATTAATTGTTCTTCATATAATCCAAATACTTGGCGTTGTAAAACTGGATTTCATTTATTTCTAGTATTCATATATATGTTTAGCTAATTTTATTCAACGTAGTCAAATAGTTTTGTTTGTTAAAGATATTCCCTCTTTTAGATCGATGTGCCTCAAACTATTGGCATATCTCACGACATGGCCGACAAATGGGAGATTGATAGAAACGCTTTAACCTTCAAATCAAGGCTTGGTGCAGGTAACTTTGGTGAAGTGTGGGAGGGCCTTTGGAACAAGACAACAAAAGTTGCAATTAAGACATTGAAAGCAGGGACGATGGAGCCAGAAAATTTCTTGGATGAGGCCGAGATGATGAAGAAATTGATTCATCCACGTTTGGTTCAACTGTACGCAGTGTGCTCTCGAGAGGAACCAATATATATCGTGACAGAGTTGATGGAAAATGGTAGTCTTTTAGATTACCTCAGGGGACCAAAGGGAAAACTTTTGAAAATGACGAAGTTGATAGACATTGCGACTCAGGTAGGACTTAATACCCTCCTGATATTTGATTTCTCAATAAGAACCTTACGTTGTGAAACTATTTGATTCATCATCAATGGATCTCTAGGAAGAACAGTTTAGAACCGATAAAGCTATCCAGTTTAAATTAGTTTAGTTTAGGTTTCCTCCTGTAGTAACACTGGATCAATAAGAGATGATCCTTACTGGATCTCTATGAAGAACAGTTTAGAACTGATAGAGCTATCCAGTACAAATAAACTAGTTAATTTTAGGTTTCCTCCTGAGGAATAACAAACACTGGATCAATGCGAGATGATCCTTACTCGACTTTTAGGAAGAACAGTTTAGAACTGATAGAGCTATCCAGCATAAATAAAGTTTAATTAGTTTAGGATAAATAAGAAATGATTCATTCTCAACCTCTTTCTACAGGGAACACTAATCAAGCCATCCACCTTTTCTTTTCCCGCAGGTTGCTCAAGGTATGGCCTTTTTGGAAAAACACGGCTACGTCCATCGGGATTTGGCTGCGCGCAACGTTTTGGTCGACAAAAATGAAAACGTAAAAGTTGCCGATTTTGGTCTGAGTCGATCTGTTGTGGAGGATGAATACGTTGCACACGACGGCGCGAAATTTCCAATCAAGTGGACAGCGCCCGAGGCCATTTTGAAGAATGCCTTTTCAACAAAATCTGACGTCTGGTCATTCGGTGTTTTAATATATGAGCTCGTGACCTATGGCCAAGTTCCATACCCAGGAATGAGCAACCACGAGGTAGGTTTTATCACGAAAGGATCATCATTCGTCTGTACCAATAAACACGAAAAATTTCTTGGGCATTAATAAAATGTCCGCGCTGTGGTGGAGATAGCCGGCAGGGGGGGTGGGGGACGCAGCAGATTCTGCCAGAATTTTGTAAATGATGTTTTGTTTTACCTAAAAATATTTTCTCCCGCATCTTATCTAAATCAATATAATGATGCCAATCGCGGAAAGTCTTATGTTACATAAAATTTGATTGGCTCCACAAAACTATCGAGCCAATCAAACTTCGTGAAACATTCACCCAGGGCGCTTTCCGTTATACGGTAAAAACGGTCAGACCAGTCCTGTTGAATTTCAGTACAGACAGATTATTGGTATTTCACAGTGTTTCAGTAACTCTGAATTCAAGTATATCGTTATTTACATCTGCCTAGCACGGAAAATGCAGTTTCACCGCTTTATTTTCAAGAAATACTCTATTTCAATTCAAAATATGACCGGTTTGACCATTTTGGCCGTGATGTTGTATGTAAATTCACATTCGGGCAGTTCATATAGATTTACACTCCACAAATGGTCATTGTAGAATAATACTACGTTTTTCTAACCAGCTGAAGTTAATCTCATACTTGCATAGCCAGACTACTTGCATTGGCCTTCCCAGAATGAATAATATTTCTTCACTTCCCACAATGATATTTTGTAGGTTATCAAAAGAATTGGGGAAGGTTACAGAATGCCTAAACCTAGGAATGTTTTGGATAAGTTGTACAATGGCTTCATGTTAAAATGTTGGGCAGAGAAACCTGAAGATCGTCTAACATTTGAAACTCTTAGCTGGCAACTGGATGAATTCTTTGATGACGATACTCAATATAGAGAGGCCGACGAAGTTAATACAAATTAAATTCAGGTATCGCTCTTTATGATAGCATCGTGATAGACACGTGATTTTAGGCAGAGTGGTTAAACCGATGATGGTTTTATAGTTTTTATGTTCGTATAAGACACACGCTCCATAGAACTTTAGCATATATTGTTAGGGCAAAATTTTGTAATAATTTATTAGCCATGTAGCTATAAAAGAAAATAGTCTCTATCGAAAAGCAAATAAGTTAAAAGGAACCTTTAGCCATTTATGTTGGGAGTAAAACGCTGCTCAAATTTTCAACGGCAGCTTCATCAATTTTAATGCTTTGATCGATCAAGCAGAAGTTACGACAGGGTCGAACGAATAAGACAAAAGGGTGACAGTGACAGTCAAAGAGGGAAACTCTCATCAACTACCACAACTAGATCCTATTAAAGACTTGAAGTGTTCAGAGCTGACGAAAGTTGAGAGTTGATAAGACTTGATAAGACTTGATACGAATTGATGAGATTTGATGGGAGTTGATAAGAGTTGATAAGAGTTGACGAGAGTTGATGACAGTTGATGAGAGTTGATAAGAGTTGATATGAGTTGATGAGAGTTGATAAGAGTTGATATGAGTTGATGAGAGTTGATGAGAGTTGACAAGAGTTGATATGAGTGGATGAGAGTTGATGAGACTTGATGAGAGTTGATGAGAGTTGATGGGAGTTGATAAGAGTTGATAAAAGTTGATGAGAGTTGATGAGAGTTGATGGGAGTTGGAAAAGAGTTTATAAGATCATGACAAAAGTTGATAAGAGCATAGACAATCCAGAAGACACCGAATCTGTCTTTTGGATTATCTATGATGAGAGCTAACAACATTTATTCCTTCTTGTATTAAAACGTTTCCTTGTGCGTTTGTAAATAATAAATACATAATTTTAAATATTTAATATGATGGAGATTTTAATATATTCATTTACTTGACAATGTTTTAAACTTTTTCATAAATATTATTGATATAATTAGGTAACAGGCAATTCAGTCGTAATCGATTGCAAAGTGTTTTTCGTATTAAATCCTTCTATTTATCTCATATTAAACGTCTGGAACTACGAAGGATGATAAACGTGGTGCGTGGTGGCCGGTTTTAAAAAAATGGAAGGAGGGGGAGCTCGCTTAGAATAGCACCTTTGGTTTGTCGGCTAGCCTGGCACCTCATGTATAATTTTCTAAGGGCTGAATCATCCCGAAATCTCAAATGTAATACACAGCCATACCGACAGTACTGCAATGATCAACTGACATTGAGAAAGGTTGAAAGAGAAATACTGAATAAAACATTGCAAAGCAGTAAGTACTAGACTAGTCAGGCTAGTATTAGTAGCAACAGTCAGCACTCAGTCAGACTAGCATTACTGCAATGATCAACTGACATTGAGGAAGGTTGAAAGACAAACACGGAATAAAACATTGCAAAGTAGTATTCCAGTAAGCACTAGACTAGTCTGACTAGTATTAGTAGCAACAGTCAACACTCAGTCAGACTAACAGTACTGCAATGATCAACTGACATTGAGGAAGGTTGAAAGAGAAACACTGAATAAAACATTGCAAAGCAGTAAGCACTAGCTAGACTAGTCAGGCTAGTATTAGTAGCAACAGTCAACACTCAGTCAGACTGGCAGTACTGCAATGACCAATTGACATCGAGGAAGGTTGAATGAGAAACACTGAATAAAACATTGCAAAGCAGTAAGTACTAGACTAGTCAGGCTAGATTAGTAGCAACAGTCCACATTCAGTCGGACAAGCAGTATTGCAATGATCGATTAACTAGTATTGATTAAAGCGAAACTCTGATGAAATATCGCAAAGCGCCGACGTCTTGTCTTTCAAAATTCAGTGGTGGAAATGGTGAAATATAGCTAGCCAGTTCAGTCGGCCGGAAGGTATATACTGCGTCAAAAGTGTGCATACGTATAATGACAAATTGCATGAAAAATCTACGGCAAATCTCGGCATGCCTGAGTAAAGACATGTGGCAGATATTATATCATGAGTAAGATCTGTCAAACCGAAACATTTTGCGAAGTGAATGTTCACAACAACTTAGGTTGCAACTTGCAACATCATGCAACCTAAGCTGACTGATTCTTGCTTCAAAGATGAAGGTGTAAAATTTCTGTAGATGAATAGATTTCTTCAGAGCTTTCTGATTCAAAGTCTTCGCCGCCACTAAGATAATCATTATCATGCATCGAAAGCAATATACATTCACTTTGCAATATACTTTCCTCTTTATCCAATACAATATTTCCGCATACCGCAAAAACAAACACGACATTTTGAACCAATCAGCCTTGCTCATGTGAAGAGCTTGTGTTCGAGAGTGGTTCGAGTATAAGGGGCGAACCCAAGTGTCAAATTTCGCGACACCGTTTCAAAACTTACACGGCCAAAACCCGGAAGCCGAATGCAATCGTTGTAAAAAGCGAAGAATTAGATCTTTTTTCGCTCGCTTTGGGCCCTTCGTTGGGTCGATTTAAACATGGGTTGTTGCAGCTCGAAGCAGGATGAAAAACAAGATGGGGGTGACGGAGACCAAGCGAACGGGAATGGAGAAAAATTTGTGCTTCAGAAAACGCCACCGCAATCTCCGAAGGAAGATGAAACACAGGACACAAACGATGGCAAGGTTTTTGTAGCGCTGTACGATTATGAGGCGAGAACGGACGAAGATTTGTCGTTTCAGAAGGGAGACTTTTTAGAAGTCAAACCGGAGAACTGTGAGTTTGACTGGTGGATGGCAACGTCTCGTTCGACAGGAAAATCTGGCTATATTCCGAATAACTACGTTGCAGAGGTCAAGACTCTGGAGGCAGAAGAGTAAGTACATACTGGCTTTTATCGTCTCTCGGTAAATATCATTGGAATTGTCTTCAAATTCGACTATATTTTATACGCGTGGTCGATTCTATATTCTTTGATACATTATCGCTACCTCCCACGGGCTCTCAAAGCCAAAGGCTTCGCTCTGCAAATCTCGCTTGATCGTTGAAAATAGCATTGTATCATGAATATCGGCTGCCTACATCATCAAACACATCGATGTTACACTGAATTTAATCGATAATAGTCATATCCATCGCTCCTGTGATGCTCAACGAAACGTTATTTTCATTAAAGCATGCTTATATGAATATCATTTGTGTTTAGACGAGGCTATTTCCGTTCGTGTTAAAATGATATATTTAATTATTTTCTTTTTGCTTTGTCACGCTATTAAATATATTAATTATACATCCTAACAACAGCCGAACACAAAGCTGAGATAACAGACAGTCTCCTGCGTGTTTTCAAACCCAATAGTTCTATAATAAACGCGCACGTTTGTGGCGAAATTTTTACGAGAATAATTTGTATTGTGTCAAGTTTGATACACTAATATATTCGTGTAGCGCGTGAACTGCATTGCTAATAGCCCTTTGTTTTCATATCAGAAAAGCTTCTCTTTTTCAACACCCCATAACCGGTGGGGGCGTGCTCAGAATAATGTGAAAAATGTTCTATGTAAAAGCTTGTTCTTGTCCAGCGAGGAATACTACACTGGGGTTTTTTTTATTGATTTCGTAGGGTTTTTTTTTATTGATTTCGTAGGTACGGTTGGACCGCTGATAAGCGTTGTGGTACTGGGGGAGGGTGCACTGGGGCACGTTGCCATCCACCTTATTTGAAACACTAAGATACTGTATGCGCCTAAACTCAACCTTCTTGAAACAATTTTCGTTTTCTCATTTTTTTTGGATAAATGTTCAATGTTATTAATTTGAGAAAGCCAGTTTCCCTTTTTGCCAGGCTCCCCTTTTCCTCCTCAACTTTCTAGGCGGTTCTTATTGAATCATGCGCTACAATATTCAAATGGATTAAGGCAAGTGGCAGAGGTATTCAGAAAAAAGGGTCGACGGCTCTCGTCGCCAAAAAACCCCGAAAACGCTCTGTTGAAAGACCACTCTTCAACCTAAGTGTATCAATTACCGTCTTTCTTTGATATGTATTCTTTCCTTATCCAAATAACCCGTCATATATTATATTACGTATTTATCATACGTTGCAAGCGACCTGCTGACATCTGCTAGGGAACGAAATATACAGTATGTACATAAATACATGGACGAACTCTCAAAGGAAAAGCCATATGAGAGCGAACAAAAATCCCCCCAAAATAAATCAGTTATCGAGAAAAGAATCGCGCTTAATTTGTGCCACAGTGTCGTACGAATGTCCAAACATTCCAAACGTTATATCCCTATCGTTTTAAATTCTACAAGTAATGAAGCAATTTTTATTTTTTTCTTAATTCTGTATAAAATCATTATTTTATTTATGCAGATATTTCACAGAAGTATTTTATTTAACCATTTAAATAAACCATAAATTTTACCACATAAACACTTCTGTTGCACGTCGTATAAAAGTAATAAAAGTAAATGTTTCTAACTGCTAGTCTTGAAGTGAAGTGGGTAACTGAACATAACGTAGTGTTCAGAAAGATTTGATGCATTTGTTAACCCATTACAAAAATCAGAAAGATTTACAGCTTAGGTCTCGTAACTGGAAAGTTGGTGAACACACTCAAAAGTACTTTGAAATAAAAGTAAATTTTTTTCCTTTCATTTCAGTTGGTACTTCGGGAAGATTAGCCGAGTGGAGACACAGAAGTTGCTCCTTGCTGACGTAAATGATCACGGATCTTTTCTCATCCGAGAAAGCGAGTCTGTACCCAACACTTATGCTCTGTCGCTTCGGGATACGAACGCTGTCAGGCATTATAAAATAAAGAGGTTGGATTCTGGTGGGTTTTACATATCAAAGAATCATGATTTTGAAAGCCTGCAGGCCATGGTGCAGTTCTATCTTCAGGAACCGGAGGGTTTGTGTTGTAGGCTTGTTGCGCCTTGTAAAAAGGTAAGCTTGTCTAAGTAATCCGTTACATCTGTAAGTTAGGTCTGTTTACACTTTACACCTTCCTCCTGTGGTAACACTGGATAAAAATAAGAGATAATCCTTACTGGACCTCTAGGAAGAACAGTTTAGAACTGATAGAGCTATACAATATAAATAAAGTTAGTTCAGTTTAGGTTTCCTCCTGTAGTAACACTGGATCAATAAGAGATGATCTTTACTGGACTTCTAAGAAGAACAGTTTAGAACTGATAAATCTAGTTTGACACAAATACATCTGTTCGTGTAGCAGTACTGGACCTAGGAGGTGATCCTCCATTCGTCTTATGCCTGACTGATTTCTTTTTTCAGCTATCGTTTTTAACATGTTTGTATGAATATGCCCCCCCCCCCCCCGCCCAGTTAAGCTTCTAGCGACAGCCCTGCTTTTATTTAACATTGCCAAGCGGTTCTTTTTAATGAAATATTCCCTCCTTTAGATCGATGTTCCTCAAACTAAAGGCATATCTCACAACATGGCCGACAAATGGGAGATTGATAGAAACGCTTTAACCTTCAAATCAAGGCTTGGTGCAGGTAACTTTGGTGAAGTGTGGGAGGGCCTTTGGAACAAGACAACAAAAGTTGCAATTAAGACACTGAAAGAAGGGACGATGTTGCCGGGAAAGTTCTTGGAAGAGGCCGAGATTATGAAGAAATTGATTCACCCAAAGCTGGTTCAACTGTTTGCGGTGTGCTCTAGAGAGGAACCAATATATATCGTGACAGAGTTGATGGAAAATGGTAGTCTTTTAGATTACCTCAGGGGACCAAGTGGAAAACAAATGAAGACGCCAAAATTGATAGACATTGCAACTCAGGTGGGATTTAATACCGTCTCTGTATTAATACTTAACGTTATTTTCAAGAAGAGGCCTTATTGTAACACTGTATCAATAAGAGATGATCCTTACTGGATCTCCAGGAAGAACAGTTTAGAACTGATAGAGCTATCCAGTGTAAATAAAGGTAGTTTAGTTTAGGTTTCCTCCTGTAGCAACACTGAATCAATAAGAGATGATCCTTACTGCCTGGACCTCTAGGAAGAACAGTTCAGAACTGATAGAGCTATCCTGGTTAAAAGAAGTTGGATCAATAAGAGATCAAATCTAGTGGTTTTAAAAATAATCCACTTTTTCTTTGCTCACAGGTTGCTCAGGGAATGGCCTTTCTGGAGAAACACGGCTACGTCCATCGTGATTTGGCTGCGCGCAACGTTTTGGTCGACAAAAATGTAAACGTAAAAGTTGCCGATTTTGGTCTGAGCCGATCTGTTGTTGAGGATGAATACGTTGCACACGAGGGCGCGAAATTTCCAATCAAGTGGACAGCGCCCGAGGCCTGCCTGACCAACGCTTTCTCTACAAAATCTGATGTCTGGTCATTTGGCGTCTTAATATCAGAGCTTGTGACCTACGGACGCATTCCATACCCAGGAATGGCTAACCATGAGGTAAGGTTTATTGTAGAATACTACCTACACTGGACCTCCACGTTTGAGGTATCTTTCTCAGGTAGTTCAGACACAAACCACGTTACCACGACAGTTTACTGTAGAATACTACCTACACTGAACCACCACGTTTGAGATATCTTTCTCAGGCAGTTCAGACACAAACCACGACAGCTTATTGTAGAATACTAACTACACTGGACCACCACGTTTGAGATATCTTTCTCAGGCAGTTCAGACACAAACCACGACAGCTTATTGTAGAATACTAACTACACTGAACCACCACGTTTGAGATATCTTTCTCAGGCAGTTCAGACACAAATCACGACAGCTTATTGTAGAATACTAACTACACTGGACCACCACGTTTGAGATATCTTTCTCAGGTAGTTCAGACACAAACCACGACAACTTATTGTAGAATACTACCTACACTGAACCACCACGTTTGAGATATCTTTCTCAGGTAGTTCAGACACAAACCACGACAGTTTATTGTAGAATACTACCTACACTGAACCACCACGTTTGAGATATCTTTCTCAGGTAGTTCAGACACAAACCACGACAGCTTATTGCAGAATACTATTTCACTTTCCGCATTGATATTTTGTAGGTTATTCGGAAAATTGAGGAGGAAGATTACAGAATGCCGAAGCCTGGAAATGCACCGGCGAAGTTGTACAAAGATATCATGTTAAAATGCTGGGCAAAGGAACCCGACGATCGTCCAACGTTTGAAACTCTTAGCTGGCAACTAGACGAATTCTTTAGTGATGACACCCAATATAAAGAGGCTGACGAAGTTAATACAATTAAATAATTCAGGTATCGCTCTTATGTTGACTTTTTTTAGTTATTTCTTGTATGCTGATTGGTTAAACTAAATGATAGGTTTTTTGTAAGATGCATACACTCTCTCGAACTTTATCATATATCGTTAAAATGAATTTTATAATGATTTATTACCCGTGTATAAAACGATCTCTATTAATTAAATATCCGCCCGGAGTCAGGGGGGAATGTACCTATATAATGCCAGTTTAGTTTATGGCAGAAAATGGCGGAACAACTCGGAACCAGTCGGAACACCTCGAGTTACTCGGTCGGAAAACAAATCAATGTTCAGTAAATTCTAAGTACAAATTTAATCCTTGAGATTAGGACAGGATTAGAGTTGGATTTAAGATTAGATTAAAGATTAGAGTTCATCCTAACAACCCACATAAGACCCAATCCTAACCCCAATGTAAACGTCAAGGATTAAATTCGTGGATTTAGGATTTACCGATCATAAAATTATTCCCGCCTGTAACGCCTCGCTCCCGAGGACTGAAGCATTCAAGCATGGCGTAAAGCATCACAGTTTAATTAGACGTTAATTACTCTTAATGAAACCTGTATTAGCTTTGGTTCTTGGTGAACTATTAAAAAGTACGCTTAATATATATCAGTGGCTAAATTTGTCGGATGATTAAGGTTTAAGATTAAGATGTAGATTTGAGATGTGCGGTATTATATATATATATACATATTTTATAATGGTTGAACATTGACAATTGACCGTAATTGAAATTTTTGTATGAAATACTGTTAGAATAAATGATTTTGACTTTGTACCTGTTGTGGTAGATCAACTGATGTCGCTGTCGTGAGCGCTTATTAACTGAAATAACCAACTAATATTGCGCAATGTGAAACAGTAAGTACTAGACTAGTCAGGCTTGTATTAGTAGCAACAGTCAACACTTAGTCAGACTAGCAGTACTGCAATGATCAACTGACATTGAGGAAGGTTGAAAGTGAAACACTGAATAAAACATTGCAAAGCAGTAAGCACTAGACTAGTCAGGCTTGTATTAGTAGCAACAGTGAACACTCAGTCAGACTAGCAATGCTGCAATGATCAACTGACATGAGGAAGGTTGAAAGTGAAACACTGAATAAAACATTACAAAGCAGTAAGTACTAGACTAGTCAGGCGTGTATTAGTAGCAACAGTCAGCACTCAGTCAGACTAGCAGTACTGCAATGATTAACTGACATTGAGGAAGGTTGAACGGATAGCGTTTTAAACTCGATGAAATGCGTTTAATTTGAAAAATATCGAAAGTCGCACTTGAGGCCAATCACGCTTTCCAGGCATGCGCTCAATTTTCCTTTTGATTATTTCACAGTCCCGCGGGGCGAGTATTTTTGCGTGGATCTCCATGAACTCGAGAGCGACTTTTCCTAGAAAAACCCTTGTTTAAAGGAAATGAGATGGGAGTTTCCCCACAAAACTATATTTTTTGTTAAAATGAACCCCCTTTCAACGATGTTCATCTGACACTGCAAGTGCGCGTGGTCCCGCGCGCATCACACGCGTGTGAGGCGTCGTCACGAAAGAATGCGCGTACCCGGAAGAAAGTGTACATACAACACAAGCGATCCGAAATATTTTTGACGGTGGCAAAAAGGTTTTATATTTTAGGCCAAATCTCTGCTTTCTATGCTGAATGATCGATAAACCTTTCATATAATCTATGGGAAATTGTACCGGAAAGCAAAAACAGAAGCAACCGCCTGAAGTGAGTCCAAGACAGGTGGAAATCACTACAAATAACGATGGCAGTTCTGCTCATGGGAATGTTAACGCAAGCCCGGTAAAAAGGACACGTCCACCGTTGCCGACGGTGCCTCAAAAAGAGCCTCCCAAAAGCCCCACGGCCGGAGTTCGTTTGTATGTTGCCTTGTTCGACTACGATGCCCGAACCGCTGAAGATTTAACTTTCAAAAAGGGTGACTATTTAGAAGTGAAACCGGAGAACACAGCGTTCGATTGGTGGCAGGCGAAATCACGGTCTAGCGGGAAAGAAGGGTACATTCCCAGCAATTATGTTGCCGAAGTTAAGACTTTGGAGGCGGAAGAGTAAGTAGATAGTTTGAACATTTGTACACAAATACTAGATCCATCATTTCGCCTGGCTAGCTTGAAACCCACGGGGATATAAACAACTTTGAAGTGCTTTGAGAAATTTTCGCTTCGACTTCCTGTAGGGCGACTTTATATTATAATTGAAAGAACCAATTATCGCATTCTTACGGTAAATTTTTTCCCTTGAACTTTTGGATTGTTTGACGTTATTTCAAGACCCCGATCCCCTATAATGTAGCTTCTAAAATATCCCCAGCAGTTGCCGAAATATGCCTCAAGTTCTAAGAATTTGGGAATATCAAATTGCTACGAACCATCGATAATTGATTTGACTGATAAATAGCAGAAAATTTCTCTTATAAATCGTTACGAAATATCCCAAGAATAGTTTGTGTTGTGAATCCTTACGGTTCTAAACGATTCTTGTGGGAAAAGTTTGAATGAACCATAAAATTCAGATGTCAGGTAGGATTTGATGTTATTCATCCTTAATTAATTACTCTGACAATTACATAAGGAACAGTTGATGTTTACTTATGAAATGTGACAAAATATATCAGCTCTGACAAAACTGTGCACTTCTACTTGTGTGGTATACAATGTACCATAAGTTGTTTTCGAACCGACCATGACATTTTTACCATGAAGCATTTTGTGTTTTCCAGTTGGTTCTATGGCAAAATATCTAGAGTCGAGGCACAGAAATTCTTGCTTTCCCCAGCAAATAGACATGGTGCATTTCTCATCCGAGAGAGCGAAAATGCAGGCAATAATTATGCTTTGTCCGTTCGGGATGGTGATGTCGTGAAACATTATCGAATACGAGCCCTTGACAGTAACCAAGGATACTTCATCACTCGAAGAAGTGAGTTTTCAACTCTTCAAGATCTGGTAGAGCATTATAAGAAGGAGTCTGATGGTTTGTGCGATAAACTTGGCTTGCCATGCAGCAAGGTACGTTGCAGCTTTTTCATATTTGATTTTCACACAAGTAAAATAATAATATTGATATCTGCTAAAGGGTTTAGAAGCACGGATGAGTAAAATCATTCAGGATTTTCCATGGTGCATGCAATGTTAACTCTCCCCCAAAGATATATGCCCATATTTACCATCAAGGTTTAAAGTTTACAGCTTAAAGTATCAGGGCCTTTGCCAGACAGATAATTGCTATATGTATATATTCATGTTTGCATACCATAGGAAAAATCTGAAAGAAATAAGTGATGCAGAAAAAGTATGCATAATAATTCACTAGGCCCTCAATTTTCATGTCTGGTGACACCCTTTATAGTCACTAGATTGGTGGAAGTAATTGAGTGAAAAATTACCCTAACCTGAGAATTTTTTATTGACACAGTTGGAGAAACCGCAAACTGTTGGTCTTTCGTACAACATGGTTGACAAATGGGAGATAGACCGCACGGCATTGAAATTCAGCAAAAAGCTTGGCTCTGGTAATTTCGGCGAGGTGTGGCAAGGTCTGTGGAACGGAACCACCAAGGTTGCCATCAAGACCTTGCGAGAGGGCACCATGCAGCCTGAGGCGTTCCTGAAGGAGGCGGAAATTATGAAAAAACTCATCCACCCCAAACTAGTCCAACTGTATGCGGTGTGTTCTCGTGAGGAGCCGATATACATTGTCACTGAGCTTATGACCAAAGGCAGCCTTCTGGAGTTTCTCCACGGGGAGGGCCGCCAAGTTCTGGATATGGCGAAGATGATAGATATCTCCGCACAGGTTGCCGAAGGTATGGCTTTCCTCGAGTCCCACGGCTTCGTCCATCGAGATCTGGCCGCGAGAAACGTCCTCGTCGGCGATGGAATCGTCGTAAAGATCGCCGATTTTGGCCTGTCTCGCGTTCTCGTGGAGGACATTTACGAAGCTCACGAGGGGGCCCGGTTTCCCATCAAGTGGACAGCGCCAGAAGCATGCCTCGAGAACAAGTTCTCGATAAAATCCGACGTTTGGTCCTTCGGTATTTTGCTAACAGAAATAACGACCTTCGGAAGGATTCCCTATCCTGGAATGAACAACGCTGAGGTAAGATGATGCAACTTTGCTTCCCCGACAAATTCACTTTTGGCGTTTTTGCTCATGGAAGTAAAGCACTTCAACAAAGTTTGAACTTTTCCAACACTTTTGCAAGCGAAATTGACCTAAATTTTCGCAAGGGTCGTCGTAGGTAGCTACAATCATCGTTTGACTAACTAAATGTGTTTTGTTTCGACCAGGTTATACGGAAAATTGCTGATACAACGTACAGGATGCCAAAACCGAACAAAGTGCCGGAAAAGCTGTACGCCATCATGTTAAAATGCTGGTCCGCCGCTCCTGAGGAACGACCTACATTCGAGACTCTCGCTTGGCAACTGAAAGACTTTTTCCAAAATGACACTCAGTATAAAGAGGCTGAGGAAGTCAATAAATTACGTTAAGCTTATAGCTAACGTGACACGGGATATGCTTAGTACGATTAGCTAGGTAATCTAGGTAATATCATGGTTAAAGCATCAATTAAGGCCATAGCTATCCTTTAAGGATTGGTTAACCTATCAGGGTGATATTTCACTCGTCGAAATTTTCATGATGCGAACCATATGTTTATGGCCTGTGTTTTTTTCAACTGATTTGCATGTGGTTCGACGCATAAAAAATTCGAGGCCTTGAGATCTTTTTTTGTATGTAACCTTTATTTGAATTCATTTAGTTTAATATTTCACAGCTCACTCTTACAAACGTTCCCGAGATGTTTACCTCAAACTGCTATTGGAAAAAGAATGTTAGCATGCAAAAGGAATGCCTTTAGCAATGAGTCCTGTCACCAATTTGAAAATTCTGCATGGTTTTTTTCATAAATTAGGTGTTACGTTTTTTTTTTTTGATCACGAAAGTCGCTTTTTATCATGAATGGGACTTTCGACTTTGTAAAAACGAATGATTGACAAGACCAATTCGAAAACTACCTAAAATTTGTCACCTAAAAACTTTAACTTTGTTCAAAAAGCATTGCAAAACAGGCCTTAATAATTTGATCCTTTCGTGCATGGCACAGAAGAGTTGTTGAGAGCTGGCAAGCGAAAGTTTGCCTGAATATCGTGTTCAACTGTTCTTTTGTCCAAACCAGAATATAATATTACAACTCGGGTTTTTAATTCACGGGATTTCACAGAAAAAATGGCTAAACGCGTATGCGTTTTCAACAATTTTTTTGTACATAATCATATTTTTACATGTATAATTTAAGTACACGTATATATAAGCCAAGTTTAGATCATTATAAAACAGTCAATTTTACTGTGTAGCGTAACAATGATAATTATGTATAATTTTAGCGTGTTATACGGGCCATACTGCCTAAAGTCACGGCCATTTCAGGAACGATTTTTGTCCAATTAATTCATGGACGTAAATACCATAAATCACAGGCTTGTGTTTATGTTGTTTTTTTTTAAACTTTTATACTAAATTGTGAATAGAAATTAGTTACGTTCGTAGAAAAATATATAATATGGTGCTGTGTAATTTGATGGATATTTTCTTGGACTTTCAGTCAAAGTTTTTGGCTATCTGGGGTCAGTTGCAAAATCAGCAAATATCTAAATTCAACCATAAAGCTAATCTCAAGGCGCTGTTGCACTATGCAATTTTCCTTGCAACTTGCAGTGCAAAAAATGTCAAAAAAATATTCGTATTTGACAACTTTAGATGCCTCAGGAGTAGAATTGCATTGCAAGTGTGACACTACCTAAGGCATAATCCTAATCTAAAATGTAATCCTCACCTCAATCCCAGCTTAATCTCAAGATTTGAAACACGTATTTAGGATTTACTGAACCCATCTAACCCTAAGCCCAGTCCTTCTAGGAATTGCGAAATGATACGCGGTCAAGAGCGCTCACATGACTCCTGTTCTATCAATTCCTTCGTCTGTCAAAATTGTACCCAAAGTACAAAAGTCTTTGCAAGTTTTTGTCGAAAATGATGCGATTTGTGCTGGCAGGTTGTCTGCTCTTCTTCGTAGCTCTTCGAGAAACATCAGCGGACAATGCAACGATTCCTGTCGTACTCTGGCATGGAATGGGTATGCTTTTAAAATCATATAAAAATTCACCAAAGTCGAGCTTGTTTTATTATTAAATTGTATGTCGCAATTTAGTGAATAGTTTTATATCGATCGGTAAACACTGAATAAAATGATAGCTTGGGTATGAATGCTGTTCTGAAGAATTTCAGCTGTTATAAAACAATAATATTCAAGCAAGCGAGATCGCAATTTGAGAGACTGATAATTCTCTTGGATTGCAAGGTGACAGCTGTTGCAATCCACTGAGTATGGGGTCCATCAAATCTATGGTGGAAAAATTAATTCCTGGGATTTATGTCCGATCATTGATGATTGGCAGCAATGTTATAGAGGTAAAAAAACACCTAATGATAACTTACATATGTTGTCTCACTTGTCTGAAGGAGATTATGATAAATCAATCGTTTTACTTTATCCAGGACACTGAGAATGGATTCCTCATGAATGTGAACAAACAGGTTTGTCCAGCCTGATTGACAGATGTGCTAGCCCCTAGGGTACTTTCCATGTAAACCTGACCTTGAGCATTCTTTGAGGTTGTGCATGTTGCCAGCAGCACCAAGAAATTGTTGACAAGCAATGACGAGTATAAACACCAAGCCTAGATCTTGAAACGCGCACCAGCCTTGGTGATGGGATCATGCATGACCCAAAACTCACGCCAAAGATCTCCCACAAAATGTGCATAGAATTCGACCAGGCTGATGTGATGATGTATCGACCTCGGTAAAATTTACCCCCCTTAAATTTCCATATTTTTATCTTGACAGGTTGACATGGTTTGTCAAAAATTGTTGTCAGATGATAAACTTAAAAAAGGTTACAATGCTATGGGATTTTCACAAGGCGGGCAATTTCTGTAAGTATATATTTGATAATTTTCCACATTAAAAGTACAACTGCAAGCAAGCATATCACCAATCAAGCCAAATGTCCCCAAATAAAGGTACTTTATATACAAAATCACTCTCAAGGTAAAAAATTTTATATAGCCGAGCAGTTGCTCAAAGATGTCCTTCTCCTCCAATGCTGAATCTTATTAGTTTTGGTGGCCAGCATCAAGGTAAAATATTTTTAGAGGATGTACTTTTGTTCAAATAATTGATTAATGTACCATACACCTCTTACCAGACCATTGTGTTAATACAAATGATGTTTTCCATCCTTATTTAAGGTGTTTTTGGACTACCTCACTGCCCTGCTTCGAATTCAACTCTCTGCGAATATGTCCGTAAATTACTTGACTATGGCGCTTACATAAGGCAAGTCGTAAATTAGTGTCTACGATGTGCATCTGGTATGGCTGACGTACTGTTTTACCACAAATCAAATGGTCAAACTAATACATCTGCTTTTGCTCTGTTTCAATTGTAGCTGGATTCAAGATCAGTAAGTTAATTCAAACCAACAATATGTGTTATACCTCCTGATGAAGGTCCTCAATTAATTTAAATTATTATAACTATTATTTTTAGTATCGTTCAAGCCGAATATTGGCATGATCCCCTGAAAGAGGAGGAATATAAGGCAAAGAGTGTATTCTTGGCCGACATCAATCAAGAAAAGGTATAGGAAAAACCTAGGAACAGTGATTTAGAATCTCCATGCTGGCTAGAAAAATTCCAAACTGCAAGTTTTTAAATATTATATTTATAGGAGAACAATCCAAAATACAAAGAAAATCTCATGAAACTGAAAAATTTTGTCATGGTCAAATTTTTACAAGACACAATGGTGATTCCCAAGGAATCTGAGGTAGAGCACGTGGTAACACATAATGGTGATAGTAATTAGAATACAGTCTGTATTATATATTTATCTATTTTAGTGGTTTGGCTATTACAAACCAGGTCAAGACAAGGAGCTTTACACCTTGCAGGAAAGTCCGCTTTACCAGGAGGTAATTGAGATCCACTTTTTCTATAGAGAGCCTCCAAAGTCCATGCAGTAAGCTAGGTCACCAAAGTTATTTTGACCAATTTTAATGTAAGCTTAAGGCTACTTCTAAGGGTGATGTCAATTACTTTGAATTATTTCCTCAAGGACTTGCTCGGTTTGAAAGAAATGGATATGGCAGGAAAACTACACTTCCTTGGAGCTGATGGGGATCATTTGCAGTTCTCCCAGGAATTTTTTGAGACCAAGATTCTGCCATTTTTGAAGTGAGTAGAAAAGCTCAAGACATTAAACAAATCACATAGGCATGTTACCTGGAAGACTGAGCCATTCATAAGTGGTATAAAAATAAATTTAAAAATAAGTGCACTTCAACTAGTTGGCAAATTTACCCATTATTTCCAATGAGAGAGGTCATTCAAATTCATTCATTCATGCTGTAAATTGATGGGAGAACTTTTATAATTTGGCATTTTATGGTTATCGTCAGTTGTATACGTCGGTGGTACTCAATTAGACACAAATAAGTTAGGACAATTGTAAAATTTGTAATCAATCAATTACTTTATAATAAAATTATGTAATCGGTGACACAAATTGTTTGACAGGTTTGTAGCATGTGATATTCTCGATTGTAAGAAATTATGTTGATCTATTACTTCTAAAAAATAATATATACAGAAACATTAGGGCACCAACTACACCATAAAAGTACAAAAAGGAATATCTCCCTGGTAATCTCAACACAGTGTATTGAAATGAGCCTTTTTCACCTGCAGATAGTAAAAAAAACAGTAAGAAATTGTTAGAAATAGACAAAATTTTAGGAATATAGAATGTTGGTAACTATATATGAAAACAGTTAGGTATAAAAGCCAAACTTGTTCAACTTACCAAGTATTGCAATACCAATCCCTATATCTGAAGTACCCATCCTGTAACTGCATGTGGGTACAACATGCTCTTCTGTGGTAAAACTAGGCAATTTGTATATTCTATACTTGGCCTTAAAGTTAGAGAAGTGTCTTTGTATTACCTGTTTACTTGTTAGCAACAATATAGTTGAATCTTTTTAGGCTTTATATATTTCAAATAGTAATTGCATGAAATTTCCCATACATTCAAAATAATTTATTAGTTATTACCTTGTGATCATGTCCAGAAAACAGTATTCTTGGATTGACATTATTCAGCACCTAATTCAATTGAGATTTTTATTAAAATAAGCAGGGTGCATTTAACACTTTCCCCGCCAGTGGTCTAGACAGATCGATAAGTGATAATCGATCAAAAAACGAAAATCTCCGTCTTTGGCGGTCAAAGTGTTAATACCAAAATTCTTATGTAACAGTTGCAAGTTTTTCTGTGACATTCTTCCTTTGATAGATGTGAATAATGGTTAAAAATGCTCTGAAAAGTAATATACTTATAGTATCCTGGCTTACTATCATACCTTTATTGCAAAGTTTGGATCCCAGTAGTGAAGAGGCAGATGACTTAGCACAATTGTGTGCTTGTTATCATCCAGTTTTTGTGGTGACGACTTCATATACTTATTTAGATTGTTGTATATTATCTTTTCATCCGGGATGGAAAAACGGAAATAGCGTAGGAAGCTGAGAGTGTTCAGCTAAAAGAATTAGAGAGCATAATATCCAGTTTCAAATTATTTTACTTCTGGCTAATTTCAAGTCCTATATAAACACATATGAATTTAATCCTTGATATTATAGATATCAATTAAAATTAAAAACATAAAAACTAATCACAACCTGCTAATTGAGCAAGAAAACTTTATCCCAACATTACCTTCAAGAATTGCCATTTATTAAACTCAATGACCTCGATTAGTTGCTCCAAAATATTTCTCATGCCTTGAGAGTAGGTTTGTCCTAATGGGTTCGTCTTCACCACCAATATCATTATCGCCAGCTAAATGAATTCTTTTCACGGTTTCTGGAACTCTGTAAATGTCTTCAAACCATTCCTTGACGGGAAGATAAATTGGAGATTTTTGCAAAATTATTTTTCTTTTCAGTTTTAAACACTATCCTACAAACTTACTTTGTATTGATAGAATTCATCATCTGAAGCAATATAGCCCTCGTCAAGCAAATCACCTTCAATTAGAACATAAATTAGAATTAGCCAGAATACAATAGAGTAGTTAGAACATAACTTGGATTAGCCGAGCAACTACGAGACGTTTGTTGATAGATTTACCTAATATTACAACAACATCGGGTTTGACTTGGTTCAGAGCATAAGCGAAAGTCTTCTTCAGGTAACGACAAGCATCCCATCTTGTGATGTGCCCAATTATACCAGAGACCTCCAATTGAAATCCCTGTATGATAATGGCAATGTCTAGGTGAGAGTCGCTGCAGGCTATACCAAAAGTCTATAATGAATGCCTTCTCTAGATGCACTTTAAGACTCCATGTTCATAGGTAACACTCAGGTCTTACGCCCCCATGTTAAAATAGCTGTGTTACGAGCCTGCATATATTTAGCATCAAATGTGGTATATACAACAACTGCCTAAAATAGACAAAACACTTCTCCATGGTTTGACCTGAGGGCCTTTGTCAGGAGAGATAGTATGAGAACTAACTCTCTGCATACTAACTCTCCTGACGAAGGTCCTCAGGTAGAAACATTGAGAAGTGTTTTGTCTATTTTAGGCAGTTGTTATACCACGTTTGATGCTAAGTTGTTTGAAGACGCTGCCACGCTGCTCCCTGGTTATATTGGAACGTACCTGCATATATTGCCAGCACGTTCACCCGCATTACCAAATTTCCCTCCCTCAAACTGCTAATTTACCTGCATTTGTGGATCAGATAGTATAAGTACTCTTAAATCATGTTTTGATTTCTCCACTGGAACATTCCATGACATTGCAACGATGAAGTAAACAAGGTATTCTCCGATGAACAATGTTCCTATTACTCCGCATAACAATGTCCTCCAATTTCCAATCTTCCATCTTCGGCACAACACCATTAAATAATGAAAACAGCTAGTAAAGAGAAAGGACTATTGAATAGAGAAGATGTGTGCTTCATTTGACTTAAATGGCATTAGTTGTGTGGTAAATTAATTACTACATTAAACTACTGCATTAAACTGGTGCATAAATTGATATTTTCTCACAAATTACACTAGGCGTTTAAGCAGCTGTGAAAGTTTATACACATACAAGAAAACGCCTTGTCAAGTGTGTGTGTTACGAGTGTTATAAAATCATGTCTACGTTTTCTAGGACGTACCCTTGAACTATATCATTTCACTTTTTTAATTTTTAAACATTTATATTACAGCAACAGTCCAATACACAAAGAAAAAATATATTGTTCGTTTACGGGACAATCGTTAAAAAAAATTGTAGTTGTACAAATTATATATATACGACATAGGGAAACTATACACAATATACAGTGATATAGACTGTGTTAGTAACGCGTTTAATTCTCATTAAGTTTCGATTTCAATTCAGTTTGGAGACAACAAAAACAGCATAGGATTACAATAGGATCAGCTTAATAATTCACAATATTATTCGTCGACTAACCTTTTTAAAACAAGATTTTTTCCATGTAAACAAATATCATCCTATACATTCGATATTCGAACTCAAAATGCGCATCGCTAATGAGCTTTAATTAATGCACATAATTAGAATCTCTGACGTCGGAAACATGCGTATCGCTGTCGGAGAGTGTCGACAAGACGTGCACGTGGGCGGTGGGGGACAGAAATAGACCACTATAGACTATATCCAGATATGGTTTGAAGGCTAGGGTGGGTGTCAGTGGGCGGACTGCTGCTGAGTGATGTATCTGGAATACCGCCTCGTACGTCATCTTAGCATAACGAGAGGGGGTGGCCATGCGTCTAAAAGTTGTCTTCTCCTCAATCCTGAATTTTTCCGCGTTCCCCACTGAGAGCTGTTGATCGACGGCCGCTCATTACACATTCAGTACCAAAATCATTAGCACAAACTTCCACTGATAAGCCAAGGAGTTAAGCTTGTTTTTCACGAAACGAAATTATTCGCGCTAACTGATAAAAATTAGAAAGCGAACCTTTCTTTTTAAAGCGAAATCTTCCGCAGACCGATCACATCACCAAATTTGAAGAATCAAGAATTCGCTTTGCGTCGCGCGAATAAATTTGCCTAGCGGAAAACGCGCTTGGAGCTGTGAAGAGTTGGTTGGGCTATCTTTTGAGACAACTCTTATTAACATCTAGTAGGCGAACCGTCATATAAGAGGCCACATCTGTTAAATATATTTGGGCGTTTAATAATTGAATATCCGCTTATTTTGCCTCGAGGTTTTCGTATAAAAAGCGCTGCGTTGCAATTTGCGGCCGTTTGCGTCGAGGTTTGCGTGGTCTGAAAATGCGTCAGTGAACAGCAACAATGCGCGCAACCAAAGTTTTCGTCACGTGATCTGGAACTTCAAAATGTCGCCGAGCGAAGGTTGATATAATATTACAGGAGGATAATAAATCGATGGAGGAGACAAATCCTGGCGCTGTATGGCCACGGGGAACGCGAGGGAGGGCCACAAGCGAACCGACAATAAATAATATAACTCCTGTCGTCTCCGATTCGTCCTCTACGACGAGAGCTTCGGCCAGCTTGGCTCCGGGGACACCACCACCTTCTCGACGCTCAAAATTCGCTGCCAGTATCGGCAGATTTCTTCGGCCTTGGAAATGGAAACGCAAGAAAAAGAGCGATAGGTTTCTTGCCACGTCTGAAAGTGAGTTGAACACAGTATGATGTTGTTAAAGAGATACAAATACCCTCGGTATTCTAATCATAATTGCATCGATTTTCAAACTTCCGTTTCCATTCGAAATTCCGACAATATTTTTACGGTGTCATGAGACAGTTTTCGTCCCAGAAAACTCCTAATTTCTCGCAAAAAGACACCCCGAAAGCATACGCGTGTCGTTTTATTATAATTGCTAAAAATGTGTCCCCCTTTCGCTAAAGACACTCATTTGGCAAATGTTTGCCCTAAATTAAAACACGTCGACTAATTAAATAATTCAAATGAAAAATTTGACATTTTCCAAAACAAATCATTCGCCATTTATACACAACAAATAGTCCGAAAACCGTTGTTTTTAGCGCAGAAATTCTGTTTTGAAACCTCACAAAGATTGGAAAATACGATATATTTGCATTGCGGAAATACTGATTCAAAGATATCAAGAATGGGTGAAATTTAAGATTTGTCATTTCGTAGCAGCGATATTGACACTTGACAGTATTTCAGAATGCTTTCCTTTGATTTACGACTGTTTATGTTTCACGGTATTCATGTAGTTTTTTTCACCTTTTTCGGAGGATTGAAACACGTAATTTTTGAAATGTTTTTCTCCCAAGTATGCATGATTGTTGAAAATTTCGGCAATGTTTATATTGTAATATTTAGCAGCGTGCCCATCACGACACAATTAGTTTTCCATCGATAAAGAGTACCTTATCTTGACAAAGACAGACAAAACAGATCAAATTTAGACCTTGCTTTATGGAAATGATTATGTAACCCTCTAATTTTTTTTTCAAACATCAGTCTTAGAATTAAAAGTTCCTTCGCTCTCATATTTTGTCGTGTGAATATTAAAATAAAGCGAAGGTGTTCATCATAATAATGGCCGCTTTCTAAATAATCAGCTATTTTTTTCGCTTTAAAAAGTTCATATTTTGAAACTGAAACCTTCTAAGATTCGTTTAGGTACCAATTTGATATGGCTAAATGCAGTCCCTCGGCTGTTTCCAAAGACATCTTTTCAACTGTCTAAAATTTTAAAGTAATTTTTGTAACTGTATATTGAACCTCAGTGAAAGTTGTAACAATTCAAGCCATTAGTGTGTAACACCTTCTTAATTGTTTGGGGGTTGTTTGTCTGCCATTAGCAGGAATAATTGCAATAGTCTTTGCAATTGTGTCTCTTGAAGTAGCATACTAATGCAGTCACAAGAGACAAGCATTGTTTTTTTCTACTATCAATGTTATACTGATAAGTAAACCTTCAAAGCTTTAGACCCAAAATATATTCAGTAGAAACCACATATTGCAATAAGTTAACTAACCAGTGTACTACCATTGGCCAAACTAGATGAATTATTATGAGATTGTGGGAATTTTAGAGAAATTTTTGCTAAATAGCTGTTTCCCTGCTTGTTTCCTTGTTTCCCTGCTTTGTAAGACTTATAATTTACACTAAGCGTATGTTTTGTTGCAGCCCTTGAAAGAAAATTATCCACACGTAAAGCAAGAGAGGAACTTGTGGAAAAAGGAATTCTACCAAAGCCTCAATTTGGTATGACCTTTGTTAAATGACCATTTGTTTCAAATGGTTGGCCCAAGAATGCTGAATTGAGTCTTTGTCCAGATCTAAAATTTAATCCCAATTGTAAATGCATATCTGCAGTATGCTGACAGCAATCTATAACAGATTAAGCTGCTTGCTTTATAATATATCCTGATTAATCTGGAGGTTGTTAATATTCTGAGAAGTTGGAAAAATTGTTTATTTCAACACACTTTTGGCCATTTGATTATGGTTGTATGTTAATGGATGCTCTTTTATTAGTTCAGGAAAATGGTTCGACTGATGTACAGCCCAATGGCATGCTGGGTAATGATCCGAGGTGAATATTATAGAACTGTTTTGTTATAGTTTCTGATGCTAATGAACATAGATATATTTCTCAGGTAGTTCAGACACAGTTTATTGTAGAAAACAGTACAGTACCTACACTGAACCACCACGTTTGAGATATCTTTCTCAGGTAGTTCAGACACAAACCACGACAGTTTATTGTAGTATACTACCTACACTGGACCACCACATTTGAGATATCTTTCTCAGGTAGTTCAGACACAAACCACGTCAGCATATTGTAGAATACTACCTACACTGAACCACCACGTCTGAGATATTTTTCTCAGGTAGTTCAGACACAAACCACGACAGTTTATTGTAGAATACTACCTACACTGGACCACCACATTTGAGATAACTTTCTCAGGTAGTTCAGACACAAACACGACAGTTTATTATAGAATACTACCTACACTGGACCACCACATTTGAGATAACTTTCTCAGGTAGTTCAGACACAAACCACGACAGTTTATTGTAGAATACTACCTACACTTGACCACCACGTTTGAAATAACTTTCTCAGGTAGTTCAGACACAAACCACGTCAGCATATTGTAGAATACTACCTACACTGGACCACCATATTTGAGACATCTTTTTTCGGGTAGTTCAGACACAAACCATAACAGAATTATAGATTAGCACATTTCCTTCCCGGCAGTTTAGAGGAAAGCATAGCACCAGACCTTACCTGCATACATATTAACCCTATAAGATTTCACTAACACAGGCGGGTATCAAATCTTTTCTTAGAACAGTGAATGCGCAGCCTTGTAAAGTGTCATACCAAGATCCAGCCATACCAAGGGTTCATGAACAACCTGACTACGACAATCTTCAAACACGTGATGATAGTTCCAGCGATCAGGGCGATAATTCTGCAGAATCCGAGGATGAAGAAGAACTGAACGGAATTGTTTTGCGTATGTCTTAAGATCTTGTTTAATGTCTGTTCATGCTGTCCATATGATCCCTCATATTTTAACAAATCAACATTTGTATAATTCCGCTCAGGTTTTCCACAACTTATTTGCATACGACTGTCCTCATAGGGGGATGGCAATTGCAAAGAGAGAAACAAAGAACTTTTGAAAAGAGCACATGAAATATTCTATTAAAACAGATCCCTCTCTCTTTCTCTCTGGTGGTTGTCGATTGTAAGGAAATTTCCTTGCATTGTGGAAACCCTGATTCTGCTACCATCATGAAACACGTGTACACTCAGCGTACCTATTCTTATACGAGTGACCAGTGTCACCAGAGGCATATTAGGACAACAATTCATTGAGATGAATAAACCATCTCAATGCGACAATCTCAATGCAACAATTCCTTGCATGCATGCTTGTTGAGGTGGCCTTTAGCAATCCCTTTTTTGGAATTGTTCACAAATACTTGTATTAGAACAAGGTTTTTTAAAGATCGTCGACACAAGTTTTCCAAAACAATTTCGAAACTTGTTCGACGTACCTAATCGTGGACTAAACCCAGCCTCGAAAATTTGCTTATTCGCAAACAGCAAAATGCTGAGTGCAGAATGCTTGTTGCGCGCGTAAGGTACCATATTTGCTACCTCCTACGCAGGCCCTTTTCGGGCCAATATGGTGGCGGTGATATAGCCGTATTTGCTCAAGATTTTCTTTTCCTGCCACAGAGTGGGCATCAAAATTGAAAAGAAAAGACAGTTTGGCCTCAAAACTAAACCAAAGACCAAGCAAGAAGGATTTGGAAGAACGAAATATCCTTCCAGGTTAGAAAATTTGTTTTTTTAATTTCGTGTGATTCTTACTTGGACAAGTAAAGTCTAGAGATAACACTTTCTGTTATGGCTAAAATCCTAATATATGGATCAATAAGAGATGATCCTTACCGAACCTCTGAGAAGAACAGTTTAGAACTGATAGAACTATCCAGTATAAATAAAGTTAGTTTAGTTTAGGTTTCCTCCTGTAGTAACACTGGATCAATAAGAGATGATCCTTACTGGACCTCTAGGAAGAACATTTCAGAACTGATAGAGCTATCCAGTATAAATAAAGTTAGTTCAGAAGAACAGTTTAAAACTGATGAAGCCAACTAGTTGCCGTCTTCATGTAACAGTCATACTAAACGATTACTTGAAAACACGCGGGGGTTCACGTGTCACGCGATCGTGTAGAGCTTTGACATTATCCTGGTAATTAATGTACTAATGAATTACATTAGTAAGATTCAGTCGAAGTGAAAACGTCTCCTAAGTTTATCCGCCCTTTACCTTGACTTGACAGCCTTAATTATCTTTTCCCAAAAAAGTTTTTTGGGATTGTTTGCTTAAGACAAAAATAAATGACAGGCGACGTGCGTCAATGAATGAGCGATTATAAATATCTGCTGTAGCAGTATTATTATACGTTTGTAGGCGTTAAGAAATGAAATATCCTCATTTCCCAGTAAACACTCAATCTAAATGCGTTTAAATGTGTCCCTTGTCTTCCCACGAGAAATTTCTGCAGTCATATCTTGGGAAATGGTTTATATTTTCCAGGTAGTTTGTCTAATAGCCCCATACCGTTGTTGTATTATTGTGCATACACAAACTACAGTTTGTCCCAAGTCGGCATTCTCAATAGACGTCATTTATTAAAACCGGCGAATCAGACAGCGTTTCTCCTGTATGATAGTTTAGTGGAAATGAAAGAACGAGATATTAATTTATCTTCACATATGTTCCCTAGCGATTTGATTCGCTGTCAGAACATCTGTCCGCCTACACGCTAATTGTTCGTTTAAAAAGAGATGGAAAAAACAACCTCATGCAATTGAGAATTGTAATCAGTCATCAAAACATTGCTTTCTAAATGACGCTACTTTTCACGATTTTTCGACGATCATTTATTAAAATTCGTCATGTTGTACGAGCGTTTCCTAGATGTGAGTATTTCATTAAATTTTTATATCAATATTTAAAAAAAACTATTTTTCATGCGTCCGCAAAAGCGCCAAGATCATCATCACTCTATATATATCGTAAACTCAATTTAGCTCTTCTAAAATACAAGTATCTTGTCAGGTATAATGCAATAAATGTATATATATGTTTATTTATTTTATAATATAGTTTTATGTATAAAAAAACTCGCTAGAAATATTTCTTGTTGCTTGCAGTAATACTGATTTCACCTTGTGGGATTTATGTCACTGTTAAAGGACCGAAATAGTATTAGATATTGTGCTGTACGTGTACTGTATCCTGAAGGTATAACACTCATACGCCTTTGATAGGGTTCATTTGTAAACCTTTCCAACATTTTTTTACACTTTAAGCTCATATTAAGCGAGAATTTAGCTTCGTTTTAGCGCAGTAGTGAAGTGTTCTAACCCTGATGCTATAATTGTGTACTGCGTATAAATTACACGGCAAAAAAAAGCTCAAGTTGTTCCCGGTTGATGAGAACAGGCCTCACCAAAGTTGTGCTGCACCCCATGAACAATGTTGTCAACAACATGTTGCAATATTGTTAAGGCTAGTTTCCCCTCAGGAAAAATCTCCTTTGGATCGGAACGGGCAGGAAAATTTCCTTTGTTGGTGAGTTCTCAGGCGGCGTTTATACAAAGGAAACTTTCCTGTCCTGTCCGATCCAAAGGAGAATTTTCCTGAGTGGAAACTAGCCTTTAAGCCTAACAAGGTGAAACAACATTGTTGACAACATGGTTCATAGGGTGCAGCACAACATTGTTGAGGCCTGTTCTCATCAACCGGGAACGATTTGAGCGTTTTTTTTTGCCATGTATAAGACAACTCTCCCCAAATTCTTTCCTTCTCCTATCTATTTTGTCATCAAACAGCAGGGGTGAGACACTATCTTTCTTCCTAAAATAGCCTAGTCTCATATTCAGGAAATTTCAAAGATTACCGCTGAGGATAATGAACTTTTTTCTCAAAATAAAACTCTAGAATTTTCTATTTCTTCCTCTTATCTCTTTTACAATATTCCTGGAGCAGACGGGGTAGTACTTGCTGTAGTAATGTAGTAAAGCAAATGAACTTGGCTTCATAGCAACTGAAATGACCTTTTGTTTAAAAGCACAGTTCGTGCCTTTTGAGTGATGGGTTTTAGGCCATATCACGATACGTAAATAATGGGGTTAACTAGGAAGACCCATCAAGCATGTTTCCATTGGTAATGTACCTTAAAAACCATCATCCAAGGGGCTAAACATAGCTAATTTTACAGCCTGTTAGAACGTACTAAAACTGATCTTACAATACTGGATGATGACCGCCTGATGCGTTAGAATCAGATAAACGTTTGTGATATTGAACGAGATGCAAGCATGTGCTCAGCAGTTTAGAGGCTGCTCAGAGGCTGTTACTAAATTGAAAAGTATAATGACGTTTGCTTGCTTGCATGAGACGGCGAAAATATATCTTTATCCGAGGATTCTCCTTGTTTTCCAACGAAATTGAGATATTTGCTCATTGGCTGTTTTGTTTGATAACAAGCATAAGACACATTGTTTCCAAGCAATGCATGTAATTGATTATTGATATTGAGTCAGCAAGGATCATCTCGTATTGATCCAGTGTTACTACAGGAGGAAACCTAAACTAAACTAACTTTATTTATACTGGATAGCTCTATCAGTTCTAAACTGTTCTTCCTAGAGGCTCAGTAAGGATCATCTCTTATAGGTTCCATACAAGTCGAGCTTTGAACTGTCGACTTATATCCATGCTTGATGATTGTATCAATTAATGTTTGTAAAACGGTTCTTATTTTTGTCTTTATTAGTCAAAAGCGAGGAAGAATTACACGAAAAACGAGAACACATCGGAACACAGCTTACAAGGTAAACTTCATCATTTTTCATCCTACCAACTAGAAAATAATATTACACATTTTGTCTTATGCAGAGATGATTGTTCATCTGTTGTTTGTGCAAATATCGGAATCCTTCTTGAATCTGGATGTTAAAAATACGATTTGATATATCCATGCACTTTAGATAACTCCTTAGAGCTTTTCAGAGACAGATTACCTAAAAAATTCCGGCGTTACGAGTATATTCCATACGTCGCTATAATAACGTACTTGAACAATAATCTTGTGCCGAGTCTTTTAATCCAATTCCGCGCCCACTCGGCTTTCGTGTGGAAATTAGCCTGCATGACAGGCAGTCCCAACCCTTAGAGATATATTTTTTAGGACGCCCGACACTCTGGCAGCTAATGGCAAAAATTTCATGTCGGAAACTCAAAACTCCTGACTTTCAACATTATACGTTGCCTGATCAATATCTCAGCCGAATATAGTTAGTAAAGTCTCGATCTTTCTTGGGAAATGGTTTCATGTTAAAGTGTTTATCCCTGCTGGTGGCAAAGAACGATATGTTTCAATTAATTTGTCATTTTCAATGCAGAAACACTCTTCGGTTTTCCACCTGCAAAAATGTGGTCAACTCTGCTTAATGTACCTGTTAACGAATTCACATAAGACGTTTTACTATGCATGAAATATCCAATCGACATTTGAGGATAGACGAACGAATACCATGCATATGCAAGCGTTGCATGGTTGAAAGTCTCTGTTCCATCATCTTTTGAAGTTGTCCAAATATTTGTCGAAACCTTTGTGGAAATTGACAACAACTTTCTTTACGCTGTTGCCCACACTATGAACGTGATTGGTGGGTGGAAATTTGTTTTGAGAAGTTTGTTTTGATCGGCGCTGCATTGGTTTGAGATAAAAGCATAACGTATGTTTCATTCCATTTTGTAAAACCACGTTGGTTATACACATCCTAAAGATATTTTTGAGGTGTTTGTCCGAGCACCTGACCAGGCGCGTGATGTGGAAAGAAAGTATAGTCTCGTGTTTGTATCGTGTGCGATAGAACTTGTTGGCGAAACCAAATTCGCAACTTTGGATTGTAGCTTTACTCGGCTTTTGGATTGCATTTTCTTTCGTTGATTACATCTGTGTGGAAACAATTCTGCAGAATTGTCTCACCTGTTTTTAAAACTCTTCACCCAAAACCTCGGGACTCAAACACAATCATTAGGGCCACCGAGAAAGGTGGACTAAAAGTGTGGATAAACGTTTGGAACTGCTTGGAAAATCTTCCGTCATTCTTGAGCTATGTTTCTTGTGAACGTGTTTTCCAATCTTGGCTACCGCGTTTTGATGGCTGTGGAGTTTATTATCAGCCATGCCTTACCAAGCCCCGTTACCATCTCGAATCTATTCGTAAATCTGGAAGTAATGGTCTACTTGATTACAGTTCAGACGTTAGACTTGGTGTAAGTATATAAATGAATGTTTTAGTGGCAACCCAGCAACTTTCAGAGTCGGAACGTATGGTTATATTGATCCTCCGGAATTGACACGAGCAAGATAAATATTTTGACTAGTCATGGTTTATAGATATTTTAACAATCCTAGGTTGGATGTAAACTCTCTGTTGTTATTTTCCCTTGTTTATTCCTACATGACCTCGAGTATGTGTGTCATAACTTTAAAAATGAGATATCTTTCAAACGAAAGAAAATCCTTGAAGAATATATATATTCATCTTTATGATAAGACTGTTGGGGAATTCGATGAAGAACTCTTTAATATTGTTGTGCATTGGAGTTTCCCAGGGTTTATTTAGTTAACCAGCGTCAAAACGACCAAAATTTACCGTGCAGTATTCAACGTTTCATTCCATGTCACAGTAAACTCTATTTAAAGATCTCTCCTAACACAGCGGATTTGCGATGTCGAAATATATTATGCAGTTTCACCATCCAGTCGTTTACAGATCAGTATTTTGTTGTTCAGGTGACGTGTTATGCGGGCTCTGATTATTTGAGGAATATTTTAGCACACCCACCTCAAACCTGTTCCTTGTGTAAATAAAGCCATCTATAAACTGATATGAAAGGGTAACGATGACAGCGGCTCTCTGACACCAAACGTTAGCAGCACTCCGATTAAAATATCTGTCTTCGCGTCTCATAAGCAGATTATCAGTTGCTATCGACTCCGAGTATTTTGATCCGATGATATATACTCCATGACAACAATCGCGTATTTTTCCGGGTAAAGTAGCTGACGTTTATTCTAGCAGGAAATGTTTACAGGGTGGCAAAAGTTTTGTGAAATTTGTCTGCAGGAAGTTTGTACTGTTATTCTTTAAAGTTTTCTTGCACTTACGCCTTTTTTCCTTTCAACAGGCGGCTGAGTTTACGACCTTCAATAGACGATTTAAAAGCGAGAGGAATCATAAAGAGTAAGTAATGCTATCAGCTCTCATCTTTAACAGAAACCGGAGCAGTTTAGAAGACAGAGATTTAGCAAATTCGACCAAACATTAGCCCAATGCCATTGGTTTATGGTCAAGCGAGAATTGTTTAAGATTAAATTTGGCGAAAATTGACTTTCTTAATTCCATTACCAAGTTGTACCTGTAAATTTATTAATCACAATAAATACTCTGACTTAACTTCCTAGACGACGGTGATAGAGGAGGGAGATGATAGAGGGGGAGGGAGATGATAGAGGGGGAGGGGAGAAGATGACAGAGGAGGGGAGATGATAGAGGGGGAGTGAGTTAATAGAGGGGGAGGGGAGAAGATGACAGAGGATGGGAGATGATAGAGGGGGAGGGGAGATGATAGGGGGAGGGGAAGATGACAGAGGGGGAGATGATAGAGGGGGAGGGGAGATGATAGAGGGGGAGGGGAGGAGATGACAGAGGAGGAGAGATGATAGAGGGGGAGGGGAGAAGATGACAGAGAAGGGGAGATGATAGAGGGGGAGGGGAGATGATAGAGGGGGAGGGGAGAAGATGACAGAGGAGGGGAGATGATAGAGGGGGAGTGAGTTAATAGAGGGGGAAGGGAGAAGATGACAGAGGAGGGGACATGATAGAGGGGAAGGGGAGAAGATGACAGAGGAGGGGAGATGATAGAGGGGGGGGGGGAAGATGATGATAGAGAGGGAAGAGAAAGATAAACAGAGATATTTCTTTGTTTTGTACCTAACATATTTCTGTATTTTAGATGCCTCCGCTGCCGAAATTGAACATGATATTGAACAAAAGAAAAAGATTTTAAACAGAAAGGTAACTCTTGTTATTACTGAGGAGTGAATCATTTTGCTTTAGGTACTGTCGTTAGACACATCCTAATTCACCGCATTCAAACAATTTCTTGTCTTCACCATCCAGTTAAGTCGACGACCCACAGTAAAGGAGCTCAGAGAGAAAAATATTTTGGTCCAATTCAATGATTATGTCGAGGTTTTCGACGTGCAAGAATACGATAGAAGGTGTGTTTAGTTCTAAGTCTGATGGTACACGAAGTTTGATTGGTTCCCCAAAACTAACGAGCCAATCAAATGTCAGGTATCTTCAAGCTCTGATTTTCAAATCATTGTAAGGTTATCACCGTTATGGTAAAAACTTTTTTAATGTTTAGGGCTGATAAGCCATGGACAAGGTTAACACCTCAGGATAAGGTAACCCGTTTGTTCTTAACATAGTTACAATATTTGAAGACTTGTGGACGTTTGTTTGAAATTAATCGTTGGTCTCTGTGTTTCCACTTGCAGGCTGCAATTCGTAAAGAATTGAATGAGTTTAAAAGCTATGAAATGGAGGTTCACGAAGCTAGCAAGCAATACACGAGGTATGAACTATCCTTCTGTCTTTTTTTGTACAAAATAATCGACTTTATCTCTTATTGATCCAGTGTTACTACAGGAGGAAACCTAAACTAAACTAACTTTATTTATACTGGATAGCTTTATCAGTTCTAAACTGTTCTTCCTAGAGGTCCAGTAATGATCATCTCTTATTGATCCAGTGTTACTACAGGAGGAAACCTAAATTAAACTAACTGTATTTATACTGGATAGCTCTATCAGTTTTAAACAGTTCTGTGTTGAAATCCTGCAGGTCTAATCCCTAGGTGTTCTTTTATACAGATTTCACAGGCCGTGATCACAACACTCGACTCTCCATATTTTCATGGAGTTCTATTCCCGCTGGACCTTCGCATTGCTTTACTAAAATTGAAAGACTGCGGGCACCATGCTGTACTTCGGTACCGATGCTGACCCGAGTGGTGCTTCGCGGCGATTCGTTTTGTGTCGGCAGGAACCGATGACCTTCAATTTACTGGAACATTAATTATTTGTAAATACGCCATAATATCAGATTCTTGCGACAGATGATTCAAGGATGGTTGCTTATTGACCCAAATTTGACATTTTGAGGCTTCCTGTATTTTTACCTCAAAAATTTTGTAGATCTTAACACGATAATAGATTTGATAAACATTAAAATTAAGGGTTAGGTACTCTGGATAATGTAAGTAGTAACTTCTAAAGTATTCCCGACGTCTACAAACACAAATAATTTTTGAATTCCTCGCTAGAAAATTCACCCTTGTATATTTTTCTCAACTCGTCATCATGAGTGGGGACAAATCTGTGAAAAACATGTCAGGCTTCCTTAATACGAAGTCCCAGTCCTTCATGGCAATTTATCAGTCACACGGTCGCCCGGTCTAATTGTTAATTGTTATGGCACAAAACGCTTTAGGACAGACTTATTGGACAATGTGACCAGAAAAAGAGTTTTAAAAGCTCTGAACTATTTCTATAGTTATCGTTGCAGAAGCGATGCTATTCGAAGGGGTGTAAAAAGCGCTCGCCCCTGTTGACCAATTACTACTTCTTATATTATTGTTTTGACTGTTTATTAGTTAACATTCACTACTAAAAACTGCACGTTTAAATGATTTAAATGTAAAAATATTTTATGGGAAAGATGTGAACTTTTTAGAGTTTATTAAATAAAATATATGACATAATCCTGTCTGTGAGTTCAAAGTAAATATAGACAAGTTCTTTTCGAATCGACCTGAAGCAGATTTGTACTAATACTAGCTAGTCTAACAACTGTTATATTTAGATCTTGTGGTTTAAAATCGTCCTTGTGGTTTTACTGTGGTTTCCTGCGGAAATGAGTACTTCGCTTCTTTGAAAAATGCGCTATTTTTAGAAAAGTATGGGTGTGCCTAGAATTGTAGAATCAGGCAGTATATCTTTGTTCTCGATAAGAAAAAGGCACATTCACCCCCATCCTCCTCCATCCAGGAAATAGACTTTGTTACACCCCTCTCAGTGGCATCCGCGGTAAGTTGTGGGTTGTGGGTGTCTATTGTTTTGGGTGACCACCGTTGTGGCAAACGACGGCAAGTGCAACGTCATCCCAGGCATCATTGCGGCCTTGGTCTCCAACAAATAAACAGAGGAAGACGAAGAGCGGAGATAAGATTTTCAGGCTCCTTTTCGCACAGAAAATGGGAAAACAACAGCACAGAAAATGCGAAGAATGTGAACATTCGTACATGAATCGATGCTGTATGTGTCTGGATATTCGTACGGGCGTTATAATACTCGGATTGATCCATTTGGTAGGTTTCATTACGTTCATACTGAGAACAATACGACATCACATCCTGTTCAGCCGCATTCTGTTCTCTTTCAAATATCTATGAAATCTTTCGAAATACTTGTACTCTTACGAGTTTCTATAGTCCCTTTTTAAATTTCCGATTGATTTCTCCCATCTCGAGTATGATTTTCGTGTGTTGAACCTTTTGTACGGCCAATTTACGGTCGACAAAACAGATAAACGAACTTGAGTATAAACACTGATGCTTGTTGTGTATGTCTGATAACGAAAAAGCTACGGTTTTTCAATCGAATTTGATCCAGTTTTGCCGGGATGATGAATTGGGTTTCGTATGATGGATTAAAGGGAAAAGATCTTCGCATATATTTGAGAATTCAAGCGTTCTCGTGTGTTATTTTTTCGCAGATCTTAAAATCTCTTTAGCGTCCGACAGATGTTTACACAAGTGATTGAAGTTTTCAAAAACCAAAGTAAAATATGAAAGAATCTGTTATATGATTGTTGTATATTGAATATACTTTGTCCTTTTGTACTTCTTGGTATAAATTGTTCCGGGACACTTTCATTTGGCCGACTTCCTTTCATATTTAACTAATAATTTTTCTATTATTACGAAAAGTTACTTGTACAATTTTGGGTGCGTCTTTGCAAATAGCCTTCCTACGGGGCATCAAATTAACAAAAATGATTGATCATTAAATATTTTTATACATCAATTGCTTGAGATTCGAGTTTTGGGCCTTATTTATCCTAAACAAAAGCAGTCTCGTGAAAATCATCATGATTCATCAATTCGTTTCTATTTTCACGCTGTTCTGGTGAAGTTAAAATCATTAGACAACTGCCTTTTTAAAATAAAGTCCCAATATTTTAGGATAAATGTCCAGAAATTTGGTTTCATAGAATTGAGAAAGGACACCAGAGGCCATGTGTTATGTATATTAATTTTTCTTTGTTGTCAGAAAGGGGATGCGTGCGTTTGCTAGTTTTACTTTTTACTAAATTAGTTTATTATTTTTACCATTTTCAAGGTCTTCCAAGTTGCAGCCATTGTTGTAATTTGCCAAGTCTTGGTTCATCCTGATACCTACGACAAAGAAAGCCCGTACATTTCCAGTAATCACATCATGAAAGGTATATTTTGAACAAGAATCCTTTCCCCATCTCTAGACCTGTCCATATTTAATGAATACAAAGCAGATCATAAGGAAATCCTTAATGGATTCTCTGTGCAGCCAATCTGATCATCCCAACAATGTAGAAATTCACGAATTTATTGCGATATGATGCGTTTCTCTTTTTTTCAGGAAGCAATTTTGCTACCCTGGCTATTTCGCTGCTGCTGTTTATTTTGACAGCACTTATGATCTATGGCACAATTCAGGTTCAAAACATAATTGTACTTTAAATATGATTTAGCTATACCTTCAAAGCTATACCTTCAAATGACATTGTACCTTCATAATATTTTTAACCTAAAGTTGTAACTTTGTGATATGCTATTTGAGCCTATTTCAGTGTTCTAACTAGAACTAATACATCAAAGTGACTAATATCCTGAGAGGAAACCTCATGTTTTTTATATCAGTGTCGTAGGCTCTTGGATTTCATTAAATATTCATGTTCTTTCTTTAGCGTCGTCCCTGCTATATGCTACCGTTCTTTTGTATTCAAGTATTTGACCTTTGCGTCTGTGTTTTGTTGCTATTTGGAGCCGTGACGAACCACGATCAAGTCGTCGTTTGGAGAAGCCGGGTAAATGAATTTGATTTTCATGTTTTCCAACATCACATCTCCCTCCAACCAGTGAAATGATCTAGCATTAGAGTAAAACACAGGTGTTGCTGCATACTCGTAGATAATAAGATAACCTTTGTTTGGTGAGCTAATGAAACTGACCTCATCTTTACCAACAAAGATCTGAGGCGTTTCACACCCTAATGAAAAACTCTTGCTATTTCTACAGGTATCACATCACTACAGATACATGAGACTGGATAAGGTTGATCAACGTTGTTTAATTGCCACATTTACTGCATTCCTTATCATCAAGGTAAACTAATATTTCATTTTCTTTTGTGCTACGATCACCTGTTCCACCTCTAACCTTGATTAACTTGCAACCTTTCCCTGACAGGCCTATCTTGCAAACTGCGTCTGGACTTGCTACAAGCTACTGGTTATTCGTTTGAAAAAATTGTCAGGAGATGAAGTTGTGCGTTCTTGCTGTAACGAAAGTGACTTTGAGGTAATCTTGGAAAATACAAAAGAAATTCTCCTTAAAAACAATTTCAAACAAAATTTGCCTGTTGGAATTAAATGTTCTTTAATTAACCATTGTCTTTCTTTCATTCCAGCCATTGTTACCAAACTATGACGACGCAACAAAGGAAACTCCCAAAGAAAGCCCTCCGCCATATGCCAATAACTAAATTTATCAGGCTGGCAAGAAACTTTATTGCATGCTTGTAAAGTCGAAGGCATTTGATTTGGCCAGGATTAATTAACATAGTAATTAGTATTTAGCTGTTTGCCAGCATCCTATTTGACTGCTTGTGTTGTTTAAAAATGTAAGATTGTCTCAATATTGACTTCAGGCCAGGGATATTTTTAATGCCATGAAACTGGTTGCATAAACCCTCTAAGTAATGTACAAATGCATTGTTTATTACAATTTTACATTCTTCTTTTGATAGATGTGAATGAGTTGATTAGTTGATGGATGCTCAAACATGAGCTCTAAAAGTCTTAGCATTTATAAATATTCGCTCTTTCACATCTATCAAAAGAGGAAAATTACTGACTTTGCCCAACTGACTGAAGAGTAAAAACTCTCCATTCGAGCCTTCAGCAACCAGGTTCAATGGCAATTTAAAGATATCCTAGCTCGTATATATATGTACACAGTAGATTTTTGTGGGTTATGTTGTCTTCCCTGTATTTTCACGTAGTTGTATGTGGTTTTTGCACAACTATAGAAAATTAGAAAGTTGTTAATTTGAACGATGTAATCTCGTAGAAAGTAATGGCAGTTCACTGATATTTATGTCAGAATATAGTCGAGGAATAAACTATATTTGTATATTGAACATGTTCATTACTTTTCAATGTTTCTTTTTCTTGTTTATCAGTTTTTGTGAAAAATATCTTACTGAGATATTATTATGTTGTCCAACTTCAGAAAATGGCTAGGAAACAATGTTTCCTGATTTGTCCACTTTAAGGAAACGTGGCTAGGAAACAATGTTTCCTGGTTTGTCTACCTTCATGAAACATGGCTAGGAAACAATGTTTCCTGGTTTGTCTACCTTCATGAAACATGGCTAGGAAACAATGTTTCCTGGTTTGTCTAGAAACTCGACCGGTGATGATTTGACCTCGTCTGGGAAAGACGGTTATGAAATATTAGTTAATCATTTATCATTACCATCCAAATTTAGCATGGTAACGGTGATCACGTCAAATTCCGCTATATTTCAATGATCTAGACTGATCTAGAGTCTAGACGCTCCCATAGTGCTCCAGTGACGTAGCAGCTCAGTGGTCACGCCCGAACTGCGTGCTGGGAGACCTTCGTGAACATGGCGAGCTCAGAAAGCGACAAAAACGGTAAGCGAAATAAAGTTGAAAACTATCACCATTATATACCTCAATAACTGCACTTTTTGTAGAAAATAAGGAGCCCCGGGGTGTTTTTAACACATTTCTGAAATTGGAAATATTTTTTGAGCTTTTTGCTAAGGACGTCGCCCGCCTTCTTTGTGGTCAGTAAAAATGTGGCGGCTCTTCGAAGCAGCGGTCTTTTATATTTTGAAAAATATTTCCATGGAAAATGCGAAGCAAAAGAGAGGTTTTTGGGGGAGAAAAAACAGCGATTTCCGCGCGTTTCATCGCTAAAAACTACCTTAGAAGAACACTACGGATGTTCCTTTATAGAAAGATGTTAAAATATTGTGTTTTTTCCGAGCGCGTTAGCATGCTTTGTTCGCAAAGAATGAGGCGTTTTTTTCGACACTCGAAGTTTAACACAAAAGGCTCTAAATTTCGGTGTGATATACCCAAGAGATTGCCCTTTTCGTAGATATTTTGGTTTATACTTTGTTGTGGATCGTCTAGCGTTAACCATGTGTTGTAAACTATATTTTGTGGCGAGATTTTCTGTGATATTTTGGCGTCTTGTATTAATCAAGGGCATGCATAATGGCCGTTTAGTCAGATCTGAAAGACATATGCTGGATGTTGATGAGTTGATTTATAGGAAGTTGGCTTCTGATGTTTGGATGAGTTTTATTGGTGTAAGGCTTCCCTATGCAATAAGAATGGAAAAAGTATAGCAGATATTTATGGCACTATTTCATGATAAAAATCCTTGTCTTTTAAGACCATAAGCTTGATTTATAAATTCATATCTATCAACCTGAATCTTAAGACTTGCACAAAGTTTTCTCACCCACTTTACCAAACTTATGTCTAAAGTCAGTCTAAACACAGGTCTAAACAAGACCATTAAACATTGTATGTATGTAATCTGTGTTGAAAATCAATTAAAAAGTACTAGCTAACAAAGCTATTAATTCAACAAACCCTTGCTGCCTTAATGGTAAAACAATTTCCAGTAGTCAAAGTATTCCTACTTTGATTACTGGGAATTGTTTTATAGCCTGTTTGGCAAGCCAGCTAGTTCATCCAATACCTAGTATTATATATACCATACAGCCCTGTCCACAAAAACTGGCATATATGGTCCTGCATGTCACATAAACAAATGGGCAGAATTTCATGGCAATTTTTGTTGTATCTGTTCCAGTCTCAAGTATGGAAGATGTTCAAAGTTCAGATGAGGTTTGTGCAACGACAACCACAAATTCTCATCAAAATGATGTGATACTGAATGAAGCGAGTTCTTCTAATGATGTTGTAAGTTTTATCTATCAACAAATTTGGTCATAAAAAATCCCAATAGAAGAGACTTTGTTGAATCAGCGAAGCCATGTTGTTGCTTAAATAATCAACTGTATTTCAAAAACTGGAGATGTTAATTATTGCATAGAGATTGAGAGAGAGGGAGTGTCAACTGTTGTGGCTACATTTAGGTTTCTAAAGACAACCAAGAACCTCAGTCGTCTGAAATTTCACAAACAGAGCAGAGTGTGATCTCTTCATCTGACACCACACAAAATCACAAACTTGTTCTCGACCATCAGGAGCAACAACCAGTCGTGTCCGCAGACACCTCTACCATTACCCACGAGATTGTTACCACCAGCGAGGATGGTAGCAATCCACAAACATTGTATGTTGCAATTCAACCACAAGGAGATGAACATGGTGATTCATCACACGACCAGCCGGCAGTTTATCTGGAAGTTGTAGAGTCTGGTAATCTGCCAGAACAAATAACTAGTGCTGGTGAAGTGTTAGAAGGACAGATGATTCTACAACAAGGTAACCATCAATTGTATTATGATTCAGTGTTAAATTATTGATCCAGTGTTACTACATGAGGAAACCTAAACTAAACTAACTTTATTTATACTGGATAGCTCTATCAGTTCTAAACTGTTCTTCGTAGAGGTTCAGTAAGGATCATCTCTTATTGATCCAGTGTTACTACAGGAGGAAACCTAAACTAAACTAACTTTATTTATACTGGATAGCTCTATCAGTTCTAAACTGTTCTTCCTAGACGTTCAGTAAGGATCATCTCTTATTGATCCAGTATTACTTCAGGAGGAAACCTAAACTAAACTAACTTTATTTATACTGGATAGCTCTATCAGTTCTAAACTGTTCTTCCTTGAGGTCCAGTAAGGATCACACATCTACAAGAACCTAAACTACCATGACATTCTTTTCTTAGCTACCTCTACTACTAGTGGCACCAATGTGATACCAACCAGCTCAATATTAACAGTTGATCAAGATACACTATCAACAATGCAGGCGGAAATGATAGCAGTTCAGGTTCTATCACAATCTGGCGACGTTCAGCTCTTTCAGAATAAATCTGGAAGCACAACACAAATAGTTCCTGTGACTACAATATCTAGTAGCGAACTGCAAGCTTTGACACAGGTAGATATTCAAAATAGTGTTTTGAGACTTGATATTGAAAGACAAACGATATTCAACTCTTGTGCTTCGACTCAAAATGCGGGAAAGTCGTCACGTAAAAACTAGACCAGATTAAGACGATTCGAATATGTGATATATTTCAAATTTAGATCCTTGTAAGCTTGCTAGCTCAGTTGGAAGAGCATTAGACTAGGAAAGTAAAGGTCATGCATGGGTTTGATTTCCAGCGAATAGTTAAGCTAGTCTTTCAGCTTGCCTAGTTGCACGGTAGCTCACAGTAACACCATAAAAACATTCTGGTTTATAAAACTGAATGGTAATGTCTAAACATTTAAATTCTAAGAACTGACAGTTCCCCAGCAGTAACATTGGTTGGCTGCATTTAACAGGATGATTGTGCGGAAAATATATACATTACAAAAACCAATCTTTTGGTGCTAAAAGGAAAGAACTGCTCCCGTGTTATACCGTAGTCAACATCAGGGTATGACTTTATTTTTTGTCACAGGCAAATCTCGTTACAACAAGTATCAGCGCTGCTCAAGACCCAGTTGAATCATCTTCAAGTAATTCACTGACAGCTGTTATGACAGCCGAGGCGGAACACAGCACAGAGCAAGATGGTTCTTGTGTGTCAACCACGACTGAAACTGCTGAAAATATTGGAGTGAGTAACCTTTAAAAACCTTCACCAATGGACAATTTTGTGAAATATAACATATAGAAAAAACAATGCTACGAAAACCAAAATCTTGTAAACTCAAACATATGAGTTATTAAGACCAGACGACAATTTACTGGTTTAGGAATGACTTTTCAAGTAAAGTCGAAATATCACCGAAAAATTGTTGTCTTGTTTCTATGACTCGCATGTTGTTTGCTTGTTGTTTTTCAAAGCGTTGTTTATCTTATGTAATCACGTCAACATTGTATTGGCTTGTATTTAGGGCCAGATATTCCTTGTCTGTGTATAATTGAGAACCCTTCTCGCAAACTTGAACTGAGCTAAGTTTGCTTTCTTGAACAGACAACAGAGACAAACGATGTATCAACAGCCGTGTCGACAACAGAAAACGAAGATTTTGATGCTTCTGGTGTTGACGACGAGGAAAACGCTGGTGAATCGATGCTTGTTCAAGAGGAAAAAGCAGCCGAAGATGCTCTACCAGGAGGTCAGACCTCTTCTCATACACCATGAAGTTCCCAAAATATATTGAAGGGATAACTCGCCCGTGCGTAGATGCCATTCCTTTCAAAGCAATTCTTAATCATTTTTTTTCCCAGAGTTGGAAAAACCGAAGTACACTTGTGAGATTTGTGGGAAGGCGTACATTCGATCCTGGTCTTTTTACGGACACATGAGAGAACACGCTTCTGGCGATAAACAACACAAGTGCAATGTCTGTGAGAAGGTCTTTAACTATGCCAGTAATCTGAGACAACACATATTGATTCATACTGGTAAGTGATGTTCTTTCTTGCGTTCAATTTTCCACGGCTGAAATGGAAAATAGGACGAAAGTGAATGAGTGTGAACATTGCAAAGCAGTAAGTACTAGACTAGTCAGGCTTGTATTAGTAGCAACAGTCAACACTCAGTCAGACTAGCAGTACTGCAATGATCAACTGACATTGAGGAAGGTTGAAAGAGAAACACTGAATAAAACATTGCAAAGCAGTAAGTACTAGACTAGTCAGGCTTGTATTAGTAGCAACAGTCAACACTCAGTCAGACTAGCAGCACTGCAATGATCAACTGACATTGAGGAAGGTTGAAAGTGAAACACTGAATAAAACATTGCAAAGCAGTAAGTACTAGACTAGTCAGGCTACTATTAGTAGCAACAGTCAACACTCAGTCAGACTAGCAGTACTGCAATGATCAACTGACATTGAGGAAGGTTGAAAGAGAAACACTGAATAAAACATTGCAAAGCAGTAAGTACTAGACTAGTCAGGCTAGTATTAGTAGCAACAGTCAACACTCAGTCAGACTAGCAGTACTGCAATGATCAACTGACATTGAGGAAGGTTGAAAGAGAAACACTGAATAAAACATTGCAAAGCAGTAAGTACTAGACTAGTCAGGCTAGTATTAGTAGCAACAGTCATCACTCAGTCAGACTAGCAATACTGCAATGATCAACTGACATTGAGGAGGTTGAAAGTGAAACACTGAATAAAACATTGCAAAGCAGTAAGTACTAGACTAGTCAGGCTAGTATTAGTAGCAACAGTCAACACTCAGTCAGACTAGCAGTACTGCAATGATCAACTGACATTGAGGAAGGTTGAAAGTGAAACACTGAATAAAACATTGCAAAGCAGTAAGTACTAGACTAGTCAGGCTACTATTAGTAGCAACAGTCAACACTCAGTCAGACTAGCAGTACTGCAATGATCAACTGACATTGAGGAAGGTTGAAAGAGAAACACTGAATAAAACATTGCAAAGCAGTAAGTACTAGACTAGTCAGGCTAGTATTAGTAGCAACAGTCAACACTCAGTCAGACTAGCAGTACTGCAATGATCAACTGACATTGAGGAAGGTTGAAAGAGAAACACTGAATAAAACATTGCAAAGCAGTAAGTACTAGACTAGTCAGGCTAGTATTAGTAGCAACAGTCATCACTCAGTCAGACTAGCAATACTGCAATGATCAACTGACATTGAGGAGGTTGAAAGTGAAACACTGAATAAAACATTGCAAAGCAGTAAGTACTAGACTAGTCAGGCTAGTATTAGTAGCAACAGTCAACACTCAGTCAGACTAGCAGTACTGCAATGATCAACTCACATTGAGGAAGGTTGAAAGTGAAACACTGAATAAAACATTGCAAAGCAGTAAGCACTAGACAAGTCAGGCTAGTATTAGTAGCAACAGTCAACACTCAGTCAGACTAGCAGCACTGCAATGATCAACTGACATTGAAGCCCTCTTTCAAGGCGCAATATCCTCGCAGATTAAGTCAAATTCATCTGTGAATTTAAGTATGAAAAATCTTGTCTATTCAGGTGAAAAGCCGTATGAATGCGAATACTGTGAGAAAGCCTTCAATAATCCCAGCTCGCTTCGATCTCATTTGCTCTCTCATTCTGAAGAAAAGCCTTATTCTTGTGATGTTGAAGGATGTGATAAAGCTTTTAATAACCCCGGATCGCTGAGGTGATGAACACCACTAGAAAACGAGACTGACGAGTTCGTTTTGCTCATCACAAAATGAAGTACTCAACGTTGTATTTGGGATTCGTTTCCAGGGTTCATCGTCGCGTGCATCAAGATGAGAAACCATTTCCTTGTCCCCAAGACGATTGCGATAAAGCGTTCAAAACTCAGGCGGAATTATCACGTCATATGTTCAGACATACTGGACAAAAGCCGTATAAGTGTGATCAATGTGACAAGGCATTTATACGGTTTGACGATCTTAAACGGCATTACCGCATACATACTGGTAAGATTATCATGCGAAACGTTGCTTTGGATGTCTGTATTAGAAAAATATCTGTATTGGAGAGGTGTCTGTATTAGAGAGATGTCTGTATTAGAGAGATGTCTGTATTAGAGAGATGTCTGTATTAGAGAGGTGTCTGTATTAGAGAGGTGTCTGTATTAGAGAGATATCTGTATTAGAGAGATGTTTGTATTAGAGAGATGACTGTATTAGAGAGGTGTCTGTATTAGAGAGGTGTCTGTATTAGAGAGATGTCTGTATTAGAGAGGTGTCTTTATTAAAGAATTCTAAATAAGGCATTACCATTTCTTTTAGGTGAAAAGCCTTTTAAATGTGATCAATGTGACTTCGCGTGTATTCAATCCTTTGACCTGGTCAAGCACAAGTATACACACAGCGGAGACAAGCCGTATAAATGTGATATTTGCCCAAAGCAGTTTACTCGTCCAGCGAGGCTGCGTGATCATCTTCGCACTCATACTGGAGAGAAACCGTATAACTGTGATGTTTGTGGAAAATCCTTCGCAGTCCAGACTGGACTCAAGTCACATATGGTAAGGCCTTTGTTAAACGGGTGTAATTTAAGAGAACTCTCGTCAACTCTCATGACCTGGTCAAATGAGAACAAGAGTTGCATGAGAGTTGACTGGATATTACCACACGTAACAGTCAAACGAGGGAAAACTTTAGTCAAGTCTCATTACCTGGTCAAGCTATAGAAGAGTTAATGAGAGTTAACCATTAAGGTTTTGTAGAGCGTTTCATTAATTATCTTCTCTCTGTCAGACCAGAACAAGAGCTGCATGAGAGTTGACTGCATATTACCACACTTAGCAGACGAGGCGAACAGGTGCATGGACAGAATGCATTTAGAAATTTGGGGATAAAACCTGAAGCATAGTTTCATCAAACGTTTGTCTAACTACGTCTCTTTTCAGGCTGTGCACACAGGAGAGAAGCCGTACAAGTGCAGTGAATGTGATCGGTCTTTCAGAACCCAACAAGAACTACAGGCTCACATGGGGCGACACACTGGAATCAAACCTTTTAAATGCGATCTGTGTCAGAAGGAATTCATCTCCTCTGTCACTTTCAAACGACACGCTATTGTTCATTCAGGTACGTTTGAGAATGATGCGACCCACGAGCCACGAGGCCTACATTATACCGCAGTAACTTTATTTATACTGGATATTAAGGATCATCTTTTATTGATCCGGTGTTAAAATCGTTTTCAGGTGAGAAGCCATTCCAGTGCGAGGAATGTGGACGAAGATTTGCTCGAGCGACTGACCTCAAGGTCCACCTTCCCGTTCATAGCGATGACAAACCTTACAAGTGTGGAGAATGCGAGAAAATGTTCACAAGATTTAGCACTCTTAAGGAACACATCCGCACACATACAGGTAGAATAGCTTTGGTAAAATTTTTGCTGTATTTTTTTCAATATATTGCTACTGATTTGAATAGTATTGTGTGCTCAAGGTGTCGATCTTTAGTATACAACCATCTTTGTTTTTAATTGTGGCGCGTGTTTACAACCCACAAACTTGGGTATAGGCACGCATTACAACCGTTCAAATCTGATTTCACTTTCAGGAGAACGGCCATTCAAGTGTGACTCGTGTGGAAGACAGTTTAACCACAGAAGTCATTTTAACAACCATCTGAGAATCCACACAGGAGAGAAACCCTTCAAATGTGAGACATGTGGCAAACAGTTTTCTCGGAAAGCAAGCGTGCGCTATCATATGAAGGTGCATGGTGTTACCATGACACCTGATGGTCAGACCACCAGTACAGTGCAGACAAGTGCCGCTGACCATGAACAGGTATTGTGAGACGTTATGTTGGATTATGTTTAGGTAACAATGCAAGAGTCATCGCACTTCGTGTATGATGAGATCAGTTGGTTAAATTGCGATAATCAATGGACATTTTTCTTACTTTTGAAGGTGACCGCTGGTCAGGTTGTAAGTCAACTGACGAACGAAGCTGATGTCCAGTTAGCAGAGGTACTTGTAGCGGTCAGTGATGCTCTGGTGGCGGCCAATCAAGAACAGGCCTCGGGCGAGGAAGTTCAGCTCATTCAGGCCGGCGCTGAAAGACAAGCCAATGCCGATGGGAGCGTTCAAATCTTGGAGACTGGTGAACAGCAAGGCATCGAGACGGATATGAACGCTGACCAGACCGTACAAATCATTGCAAATGACGAAACTGGGCAGGTGTGTTCAGTATATGGGCTAGCACGTGAAAAAAAATATCAGATTGCAAAACAAGACTACCAGAATGTAAAACAGCGTAAAACATGTGCATATATATGTATACTAATCTAGAAATATTACGTATTAAGAATCCCTGTTTCACCGACGTAACATCATTTTAGACCCCAGGGGCTTTTATTCTTGGTCCAAATGTTTATTTGGTTTGAAACCTGCACGGTGTCACGTCCATGGAAATTCTAACCTTTGATTTTTTCTAGATAATTCATAATGCTCAAGTTTTGGACACAAGTCAGTTAACAGAAGAACAGCTAATGCAGGTAACTGGGATGATGTCATACTAGAGATCTTTTGCTTGGCGTTTATGACACACCACAAACCGCAAAAAAAACTCATTCGAATTTTCAAAACAAATGCCAGCTTTCTGCATTATATAATCATAAAGTAATCACCACATTATACCTGAGAAAGTGTCAAAAATCATTTTTCAAATATGACTTGAAACTAGCCGTTGACTTTTGACTGTAGTAAAGGACAGAATTGGTCAATCATAGTCGTGTATTTCTGAGTTAACTAGGATTTAACTATGCAAAATGTAGCATCAAATGTGGTATAACAACTGCCTAAATAGACAAAACACTTCTCGACGTTTCGACCTGAGGGCCTTCGTCAGGAGAGTTAGTATGGAAGTACGAAGGCCCTCAGGTCGAAACGTCGAGAATTGTCTATTTAGGCAGTTTATATCACATTTGATGCTAAGTTGTTTGAAGACGCTGCCACGCTGCTCCTTGGTTATATGCAGAATGTAGTTAAAGAGTTTTATACAACCGGTCCCTGTATTGCATTGTTTTGTTTTAATGTTTTTCAGAATAGGCAATGTCGTATTTATTTTTTTTTATTGTTTTCCAGGTTAGTAGCATTGCCAATGTTCAAGCTGGCGAAGGTCAAGTCATCGCAATGAACGTTGACGATGCGCAGCTGAAAATGCTGGACCCGAGTCAGCTTCATGCCCTCAGCGTGATCGCCGAGGCGTCCAGGGGGGAACAAGTCCAGATCCCGGATATCATCGCGGCCGCGGCTGCCTCCGGCGTGAGTATCACGACGTCCGATGACGTTGCGCATATTGTCGCTGTCCAGGAGGAAAATGTACAGCAGGCGCATGTGGAGATGGCACAAGAAATGGAAGAAGGCGTGGTTACGAATAACGGGGAAGAGCAGCCAATGGAAACGGCTTGAGTGATGACGTATGATCGTTGGAACTGATCTTGTGTGAAACTGGAATAAAGGATACAACGCTATTTCAGGCCGCGAACAATGTCGTTTTAGAAAGTCTCAAAGGTTCTTACGAGTGTTGCGACAGGCATATTAGGGAAAGTTTTACTGTACACAGTACTATATATTAGAGCCTTTTGTATCATAAGTTCAGCTTGTATACTTCCGTTCGTATCTCAAGATTTCAAATAATTTGTATGCTGTCTAACTGTATTGTTCCAATAAAAAAAACAGGCGCACATTTTCTACTCGAGTCTAAATCTGATCTCTGCTATATTTTCTTCTATTTTATTTCACGTTGTTTTTTAAGCCATTGGCATTGTTAATAATGTTTGCAATGAGCAATGCTGATGATGAACTCTGCATATGGTCAGGCAGTCTTTCAGCAATGGCCTTCTTCCTAACCTTGCGCGTACAGTTTGCGTAAAACTCGTTCTTTAGCAGTCCTTCTTCAACTTTCCGACATTTTTCACATGTTTTCATGGAGTGTATCTCGGAGCTGAGAAGTTTTTTACATTTCTCCCGTAAATTTTCAAACTTAATTCTTTCGTATGCAGACTGAAAATGTCCTATTTCATTATTATATGTTTCTGGTGTAATATCACTACGTCTATTTGTAGAAAGACCAGGAAACTGGCCATCTTTATACAAGTCTATATTGCTTTTGTGTTTTTGACAGTGTTCGTTTTCTAAAGCGTTTCTTTGCCGCAAAATTTCAAACTTTTTGAACAAAAATGGACTGAGATCTTCGTGAGTATGAACGATTTTATCACGATGTCTTGACTTTCCCTTGCATTTATACTGTTTTTCTTTTAATATTTGAAGCTTTTTACAAACAAATTGACTCAAGTCAGTATTCTGATTATCATTCTCTCCTCGATCATTCGACGTTTGGCTTGAAATTTCTTCCTCGGTAAGCTGAGAACTCGTGTGAAAATCCTCGGTATATTCCTCATCCGATGCTTCGGTCCTTACTGAGCTAGCAGAGGTAGAAATAGTCACTGAAACATCGATTTCTTTTTCTTTCGACTTGGCGTCCATCTTGGATTCGTCACCGAGGTGACACCGACCTCAATATAAACTGGATATTGAATCTTTCGAAATTCTACCTCAAACTTCAAAGGAAACTTCTTTTTGAAAACCAAATAGTTTAGGTTGAAAAATAAAATGCATTAAAGGGTTAAACAAAGTCCATTGTTTCAATGCAAATGCTTGCAAGAAAGCACACGTTCATTAGCCTAAGAACCCTTGCTAATTATTTTTATGGTGTATGAATAGATATATCTACCCAGAAACGATAAAATACTCTTTGATTTTGACATATATCATCACAGCAATAATCAATAAGTGGCAAAAAAATCGAATCTCAATTTTCGAGGGTTAAAAAGTTAAAAAGCAACAAATGCAGTATTAAAGATTTTAAACGTTCGTTCCCCCTTCTTTCTCTTCTTGTATTCCCCTCCGTCTTCTTTACAACACGTTTCCAATATGGCCGACCAAGATTTGACTTCTAAAATTGGGTGTTATTTAGACCGGCATTTAGTCTTCCCTTTGATGGAATTCTTGTCCGTTAAAGAGGTTTGTAGCTCTCGTCAAACATCGTAGTTTAGTTTAACGGGTAGAAATTTATCACACTGTACAAAGTTGTACGACACTAGTATTCACTATGTATGGATGATATTTTGTGGTAGGAAAATGTTTAACTAATATAAAATTTCCGGATATGACTGGTTTTCTTGTGTGAATTTAGGTATATGCCGAGACTGAAGTGCTTCAAGGAATTCTTGAACTTCTTAATAACACAAAAATGGTAAGTACAGAGTACTTGGGAAAGAGACTGTATAAAATGAATAAAATAAATGAAAAAATGAATAAATCTTGATACACCAGAATTCTAGCTTTGTTTACGACCGTTGTATCTCAAACACTTGTCTGTAATTTAATGATCTAAAAACAGGTGGATCTGGCTATGGATGTGTTTAAAAAAATTCACCCAGACGAAGAAATTCCTGAAGGTTGGTTGGAACAGTTGCTTTGAAAATGAATTAGACTTTTTAAACTGGTTAAGATGGTTCAAATAGGTGATATTTAGGCAGGTTTGAATCCCACTGGGGTCAGGCTCATTTTTCAGCTTGCCCAGTTGGTAACTTAGAGCAGCACCATCATAATATTAATTGGTACACCTGAGTCATATTGTGTGCTATCACTTTAGAATTAATCGAGAAACGAGCTGAAGTTGTGGACGAACTGAAGAAATTGGAAGAGAAATCTGAGCCAGTCACGAAATTGTTTCAAGATGAAGAGTTTCTCGAGAAAGCACAGACTAGCAGGTTTGAAGGGCTATATACAGAATATTTCAGTTCTTATTTGTCTATTAAACTGTTAACTAATTAACACTGTTCACTAATGAACCATTATGTTCCCTTTGTAGCACCATAACCATTTGTGCCCAAAACTATGATTTTACTTTTGATATTTTATAGGGATGGAAAACATTTATTTGATTATATACAAAACGAGAAGGGAGTAAGTTTAACTTGTTTTAACAATGGTAGGCAAGCCTGTCAAAGTATTTAGAATAGTATCTAATGTATGGTAATCACTTTATGTTAGCTTTTCGCTGAGATAATCTCCGTGTCTTTAGGTGGAATATGAAACTGTTGAGAACCTTTATCACTATTCGAAATTTCAATACGAATGTGGAAATTATCAAAGTGCTGCGGATAACCTGTATTTTTATAGAGTTCTGGTAGGTTACCTGAACATTGATAGAGGATGAACTAAGATGAAGCTCTGAGGCATGAACAACGTACATTTCCAAACTACAAGGTCTCTAAAATCTCAAGATCTTAAATATTTCCAGGCTCATCCGGCTGAACCAAAGACTGTTGATGCCCTGTGGGGAAAACTTGCTTCAGAAATATTGATGCAAAATTGGGATGCTGCTCTGGCTGACCTGGATATACTTAAAGACGTTGTTGATCAAAATGTAGGATAAATTATATCCTGTGTTTATTTTCCCTTTGTGCCTTCATTTGTTGTGAGTCGATCTTCCAGGAATGGCTCTATAACTGGTATTTTTTTATCTTTTAGCATTACCCAGAACTACAACAGCTCCAGCTAAGAACATGGTTAATTCACTGGAGTCTTTTTGTTATTTCAACCACCAAGGAAGAGATCTCTTGATTGACTTGTTTTATATCAATCCTAAGTATGTTAAGCAGGGCATACTACATACTATAACATCCAAGATGTTTCTAGGGAAGTGGATAAAACATCTTACTGGTCGATAATAACCGGCTTCTCTTTCTTTCAGATATCTTAACGCCATCCAAACAATGTGCCCGCATATCCTGCGCTACTTAACAACAGCTGTAATCACCACTAAAAGACGTCGTGTTGTTCTAAAGGATCTAGTCAAAGTTATTGAACAGGAATCTTACACATACAAAGATCCAATAACGGAGTTCCTGCAATGTCTATATGTCGACTTTGATTTTGATGGAGCCCAGAAGAAGCTCAGAGAATGTGAAGCAGTGAGTGATCACTAAGGATAACTGAGGATACTAAGAACTACTTAGGACTTCCAAGGAGTACTGAGGATAACTAGGGACTACTTAGGACTATTAGGGACTACTTAGGACTATTATGGACTACTGAGGAGAACTAAGGACTACTTAGGATAACTAAAGACTACTTAGGACTACTGAGGATTACTAGGGACCATGTTGGACTACCAAGGACTACTAGGATTACTTAGGTCTATTGAGTATAACTAGGGACTGCTTAGGACTATTGAGGACTATTAAGGACCACTGAGGATAACTTAGGACTACTGAAGACTAGCACGACTATTTAGAACATCAAACAAGTCTTTGTCTCTTTTCAGGTGCTTAAGAATGATTTCTTTCTTTGTGGTTGTATCGACGAATTCCAGGAGAATGCTCGTCTCTTTATCTTCGAAACTTTCTGCAGGATTCATCAATGCATCAGCATTAAGTAAGAGTAAAAATGATGTCAAACTAGAAATTTTCTCACCTCTAGTCACTGCCTCTAGTATCTAATGGTGATCCATCACCTCCAGTACCGATTAAGTTCTGACGGTTGTCCAAAGTCTGGTCTACCGTTCTGGTCACACAGCGATGTTTTAATGTTTCAGGATGTTAGCAGAGAAACTAGACATGTCCCCTGAGGACGCTGAACGATGGATTGTCAACTTAATTAGAAATGCAAGATTGGACGCAAAGATCGACTCTGAGAAGGTTGGTCTCTTTCAAACTTTGGTCTGTTTCCAATCTTAGGGCCAGGCTAAACTGTTCTCCGTACATCGTTTTACCTCAACCAGGGTCACGTGGTAATGGGTACCCAGGCCTCCTCGGTCTACCAACAAGTTATGGAGAAAACAAAAGGTCTCCTGTTCAAATGCCAAGTCTTAGAACAAAACTACGAAAAGAAGAAAAAGGCGGGAAATAATGATAACTACGGAAGTAAAGTAAGGAAATGACTGATATTTGATAAATAATTTTGAAATACTTTCGGATTTCGCTGCTATACTTTTTTATTTTGTTTTTTTAAATCTTTTTATAGGGTGGTTGGTCGAATACTTACGATACAGCTTATATGAAGAATCGTGAAAAATTAAACTAATTTAACGCTAACTTCTAATAAAAAACTGAGAGAAATCTATGTATGAAATACACTTTTAGAAATCTCGCTAATAAGTGGTTGCACTGGAGAAATAAATTGATAAAACCTGCATGAAACGCTGTGCTCCTGTTGTGCAAAATGCATGAATGCATGAGTCAAAATTCGGCCCGATTTCTTTCGCTACAATCCTTCGCGTGTGATTCCGCCATGACGGTGTAAATAAGGCTTTCGTGAAGAAGAGAAATCCAGAGCTCTTTGTCCAAACCCGCCAGGCACACACAGAAAAGTTCGTATTGATATTCTGTATTGGAGCGACTCATTTTGTGTGAATTGGTAAAGTCCACTGCCGGCATACTGATGCATTAAAATTTCATGAAGGTCATGAAATGACAATGGTGCAACGTAGTAATATATAATATATATTATGCAGGTAACGCGTCCATTTTTACATAAATCCAACAGGTTCCTGTTAAGATGCGCATTTAAAAAAGGTTTTAACAGCATTTAAAATGTCCCTACCTTGATTTTCAGAAATACAAAGTGTTTTTTTATCGGGACACAGAAAGAGAGCATGTTAGATGTTATATTAGCTGTTGTTGTCGTAGTTTTTATTGGTATTTGGGCCTGCATTCAAGCCTATTATATCGGCAAATGTTTCAGCGTGGGGCAGCCGCAGGAAAGCAGTCACTATCAAGATTGCCTACTTTGATGTGCTTTGCTGTTTTACCACACGAAATTTTCAAGTGCGACTCGAGAAACTTCTACAGCTACACATGAATTTATGGCAGGATTTGAACGGCAATTGCTAGCAGATTTTTGAAAGACGGAATTGATGAACAGTTGACACAAATATGTGCGAAAAGATATTCTCCAATCGCTGAATTTTCGAGTTTGTCGAATACTCACAAGTACTGCTGTCGCAGTAAGAATTTTTGAAGAAATATCGAGTAAACATTTCAGCGTGAAGAAATAACGTTTCAGTATTTTTACTTATCTTCTTTTGAACTGATTCATTCTTACAGAGCTATACAATAATGATTACATTTACTTTTAACTTTGTATCGAGTAAATGTTCATTTTAAAAGTTTGAAACGTGTGTATGTTTATATGTGACGTTATAAAAATACGGTTTAAAAAAACTCGTAGACGTAGTAAAGACAACGGAATGCATTTGGATAATAGCTTTCAAATAGCGTTGCAAAGCTAACCGAAAGATTGAATAAAATAGATCTATAGAGAGTTGCCTCATCTACAGCGTCTAACACTTTTAACCAATGTAAAAACGTAGATTTAAAACGGGCCTAAGTATACATTATATATTGCCGGTATATTAATACGGCATGGATACATAATTGGCTGAATAAGACAAATAATAGAGGCAATTTCATAGCCCACATTCGGGTATACAGGTCTTTTTATTTAATGTCCAAAGGGTAAAACACGCAATACTATAAGCTATTCTTATTAGGTACTGAAGCTCTTTGCATTGTCGTTATTCCGAATGGCGCTTATATAAAAACGACTACAAGTCCACAACCATGATGCAAAGCGGTGAAGTAATTTATTTCAATGATAATTTGTTACATGCAGTATATTTAGGCGGGAAACATTGTACGTATCACGCTGGTAAATCGCTAACAGAGGCTGCAGAAGCACGCCAAAAGAGTCGGAGGCGGTAGAGAGGGAGGGGAAACAGGTAATAGCCCTGGATACAAGATTACAGTCTCTACTCCATCTTTGTTTCCTAGTTTTTCCAGCGAAAAAGGGAGGCATCACCGTTGATACCGGAACGATTCCTTAAAAAACTTTGTCAACAAGCCATTGGTCGTTTCAGGCTGGCAAATAGACCAGACTTTCTACAGTTTAAGTTGTCTGACTTTGTTCGGATTTCTTTCCTTCGCTAATTTTTCTTCCCTGGCTGAGAATTTTATCTTTTATGTAGAGCTTTCGTTGTTCGTCTGTTTTCTCCACGCTAAAAAAGGCATGCAACCGCGATTAGATCTTAAACCGAATTGAATATTTCACAAATGTTTCAACGTCAATAGGAACACTTGCAGAACAATGTACCGACCTTTTCAGAAACTCGACACATTCCTCATGTCCGTATATTTCCGCAACACGTCGTGGGGTGTCCCCTGTGTTTTCCGTCAGGCATAGCGGTGCCCCGTGTTCGTGGAGCACGCGCAGAGAGTTCAGCTTCCCCTCTTCAGCGGCGCAGTGAGCTGGCGTCCAGCCTCCCGCCATTCGCACGGTCGCATCTGCGTCGTTTTCCATAAGCAGTTTGATACAGCTTGCGTTGCCTTAATAACAAGAGAATGGGCACTAGCCGCACTACTTACTGCTGTTAAAGCTGGTGAAGTTCAGACACAAAACACGATAACTATACCTCTGGAAGATGCCCAGTGCAGCGCAGTTCTGTCGCCAAATTCAGCGTCTTTGAAATTTACATCAATTCTGCCCATCAAGAGCAGACTTTCCAGCTCATGGTAGTCACCGCTGGCAGCTGCTTCGTGCAGGACCAGTTCTGACATCAGAGAGACAGAATTTGGCTTCAAGACACCTCAGATGTTGACCTGTGGGAGGGAAACCACTTACAGTTATAGTTGAACATAATGGATATAGTTCTGTTAACTAACAGTACAATGGTGCAGGATTAATGAAGAAGAGGTATAGGATAGTTATTGCAGGTGGACGAGTGAAAGAGAATAGAAGGAGAGGAAAGGAGGAGGGATAATAGCAAAGAGGTGGGGAGAATCAGGATGAGGAGGGAGCACCCGGAGAGGAGGGGAGAATCAAAATGACGAGGATAGAATCAAGATGAGGAGGGAAGCCAAAGGAGGAGGGGAAATCGCGAAGAGGTGGGGAGAATCAGGATGAGGAGGGAGCACCCGGAGAGGAGGGGTGAATCAAAATGATGAGGATAGAATCAAGATAAGGAGGGAAGCCAAAGGAGGAGGGGAAATCGCGAAGAGGTGGGGAGAATCAGGATGAGAAGGGAGGCATCCGGAAGAGGTGGGGAGAATCAAGATGAGGAGGGAGGCATCCGGAAGAGGTGGGGAGAATCAAGATGAGGAGGGAGGCATCCGGAAGAGGTGGGGAGAATCAGGATGAGGAGGGAGGCATCCGGAAGAGGTGGGGAGAATCAAGATGAGGAGGGGAGAAGCCAGAAGAGAAGGGAAATCGCGAAGAGGAGAAAAGCACCCGGAAGGGAAGCCAGAAGAGAAGAGGAGAAGGCAGAAGACGAGCTACATCGGCCGCAAGCTTGACTACCTCAGGAGGGCCTGAGATCGCAGGTGCTCCAACAATATCGTTTTGTACAAATAAACCGCATTTCACCACTGCTGTGGTATGAAACGCCACATGTACTAATCCCAGTATCCCAACCTTAACCAGCAACTGTTATCAGGATCCAGGGAGTCTAAGGGAAAGTATTAAAGTGACTTTATGCCAATCCAATACATCTATGATCTATCACGGTTAGCCAAACAAAGCACACTTCGTTTATTAGCCCGACGAAGCGACAATACGACGTTAATTGAGATATCTGTGTATTTGTTACCTACCAAAATCACATTGTTGGTGAAATCATATCAATCCACCCTGATGTCAACCACTGAACCACTTGTTACTTCGAGTGTCTTCGCTTTTATACGACAATGTATTGTGAGAAATATGACTCTGTAGAGCTGTCGTTATGTATTTTAACCAAGGTTCAATTTTAATACCTCGCTAATTCAATATGTCAACAAAGATATCATATTAAACGTCACAACTGTTCATATCATGATATGATAAACCCGCTTAAAAGCTAAGCTGCGTGTAAGTTATTTTCATTTTCTCAAAATGTCGCGTAACGAAATTATGTAAGCAGAGACGTATTGTAGTACATTGAGGTGCTCAGAAAAAACGACACACTTCATTCAAAAGAACATATTGTGCGTCTCATTTAACGATGATTAAAAGAGAAAAATCATTTTTTTTATATTTGTGATCTATGACAGCAAAATTATCATAAAAAATGGGCAAGAAAATTGGAGTCTGCGGTTCCTGGGTGCGTTGAAGTTCAGAGGTTGCCCCAATATCTATCCATGGCCAAAGCCATCACTGAGCTCGACCTTGACCTTTGCAGTCGGCGCATCTTCGGTTCAAAGCCGGAGCAAGACGTCGGACATCAAATATGGCTCCAGTTACGATGAATACAGAACAGGTTTGTATTTGACTTCATTTTCGCCGCTTATCTTGCGACGAAACTAAAATTATCATTGTGATCGGCAATGCTAAATGCTAAACAATATTTTCCGCTAAAAATTTGAGAGTAAAAGCATTGAAAAGAGTTATTTTTTGATATAAATCTACGCCTGTTTGTTGCCATGTTGTTGTAAACATATATATACACTTCGAAATATTTCATGCATCGCATTGATTATGCTTACCAAAATGCGTGAAATTAGTTCTGCATTTTGAAGCTTCTTTGTAGAACGCTTTTTTGAAGCTTTTTTCTGAGCTGATTTATGTAAAAATAACTTTTAAACGCAGTATTATATTTTGTCCAATACAAATTTACTTATAAAGGTTTTTATTCAATAACTATTCATATATGTATTTTTTTAACAAAACGTTTACATGAACTGAATTTACTAGACTGATGATGGTGCAAGTCAAAACAACACAATTGTCTTCAATGCATCCAAAAAAGAGCTATTCACACCAACAAACGGCTTCAAATCACTGGTTCGAAAACTAAGAACGAATTGGAAAGTTGTTGTGTAAGTTTGAATGACAAACTCAAATCACCAGATCTGTGCTGTGATCTAGTTTTCAGACAAAGCAAGTTCCTGATTAGTAAACAGGTTGCATTGCTTGCATTTCCCCATCAAAAGGAATCTTTGTCTGGAAATGATGTCGTAACAGAGGCTTTTAAATTAATTTTTTTACTTTGTACAATACCTATGTTCAGAGTAATTGCATCCAGCATGTTTATTTTTATAAAATGTATTTTAGAAATAAAGATGACATCACATTGGAAAGGCTCATGTATGCAAGATTGTTCATTCTTGCTGGTCCGAGAGAAAAAATATCTGCCAATGAGGTATAAGTTTGAAGGAGTTTTAATTATAAGGATGAAAATTTCTAACCACAAATTAAAAATATATCTCAAATTATCCCCCAAATTATCAATTTTTTGATATCATTTTGTTCGTCCAAATGTTAGTTTGAGGCCATAAAAAGTTATCTCAACAACGGAGGGAATATCTTAGTGCTCCTTGGCGAAGGCGGTGAAAATCGCTTTGGAACAAACATCAACTTTTTGCTTGAAGATTTTGGAATCATGGTTAATAACGGTTGGTGATAGGAATATAGCTGCACACATCAAAACAAACATTAGTCTGTCCAGGTCTGTCTAGACCTGGACAAGCTGATATTTCTTTATATATATAACTCTCCGGTTATAACCCTTTGGTTATATATAACCTGTATATAACCTATATATAGCTCCTGTTATATGTTATATATAATCCTTGCCATCTGATGGCAATATATATTATATTTTGATTTAATTCCCAATGAAAAGCAAGTCTGTTTTGTCCTGTAGAAATGAAGATAATTGATTGTTGGTTAAAAAAATCATCGGTCTGTATTGTTTTACTTCTCTTTGAAGCAGCACTAAGAGTGAAACTTTTTTAAATTTTTCAGATGCAGTTGTGAGGACTTCGTATTACAAATATTTCCATCCAAAGGAAGTCTATGTCGCTAATGGCATCCTAAACAGGTAGGATTCGAATACTCCCCTGATAAATGCAAAAATTCCCCATAACAAATTCATATGTACAGATGTTGGATTGCTCAGTTTCTGTGCGAATTTCTAGGGAGATCAATCAAGCTGCAGGCAAACAGGTTCCTGGAGATATGGACAGTGAAGTTACAACTGCCTCTCTGTAAGTCTGGAATTTTGAGAAGAGACACAGAAATTTTGCAGGGTGGACAAATAATTTCAGTTTCCTGCCAGAATTTGAGTACAGATTATCGCAGTTCCCACCATTCATTAAGAATAGAGAATTAAGATTGCCATAGAAAAAATATGGATGGGACTGTGTTTGGCCTTTCTATTGCCTTATTCTATTAGCCAATATTGTTATCGGTCAAAACCATTCATTGGGTTATTTTAGGTCTCTTAACTTTGTGTATCCATTTGGTGCTACATTGAATGTTGTCAAACCAGCCATACCAGTTTTATCAACTGGAACAGTGTCATTACCAGTCAACAGACCTGTCTGTGCATTCTATAACAAGGTAAGAAAACTGCAGAATGTTTCATTTAAGATAACTACAAAAATCTGGCTTTGATTTCCCCCAAAGCCATCTTAAAGAACTCTGGTTTTATCAGAACTTTTGCTACTCTTTCACTTATTCACATCTATCAGATGGAGAATGTTTCACCTGAATTATGCAAGATCTACAAGACCATTCTCATACGCTTTATTTTTCTTGCAATGTCGTAGCGTGGTCAAGGGAAGCTAGTTGTTGTTGGGTCTGTGCACATTTTCAGTGATCAGTATTTTGATAAGGAAGAGAATAGCAAAGTGCAGGTCAGTGCAATTTGAATAAAAGATTACACCTTATTTCAGAACCTTCCAAATTATTCTTCTATGATAAATGGCCAGATGTGTACAATTTAACCAGGTTAATGCAAGGCTTGTTTATCTTCAAGATATAGGAGCTCCACATTTTTATTTATAATACCTGAATTGCAATGCCCAGTTACTGCAACTCTAATGTAGATCCAGCCACATACGTATTGAGCTCTGTGATGTAAAATTGGATGCAACCACTTGCCGAACACCTAGTACATGCAATAATGGTCTACTTTTTAGGATGTTATCTTTCAATGGCTAACAACAAATGACATTAGATTGAACAGCATCGACGCTGAGGATCCTGAGGTTAGAAAATTTATCTCGTATTAAACTATTAGTTATTTAGCTTTTATTGACTGTACAATGATCCACAATCTGATTGATTTTTTACCTTTGCCTAGATTTCCGATTATCATTTTATACCAGACACATCAAAACTGGCAGAGAGACTTAAAGTTTGCTTGCAAGAAGGGGAAGAGGTGACTTCTCTCAACTTAATTTCCTACCTATTAACCACTTTGCATTGCTCTCTCTTTTACAGAATTCCATTGCTTTATTCTCACTGCTTTAGAGCTAGGAATACAGTAGTTCACAACCTGAACCTGTTAATCTTTTCAACCTTTGAAACCTTTTCACAATCTGAACCTTCTCACAATCTAAACCTTTGTCATGTACTGGTATGTAGAACTTTAATGAGAGAGCTTTCTATATTTCAGGTCCCTAACGATTTTTCAAAAATGTTTGACAAGGATCTTTTTAAGCTTGATACGGCAATTGTTCCAGAGGTTTTGAGGTAGATATGGTCATCATATGTTTGTTCATAAATACACTTTGAAAATTTACTGTAAAAGAATTTTTTAATGCTGGGTTTCATTCAAATTTTAGAAGTTACGAAGAACTTCATGTAAAGCATGAACCTTTGCAACTTATTCCACCACAATTTGAAACGCCACTTCCACCGTTACAACCTGCGGTAAGTCAGAAACCTAACCAATGTTTACGACCGTAATTGATCAATATGTGATCTGCTGAACAGAATTTCCCTTGAGGAGGAAATTCTAAGTTTAATGCTAATCCTACAAATACACTGCAGGTATTTCCACCAACATTTCGTGAACTACCTGGACCTTCGCTGGAGCTGTTTGATCTAGACGATAATTTCTCCTCTGAAAAAGTGCGCATTGCTCAAGTCACTAATAAATGTAAGTAACTCTGGATTGGTCAGAGATGATCCTTACTGGAACTGAGCTATCCAGTAAAAATAAAGCTGTTTATCTATGAAAGTTCCAGCTAAATATTGTTTAATGTTGTTTACAGGTTCTGAGGAGGATATGGAGTATTATGTTCGTGAATGCGGTGAGATCTTGGGCGTTACCAACAAGTTGCCTGCTGATGCAAGAGATGCAAAACATATCCTAGAATATGTACTAGCACAAGTTGCAGAGTTCAAGAAACTGAACCAGGTTTGCACTTTGAACTTGTGCTATTACTGTATCCATCCAGTTTAAATGTTATTTTAGCCCTCCTTTCACAACATTTGATCAATTAGAGATAATTTTTACTGCGCATCAGGGAGAAATAGCTCAGAAAAGATAGAGCTATTCAGTGTGGGTTAAGTTAGTTTAGTTCAGGTTTCCTCCTGTAGGAACACTGTATTGATAAAAGATGGATTCCTGAAGGAGATGGTTGCATGAGAATTACTAGAGTTATCCAGTATATTAACATTACTCATTTCTGGAGAGAAATACATTATCTAAATGTTTTTACTTCAGGAACCAAATGATGTCATTTCTGGCACATAAGTTGAAGATTTTTGTCACCTCAAAGTACTTCGTATCCGCAAGGTATAAAATCAAAAACTGCAAAGCAGATATTGTGCAATTTGTGCTGTCCCAAAAGTTTCAAGCAATGTTGCATTCACGCTGTTAAATTATTTCTAAGGTATGTTTTAAAAAACATATTGTGTACATATACACTGCAGAGTTCTTTGATACTGTAACAGAATTTAAGCCAGAAACCTTTTTGGATTGACAATGATAATGTGGGTTTGCGATTGTATATTATGTAAATATATGTGTATTAATCTGTTTACAAGGAGAAAGATCTTTCAAAGCTAACCATTTTAATGATCATAAAACAGAAATTGCCACTGGCTAAAACATAATCTATGGCTCCCTTAGTGCTCAAAAATGATGTACTCAAATGTGTTTTACCCACTGAGTTCACCAGTTTTACACAAGGTATCCCCCTCAGAAGTATTTACATCCAGTTTCATATTGCAGTCTGTGATATACACATGATCCATCACAGACTGCAATATGAGAGTAGAGATACTGGACAAATACATGGTTGTACCTGCTAACCTATAATACTAGTATGGGTTAGTGGGGCATGATAAATTAGGAGTCATATTCTCTATTAGTTTAGGTTAATCTCTCGCATGCTGTAAAGGATATTCTCTTTTTCCTATTTGTACTTTGGTTTTAAAATATCCAACATAGTTTTAGTCATTTTGGGTAAATCATATTGTGGTTTCCAGTTCCAGTCATTGCGGGCATTTGTGTCATCAAGAACATCAGGCCAGCTATCAGCTGTAAGAGACAAAACAGACAAAACCTCTTAAAGATGAGCAGGTTTTCTATCTCGTCCTAGCTTCTATCTACACCACCAATTTAGTCCAGCCAAAATGATGGTTGAAGGAACAGTAATGGTTGAAGCATTCTAGATGAGTTCCTCACCTCCCTCTTTCTCTTAGTTCAAATTCAATCACTTACCAATTGATTGCCTCAAAGGATCAACTTCGTACTCTACTTGAAGATCAGGCACAACCTCCTGGACACTCTCAACCAGTTCCTGTGGTGTAAAACTAATGCCTTGCATATTGTATATTCGTCTCTTTAGCTTCTCTTCCGGGCACTCCAGTAGCTCCAGGGTACCACGTAGGCAGTCGTCAATGTAAATCATTGGCATACATGAGTCAGGTCTGAGGTATATCTGGTATTTGCCTGTTCGCAAGGCCTCATGGTAGATATGAACTGCATAGTCTAATGGCAAAAGGGAATCATGTGAGACGATGTTTTTGGTAGACTTAGCTGAATTTAGACAAACATGACTTAGACTAATCTGTTGTAAAATGTTCTTCCAAGAGGTCCAGTAATAAGAATCTTCATATATATATTGTGGTTCAGGTTACCTGTGGTTCCTCCACCTGGGGCTGTGTCAGCAGATATCACTCCAGGATACCGTGCAGATCTGAAGTCCAGACCATACTTGTAATTGTAGTACTATAACAAAAATGTGCTTTTTCAAATGCCAAATGACTGTTTTCAACAGTGAAGGATCCACCCTTAGTGCCTCCCCTCTGACCTGTGAGTGTCCCCATCAGACCTGCTAGTGTTTCCTTCAAACCTTTCAGTGTCCCCCCCCTGGCCTGTCAGTGTCCATCTGAGACCTGTCAGTGCCCCCCTTAAACCCGCGAGTCCAAGCTCACCTCTCCCAATAGTTCCACATGAACCTTTGATACACCATAAATTGTTGTCGGTCGTTGCAAGGTTACGTCTGGCGTCGGGTTCTTTGGGGTCTCTGGACCAAAAGCACCAATGGTACTTGGACAGAACAATCGCAGTCCATACTGACGACACAATTCAATGACATTGTGAAAACCTATCACATTTATTTTCAATGCTTCCTGGACATTTTTCTCACCAATTGCACTAAGCAGTGCACTGAAATGAACCAGCCATGTTATCTGATTGTTAACTACGATTGACTGAAGATTCTTATAGTCCAGTATATCAGCGTAAATGAATGGACCTGTTAAATGTAATTAAAATTAATTAGCTCATTTACACTTTTTAATTACCTCATTAATTCCTACCATTGATTAGAACAAGCAGGCTTCTTTATGACATCAGACTTTCTGTTGTTGATGTCATTCAATGTCATATTAACAATAAAAAGATCTATTGTGTAATCTAACTCACCTTTTTCACATTCTTCAGCTGAAGCTTTGACAACATCAGACAAGATGACACTTTCTTTACCATATTTGTTCCTTTGCAAACAAAATAACAAAAGCGTGCTTGTAAAGTGTTGAAAACAATTGTTTTTATGGTATAGATATTTTAACATGAATATATGAACATACACCCTTTCCCAATGGAGTTTCTAGAAACACCCTGGTTTTTAAAAACACTGCACATAAGCTTCCACAGTTTCTATACCAACTCTAGCAGTTCAGCCACCCAGACAACAGAAGCATTACATCATAGAATACAAGTGAACTTAAACATATGGTATTGTATTAAATGGCAATAACTTGAGTAATCTCAGATTACATAAGTGATCATTTCAATTACCTCATTAACTGAGCAAGTCCTCTGCCTAACTGACCAAGTCCACCTTTATAAAAGCAAAAACATATAATTCCCAGAACAATGGTTACATATAATTAGCCAGGCATAAACCGTTAGAAATTTATTATAAATATTTAGGTTATCGGACGTAAATACCCCACAGTATTTGATGTAAACACGCTATAAATCCTATAATATTTCGATATGGCAATGAACTGTACATTACTCAAATTTTAAAAACAAAATCTAAGTAGCAGCTAAGTTATTGCAGAAACGTGAAGAGTTTATATCGCATAATAAAGAATATTAACAACAAAAACAAACCTGTGATTAAAATCTTTGGTGCTTCATCGCTGTAAAATCGTGTAATCGTATTCTGCTGACGAACCGGTTTGAGGTGGCTTGATAGTCGAACTAGTGCTCCGAATTTCAACATTTTCTTTCAGAAATTGTTTTCCTGTTTAGTTTCCACACGTAGTTTCAGTTTAAAAGGAAACAAAAATAATCAATATTGTTGATTGTTGCATGTCGAGTATTGAATGCTGGTGAAGGCTCGACTCTGGGCTGGGCGAAGGTGTGTCAGGTGATTTGACCAATCATATCACAGGGAATATTCGAATTTTAACATTGTATCAATCTATTCAATAATACACGTAATACTATGTCTTTGTATATAATTTTTTTTTCGTGATTTTTTTAACCCTTGTTCGAGGAAAAAGCCTCTTTGATCCTTTGTGTTCCGTTGTATAAGAAAAGGCATTTGAGCGGTTTTCTAGTTCAAAGTGATCAAGCAAAAGATATGTAGTTGGAAGTAGTTCTTTGCAACAATAAACAACAGTTTCTAGGGTAAAATCATTTGTTATTTATGACAGAATGAAGTTCATGCATTTGCGGGTATCCATTCTTTAAAATTTGCATTATTTTCGAGGGGATTTCATAGGCTTTAAAGCTAATCCTGATTTCTACTTTGGACGGTAAAAAACGTCCTAAGTAGTTTATAAGACGTGTTCCTGGTTGACCAAGATTAGGAGACCTGATGCAAGGTTGTATCTCCTTATCTACTCATCATATCCGGTTGATTGTTGAGAAGTATTAAAAGAATTATGGAGAAATTCTAATTTGTCTGAACACTACCACATTACCTTGATAGCACCATTTATAAAATTGATAAACACTATCATTAAACCAAGTTAAACACACCTTTTCAAATTTACTAACTAGCAAACATATAATTACAGCTGAGTTTTTTTGTCTTATACAATAGTGGATTTTTTCATTACAAAGCATCATCTTATAAAACCTACTGGATAATCTTTTTCAAGACATGTCAAAGATTATTTGCCAACATATTTAAACATTTCATCTGATTATCAACAAGATTTCCCCTGACAGTCCTAATTATCATGGTTTTATCAATAGTCTTTCTAGCTTTTCATATAGCAACAACATCTCAATATTCTTCCTGTTCTTCTTCTGGTTCTGCTTCCTCACCACCTTCTGGCTGAACAAATCCATCCTGATAGAGATATATTATAATGAATAATGATTTATTTTTTGAAATTTCATACAGAATAATTCAACAGTAGTCTTGTAAAAGATATTCAGCAGCTGACCTCAGTTGCATAAAGTATATCCAATATTTTTTTCAAGGTTGGGTTCTCTTCGCCACCAGCCTCTTGGCAAATCACTTCAATATCTCGTAACTTGCCAAAGTAAAAATCTCTTTCCTTTTCTAAACCATCAACAGTTAGAGAGAGTTCAGCAACCTTAGAAAATAGATGATAAAATTAGATGGCATCATTATATGTTAAATAGCATTAGAATAAACAATAACTGAAAGAAAACATGGTTTCCAGACTGGTGGATTGAGTTTTTGATGTTTGAATATGCCACAAAAGATCGTTCCTGAAAAATGACATGAAATCTTTAATGGTTTGTACAATATTCTGAAAGATTACTTGTTCATTAAGCTCTTTGAGTTCTTGATTCGAGACAGCGTTGCTTGTCTTTTGTGTTGTAGTTTTTGTCACGGTCGTCGTTGTATTTGAAACACGCGATGCAACACCAACTATAATAACAAAATTCTACTATTGAGAAGCTTATTTAATCCAGTAAATCATTATGAATAAGAAGGGCATTAGACCAAACAGAATACAACTATGTGAAGCATTCCACATTTAAATGTTTACCTGGTTTACGACTCCCAACACTTGGTACGCTACCACCTAAGGTAAGGTATTGTAAAGATGTATAGAAGTAATTAGATACTGTGTGTCAGCCTCTTAGAGATATGGGATGGTTGTTTCAAAAGGCCCGTTAAGCTTAAACGGTGGATAAGTTCAAAATGGAAAACAAAATTATCTATTTATTCAACAACTGAGCTCAAATATTTCGATATGAATCATTACCTGATTTTCGACTGCTAATACCACTCGCCTTACCACCAGCATTCACAACTACCCCGCCTCTTGCTGCAACAGGGTCATACTCTATACCCAGATCATAATTGGCATCAAAGAACTTTTTAAACCATTGAGCAAACTCAAAATTATCCTGAAACTTTCCTTTCACAAGCTTATCAATTGGAATTATCTAAAGTAAAAATGTTCAAAAAAAATTTTTCTCAAAAACTGAATCAACTTGCATATTAAAGAACTACCATTAAAATGAAGTTAGAAATGCAATCGTTAATGCACCTTATCTACAGAAGCTTTTTTGAATGATGTTTGAAGTAATTTCCAGTTTTGAATATATTCATGTTCCAGGTTAGTGTTGAATTTAACTCTTTTTAAAGGCATACAATCTAGACAAAATCATATATTTTTTAAATGACATACACATTCGACTGTTTCTGCCAGTTAGATTTGGCACAAAGCATTCAGAATGAGGAATGCTTTGTAGGAATTGAAACAATGATGATTTGAAGAGAGCGGTATTGGCTGCATTAGGAATATTGCAAATTTGAATGGAAAAAAAATGACAAGTTCTGCAATTTTGGATTTCGAGGTAAAGTATACGTGATAAATTGTCCTCATTGTGGCTCATTGCAATGTCATTTTGCGTTTTTTTTCAAAACTGTTTGAAAGAGAGATATATTAATAGCTCCATACTGTAACAAGGCACTCAGCAGTGTTGTAATATCCTGTGGTTAGATTTAATAAATATGAACTTCGTGACAATACGAAGGTGCTGTCATGTCACTATTTTTACACGGAAAATATACACAAAACATACTCGCAAACAGCATGTCCATGAACTGACAATACGCTGCCCCTAGAGAAAAAAAAAGAACCAGATTTACAGCACACAAATCATGAAAAACCTCTTTCCTACAATATCTAATCCAGTTTTACATAATGTACACTAGTAATCGTTATCTTTTCAAAATTATCAAAGACGTTTTAGAAATCACAACAAGGCATACCTGAACATAATTGCTCTATTTTTGTGTAATTTACTTGAAGCTGGCTATTCACCCAACTTATCATGTCATGTCGACTTAAATTTTCAGAAGTACACGAAGTTAAATGAACATTTACGGCCATTCTTCTCTTGAAAACTCTAGTCTTACTTTGAAGGACCAAAATGGACGGAAGGAGAAAAATTAATTATTTAAATTTATGCTTATCACTAAAATTTATGCTAAACATTTCCGCGCAAGCACACGCCTTATTTGGCTAAATCGGATTCCGATTAGTCTACGACCTGCTCCGAACCTAAAACGGCACTGACCTCGATTAGAATTTAGAAGGCTTGACTTCCAAGCATATGGTCGTAAAATGTATAAGTATTTGCGATGAAATGTGTGTTTAAATGCGACGATTATTAAATAAAGTTTCAAATTGGTTTAAACCGTTAAGATAATATCAAGTATTCTCCGAAATTGTAAACTGGAAAAGGTTTTTTAAATCGTTAACGTCCTGGCAAAGTGTAACGTCCTGGTAATTTCTGATTCACCATCCAGTTAACGACGTTGGATATATCGGTGGAAATGGTGCAGACTAAAATCCAGGTGGGGACATTATTTAGTCAAATTGCCGCATTTCGGCTGTTCGGCATTTGCGCAAAATGTAAAACAGAGGCAGACGATTCTACCCGCGTGTAGATGATGGCTGAGATGGCTCACACATTGTCTAAAGTAATTAGTCTGCATCAAATGTTTGGTGAAGGTTGAATATACCCAATGGTATGCGGTATATTTGACCAGTATATGGAATATTCAACCCTGGTAATAAAAAATAGTCCGGGTCAAATATAGTGATATATTCAAATATACTGAAATACATGGTATATTTAAAAAATATATAATAAGAAATAGTTCAACGTCAAATATACTGTTACATAGTATATTGGTCAAATATACTGTTAAATGGTATATTTGACCAGGTTGATAAAAAACAGTAAAGGTCCAATATACCAGTATATGGTATACTTGACTTTGGTAATAAAAAGTCGTTTTAAAATTATACAGCATTTTTTTTTATTTGCTCAAAAATGACTATTCAGAAATTTATACAGCGTTTTTGAGTGAACAGAATCTCCATCAAAATCAAATTATATCAATATAATATATTGTACAAACATTAGATACATATAATGGATTTATGGATTTATAGACTTATTTAGCATGTACATGCATATATCAAGTACTGCATAAATTGAAGTTAAGCTCCATAAAAGCTAAAGTTTTGGGACATCATTGGATATACTGTAGTCATATGGTATTACTATCATCATAACTGAAGTAGCTTGCTATTAAGTAAAATATAATTGTCTGAATATTAAAATACCTGGTTATAATATATATTCAGCTCATTTCGACACCAAACCTATGTCATTTATTACTGTAAAGTCAAATTAGGAAACATTATTCAAACTTTAGTGTTGCAGAAGTGCGATCTGAGAACAATACTACATTATGGTGGCCGTTTACAATGCACAACAATCAGTTCAGTTTTATCTCCTCTTTTGTGCACACCTTTTCATTACGAATCTCTTCCAAATCCATTTCTTCTCCTTCTGGATTTTCTGCTTCTGTTATATTCCTGGCCCTATTATGCCAGCCTGTGATTATGCTAGGTAGATATTTAATTAACTTGGGTGTTTTTCGATGACATTTTTTTGAGCAGATAATGATTGTGATAATGATGAATACGACCAAAGCAACAGCAACAATAACAATGAAAATAGTTTGGTCCAAGCCAAGGATCTTGTCTTCCCTCAATGAGTCATCTTTATCTAAAAATAAATTATACCGTCACACGCAAAATAAAAAGATGCATGAAACATATCCAATAAAACTATATCCAGTATAAATAAATAAACTTAGTTTAGTTTGGGTTTCCTTCTGATAAAAACTGATACAGCTATCCAGTATAGAGTAGTAATAGGTCAGTGTAGTTCTTTTTTGTAGATTGATTCAAAAATACGTATATTTGATGGCCTACCATCTACATGTTGAATTTCAAAAGTCATATTTCCCAGTTTTCCAGTTTTTGCCACTTTTTCCAAGGGTTCAAGAGGATTGTCCACTTTCTTCGTAAATATTATCTGTAAATCAACGATCACACTGCCTTGCCTGGAAAAAAACAAAATGCAGCATACTTGCCAATTACATATCAACAGTCATCTTAAATAATCTCACCTGAGCTCTTTAACTAAGACAAAACTAAATCCGGGAAGTTGTTTGTAGATATCTCTGATCTGTAAAAAATGAACACACAAATACTTTCACAAACTCAGCACCGCAAATTATAACGACACATTTCCTGGTTCCTACCTCCGCAATAAGTCGAGAAACGAGATTTTTATATTCTTTCGATGTTTTCTTTGCCAATTTTTCATTCCATTGTTGGTTCGTGAGTTTAATTGAGGAGTCCACAGAATTTTTTTCTACGGTTGGAAAAGTATTATAATCTTCTAAAACTATGTTATATATTATATTATTATTATTATTAAAGGTTTATTAAATATATGAAATTGCACCGAAGTGAAATACTTTATATTTACAAAACTTTCCTTTTGGTAACATTTACCACAATTGATAAACTATAAGTTCTAGAGTCTAGACTATTCTCGTTCGTTCCATCCCCATTAGTATACTAAACGTTACGTTGTTGAACAGTATTTTACCTTTGGTAGTATCAAGTTCACAGGTTTTCCCATCTCCTTTGAATAAAGGCGGGCAAGTTTCACAAGTGAATCCTTCGGAATTCTGAACGGGTGAGCACGCGAGACCTAAATAACATGGCCGTTCATCGCATGGATTTGGACGAATTTCGCACAAGTTTCCTGAGAACGGAGCCTTGCATTCACAGAGATAATCTGATGGTGCCGTTGGATATTCAACGCTTTTCTTTTGGTAACATTTACCACCGTGTTCACATGGGCATTGCATGGCATTCACGTGAAGAATTAGCACGTTCCTTCCTCCCAACACGTCTTCTACTTGAACATAGACCGTTCCGTTCTTTCCACTTAGCGATATATCCATGCGTCCATCTTTTGTGATGGAAGCTGAACTTAGGCCTATTGTTCCATTCTCCAACAAATTAAAGGTGATTTCTTCACCCTCAGGGTCCTTTGCCTTGATATGAATTCGCAAAGACTCTTCGTACATTCCAAGTATCGTATTTGGCATCGAAAATTGAGGTGGTTTGTTCTCTGAAAAGATTGGAAAGTCGCTATCAGCATCGAAATTACGATGATGGAATCATTATGACCACATCTTACCTGTACAGTTTTTACCATCTCCTAAATATCCCTGGCTGCATTCACAAACATATCCGGGCATTGTATTGTTACATCTCGCGTGCTCATGACAAGGAGACTGAGTGCATTCATCTATGTCTACAATATATTACAATATATATGATATCTTGAAATGAACAAATGTCAGCTATAACCGCTCAATCGTATTTCATAAAATGTTTCATATATGCCTGACGAATCGGTCGCGCTATTTTAATTGTAATTCATTTAAAACATTCCTTTCTTCTACAGTTAGTATCCTTAAATATCTTTCAAACAAGTCCACTGACCAAATATATTGTGTCATATTCCTACAACCCTAGGTAAATTAAAACTAGAAATTAAACGTATTTTTACCAGAACAATTCGTCTTTCCATCTCCAGTGAAACCATTTTTGCACTGGCATTCAAAAGAGCCTCTCACATTTGAACATAAGGCAAGAGAATGACAGACGAAAGGAGATTGTTGACACTCGTCGATGTCTGCGGGATAAATAAACGATTTTAAACTAAATTTTTACTATCAACGACTGAAGACGTTCTCGAAGGATTAGGCAGTTAAGAGCCTCCGACAGGATATGTTCAATACCTGTACAGTTCATCTTTCCATCTCCAGTGAAGCCATCATTACAATGACATGAAAACGAACCAGGAACGTTGCCACAGGCAGCCAGATAGTGGCAGACGGAAGAATTTTGTTGGCACTCGTTAATGTCTGGAAAAATAGAATTGCGATAAAACTCGTTATGATAGCAAAAGGTTGCGAGATTTTTATGGAAGTATTTATTACCTGTACAATTTGTACCGTTTCCAGTGAATCCTGTCTTGCAATGGCAGAAGAACGAGCCCGGAGAATTTCTACAATTGGCCTGAGGATTACACACGTCTGGAGTATGCGCACATTCATTGATATCTGAAGGTTTAGAGAGATTAGCCATAAATATAAGCTAACAGGAATAAGCTAACCAAACACCAGAAAAACACGTCCTATTTCTGCAACCATCCATCACTAGCTTTGTTTTAAAAACATGATTTAATTTGAGCGCGTCATGACTTGTATTAAGGAGAATTTGAAACTCAGAGCAGTTACTGACCAGAGCAGTTATTTCCACCATCACCAGTAAAACCTTTCGCGCAGACACAGAAGTAGCTTCCTTTGGTATTGATGCAAGTGGCATGCTTAAGACAGGGGTGTCCCTTACACTCGTTCACATCTAAATGATAAAAACATTTCAAATCAACGAACTATGCTGGTAAAATAGACCCATATATCTCCTGGACATATTGTGACTTTATTTATTTATTTATATACATGCTTTGTCAATTCTGACCCGTGATCCTTACAGACCTTATTGCTCCATTAATAGGGTACCTAAAATTACATTATACTTGTCTACAGTTATTCGTATGATCACCTTGTGTGTTGCAATGGGACAGTTGAACTCTGGCTTGGACACAGAGCAACAGCACATCAAGAACTAAATGCTATCATATACCTGTACAATGCTCGCCATCTCCAGTGTACCCATCAATACACCTACACTGGTACGATCCATTGTAAAACTTACAACTGGCGTTGTTGTGACAAACTTTGGGATTTTCTATGCATTCGTCTACCTCTGCGAATATTAAAACAGTGCATAGTTTAGAGAAATAAAAACTTATTTATAGTGCAAAGCAACTGAACCAGTTTGATAAATTTGATACACAAAGTTTATCATAAGTATTTGATAGTTTCTCAACACTCACTGCCATCAATTCTGCTACAGTTATACTTTCCATCGCCAGTATATCCAGGGGGGCACGGACCACAGCTAAAACTAGCGATTTGGTCCGTACAATTGACATCTGGGAAACAAGGGTCTGATTCGCACTCGTTTATCTGTGAAAGTACAAATACGGCATATAAGACAAAAATCTCTAATAGTTTGGCTTGCAAAACTGTGCTTCCTGAAGGTTTAATAAGAGTCAAATTGATCCAGTGTTACCACAGGATGAACCACAGGATGAAATGAACTAACTTTATTTATACTGGATCGCTCTATCAGATCTAAAATTGAAGTTATTCCGAAAAATGTTACCGTAGTTAGTACAATTTTATTCTGTATATTTCAAAGCAAGACCGCTTTATCTTCACTAGAATGGTTTACAAGATTTTGTGTAACTCGACTATAAAGCTATCTTAACTACGAAACTATCAGCTGGTAAAGGATTCTATCAGTTCTAAACTGTTCTTCCTAGAAGTCCAGTAAGGATTATCTCTTATTGATCCAGTGTTACTACAGGAGGAAACCTAAACTAAACTAACTACATATGTCTATCAGTTCGAAGCTGTTTTTTCTAGAGGACTGGTGAAGCTGATTTCTTTCTAATGGGGTAACATCAGTGAGTAACTTTACCTCAGTCTGACAAAGGTGACTAGTGTATCCTTGAAAGCAGGAACAGGAGAAGCCAGGTTTTTCATTAACACAACTTCCATTATGACAAGGATTTGAAGCTGCGCACTCGTCAACGTCATCTTCACACAGGTCACCCGTATACTCAGCAGGACAGGAACACGTGAAATTCCCAGCTCCATCGAGATAACGATAGTCTGGATGACATTCACCTGAATTCACGCAGGGACAGTCCTTCAATACTACAGATACATTAAGAGTAGAATAGGCTCCACATTCGTCGGTAACATTAAAGACAAACGCCGTGGTTCCTATGTCGTTTTTAGTCCAGGTGAATGATCCGTTTTTAGACAAAGTAGCTCCAAATTTTTTGCTTTGTGCAAAGCTGTACTGGACTGTGCGATTCTCTGGATCGTCAGCGCTCAATTGTACGCGAAGCTCTTTGCCTTTAAAGGCATAAAACACACTGGACGATGTTAAAATTGGTGGTCTGTTATCTATAAAATGGCAGAAAAATTCACAAATATTAGAATTTTTGGGATAGAAATAAATATAATATTTTTGGGTCGAGAAGTTAATTTCTTTCCCATTTGTAATTACTCTATTGTCTTAACTCATGAGAATGTACCTTTGATACATCTTCAAGAAACCCTTCAACGAAGCATTTTTACCTTTGCGTTTTGACCATGAAGTTGTCGATGATTCTGGCAAACATTGTTGACACCAATCACGTGGGTTACTGTCGTTCATAGCGAAGCAATGACCAGATATGATGCAAGCATCAGCCTTTTTGCAAAGACAAAAAAAACACAAAGCGATTAATTTAAATCATATACTATTAATAACGTGGAACGATATCTTCATCGATTAGAGAGGCATCATAGTCGCTTCTTTCATCTTTGAATTAATCTAGATCAACAAATCGTTGTAGAGGAAATGACATTGAGAATGTCACCACAACAGAGACGAACCAACTAATGGCAAAGATTGGTTTGCGCATACAATTATACTTTTGGAGCGCATTCTGACATTTTTACATTTGCCCAATTGTCTATTGCAACAATTTCGGCTGTATTTTCTGTGGTTAGGAAGATCTTTGTAGCTAAAATTATTACTAGTTGAATACATACTCGAAGATGACAGCCTACAGTCGTGTTGCACTCTTGACACACAGAATCATACGTTATAAATAACACGGAGTCTTTGGAGGCGTTGATACGGTTGTTTGAAATCGCAATCTTTAGTCCTGCGGCTGTTACACCATCGTTGCCATAATCACCGATATTTACTGGGGATTCTGGCAGTGAACATTTCACTTCAGTGAGATCAACCAGTTGCCCTGGGTATAAGGTCCTTGAATTGCTGGGTTTCCATACTGAGTCTATGACCTGTGTAAAGAGATCGACACTGTTTTGATTGTTCACTCTTTCGTAAGGTGGTAGAGCTGGTCAGAGATATTATGAAATGAAGAGATCAGAAGATGTGAGATGCTAGACATTGCAGAGAAGATGAAGGAAGCAAGGTTGAGATGATATGGACATGTAATAAGAAGAGATGAAGGACAACTGGTCAGAGATATTATGAAATGAAGAGATTAGAAGAAGATATAAACTACAAAAACTTGAAACATTTTAAAACTTGATATGAGATAAAGAAAGATACGATGCAAGTCATGCAACTTACCTTATATTCTTGGACATGGCAGGTAAGGTTCTCTGAATCCAACAACGGGGAGCCAAACCCACCCCAACATTACGACATGGTCTTCGCCGTCTGTCACACAATCCTGACTTGCGAATATCAAAGACGAGTGGACTGTCTTTCAATGAGATTGAACAATCTGCAGCGGTGTAGTCTTCGTGGCAAATGCACGTTGAATTAACGCAATCTCCCTTGTCTGAGCAGTCATTTGGACAAAGCGATGTGAGGATGTCTGTATCCAGTTCAGTACTTCCGTCAGTTGTGTTCTTGAACGACGAAATATTGTTCAAAATATTTGCAATGCAAGATGTTTCCAACGCTGCAAAGTTGCCTGCTGCCCACGAGAAATCTTCAGTCGCCTTGTAAGATACGAAATGAGTACATTTTCAATCCTTTAGGGCCTTAGGCAGTGGTTAAACTTGTTAGTTCAGAGTTTATTTGCTGACGTTCGAATTCTCAGACTTAATAGCGAGTTGTGGATTCAATAGACCTTTCTTATAATGACGTCAAATACGGAAAGTCTGCGTGATGTTACACGAAATTTGATTGGCTCCACAAAACTATCGAGCCAATCAAACTTTGTGTAACATCATACTTTCCGCGTTTGACGTCATTAGGAAAAGGTGTATTCTCCTAAAGATTTATTTGCTAAGGGAAATATTAGCTACCTGTATATCGGTTATACACTGTTGTACCAAACCATCCACATCTACCCCTTCAACTTGTCCACAGGCAGCCCCAGCTTTGGAGTAACGCAATTTTTTCTCGCAAAACTGTGTGACATTATCCTTAGTTATTCCTGAAGGTGTCGGCCACGTCAGTGTTAAATTAACCCTTGTTACTGTTGGATTAAATGACGGGATTGCGTCTTGATCGTCCACTGTGTCATCATCCAGCATCAACGCGCGCTTAGGACGATTTGGGCACTCTCCTTCTCAGAGAAAGATAAAAAAATATGTGACAAAAATAGACTATACTGGTTGTAATACTATCAGTATAGTCTCTTTGGCGTAAAATGCTTAGCTTTTTGTTCTCTTTGTTGAGAAACTACACCGAGAGACTAAGCCACCTAGTGTTATTAAAGTGGTAATTTATACCAATGCCTGATCCTTGATGGCGTTTTCTGGCGTCCTTTCTGCCAAGATCTGGAAAACAGATCGCCTCCGCTTCACCACCACATCGTTTGATGCGAGAGCAAACACATATCTTTTGGTCACAGCCATCATCTAGCTGATCTTCTTCAAATTTATTCCCCTTGTAATCAAACTGAGTGACATGACCGCGGACTCTTTATAAGAAAGAGTTGGAAAAAGATTTTTACAGATAATGCGCATTCATGTAATCAACTATGCTTTCAAAATAGTTCATTAACAAAACTCTGGAGCTGAAACTGGATGAGTACAGACAAATCCGAGCGAATCCCCATCAAAAGATGTAGATATCAGACATTTTCTTCATCACTACAATGCACGTACCTCCAATGTTCTCCAAATTGATTCGGAGAGTTCCATTGCCCGAAATCATCATTGGAATTTTCATTATTATTGCCACACAAACCTTCGCTCGGATGTTCAAGATCAGCAGGCGCAAAAACGTAAATATTTAACCCCCAGCTTTGACGGTCCACGATGACTTTCACACCAGACGGCAAAGTGATCTTTACAGAAATGAATAGATCAATAGAACGTTAACTAAACTAACTTAATTCATACTGGATATCAGTTCTAAACTGTTCTTCCTAGAGGTCCAGTAAAGATCATCTCTTATTGATCCAGTGTTACTACAGGAGGAAACCTAAACTAAACTAACTTTATTTATACTTGATAGCTCTATCAGTTCTAAACTGTTCTTCCTAGAGGTCCAGTAAGGATAATCTCTTATTGATCCAGTGTTACTACAGGAGGAAACCTAAACTAAACTAACTTTTTTTATACTGATAGCTCTATCAGCTCTAAACTGTTCTTCCTAGAGGTCCAGTAAGGATCATCTCTTATTGATCCAGTGTTACTACAGGACGAAACCTAAACTAAACTCACTTTATTTATACTGATAGCTCTATCAGCTCTAAACTGTTTGTAAGGCTAACTGTATTACTGACCCAGTGTTACTACAGAACTAAACTTGAAGTTGACCCAGTGTTAGTACAGAACTAAACTTGAAGTTTAGAGAAGTTTTTATCTTTCTTGTACCTCGAACTTTGTTGTTGAGCCTTGTTGGGTGATTGCGGAATAAAATCTGCTGAGTTTGAAGTCGCGAAGTTGATAAGTATAAAGACGGGACCTGAGGTTGTTTTCCCACCAAGGACGATCAGGAGTTGTGTAGCACATGTCATAGATCTTGTAGAATAGATTTTCTCTGATGGCGACACCACAATTACAGCTTGGAGTTCCACCATTACACGCTCTTTGCCGTACCTGAATCTGTAGGAAATTATCCGCATATAAGAAGATTTGCTCAAACGAGAAGAAGATTTGCATGAGAGTTGACTGGATATTACCACTCGTAGCAGTCTTTTGATGGTCTTAAGACAAAAAGCTTAAGTCTTAAGCTAAATATTATTATAAAAACTCCTGACCTCTGTTCCGTAATGTTTATTTCCATATAATAAAAACGTTCCTCTACCAAAAAAATCGTATCGTCTGAATTAAAAAAAATTATATTTTAACATGGCCCACTACTAACGAAAATCAATCCAAGAACTCGATTAAGAACTTGGATTGTTTGTCAGAAATGGATGTGCGAAGAAAACTTTTCTTACTGTAGATCATGGATTTCAACTGACCTGCCATCAAATGTCTGAAAGTGTGGATCCCCTGTGGACCGACATTGTTGCTTTTTGTACTTTTTTCTACTAATCTAAGAGGTGAAAGGTAGTAATTGAGTATTTTTTCACCTTCATGAAACATGGCTAGGAAACAATGTTTCCTGGTTTGGCTAACTTTAGAAGACTAGCGAATCTTTTAACTAGCGACCAGCGACTTCTTTTTCTAACAGTAACCAAACCGATAAGAACACAAAAGCCTACCTTAATCGTTGGAAACACATGGTTCACCCAAAAACTATTGATGTTGAAATCAAAGAAACTATGCTGCAGATTGTAAGTATCGGCCAAAGTCTTCGACTGGTCACCCGTCCCACAAGTTGTCATCAATTTGAACCTCATCGGTTTTCCAACGAGGTGCCCTGTCTCAAAAACGATCCCACAACCTTGAAATCCCTCTTTTTCACCGACAACGCATATTTCATCGATTAGTTTGTTTGTTGTTGAGGCAATGGCGATCTTAACAGGTCTCACGCGTATTGGAAGATGAGGTCTTATGGTGATGATAACTTCACGATCACTTTCGCCACAATCTTTGATTGGAATATATGTCGGAGTTACCTGCGTAAATAATGTTGAATTTACTATTCTTCATCCAATTCTGAATCGACTTTTATCAACTTTATCAATCACAAACCTCCATTCCTGTGTAAATTCGTTTGCTCGGAACCCATTTTGACCAACTGCCCGTCTTAAAACGAGCCCGGACCGAACAATAGACCTGCAAAGTTGAAGCAAATACAAAGAGGTTTATGCTATCAAATTATTATATTAATTTTGCTATGAAATTATTATATTAATTTTGCTATGAAATTATTATATTAATTTTGCTATGAAATTATTATATTTACGCGAGATAGCAGATAGCAATAAGAAAAGCGTTAAGGCCGCTGAACAACAACTACCAAGATTCCGTTAAAAGTGAAACAAGTTTATACTCGTACGTTTTTATGGAATTCATATCCATTTTTATTGTTCGTGGTTGCTCGTTGAAACAAAAATTCCAAATTCATCTGTCCAGTAAAATTTCTCTGAATTTTAGGCTCGAGATGCGAAATGTCCCCAAACCATCGAGCTTCATACTCGATATTCGACAGGTTTCCAGGACTTTCCCAGAAGCATTTTAGTCTGACTTCTTGAGTATTCTCGTGCTTTATGCCAGCGTTGACTACAACACGTGGTATCGCCCCTGTATCGATCAAACCGAGTTTTAAATCATGATTGGATTACTGTCAAGAAGTGTTCATGTTAAAGTAATGCCTGTGTCAGTCAGAGAGGCATCATAGAAGGGCCTATATTAGAGAGATGTCTGTATTAGAGAGATGTCTGTATTAGAGAGATGTCTGTATTAGAGAGGTGTCTGTATTAGAGAGATGTCTGTATTAGAGAGATGTCTGTATTAGAGAGGTGTCTGTATTAGAGAGATGTCTGTATTAGAGAGATGTCTGTATTAGAGAGATGTCTGTATTAGAGAGATGTCTGTATTAGAGAGATGTCTGTATTAGAGAAATGTCTGTATTAGAGAGATGTCAGTATTAGAGAGATGTCTGTATCAGAGAGATGTCTGTATTAGAGAGATGTCTGTATTAGAGAGATGTCTGTATTAGAGAGATGCCTGTATTAGAGAGATGTCTGTATTAGAGAGATGTCTGTATTAGAGAGATGTCAGTATTAGAAAGATGTCTGTATTAGCATGATGTTTAATTTTTTGAAAAATAATGGTTTGAACCCATACGGAGTCATTATGAATCTTACCAGGACAAATTGGAAATGTTTCACCTGTTGTTGAACATGTGGTGTTTGGCAGGTTAGTACCTAAAACCAGAAATACAAACACGAGATCAGCAGGGGCACTTTCTAAGTATGTATGTACATTAATATCAATTCTAATTAAAATATCAGAAAGGACCACATACTATGACGAGGAATGTTTCGCAAAATTTCCCACGTGATGGTTTTGTTTTCCCCAAACCGCGTTTAAACGTTTTACTTTTACGACGGGTTGATGGCGAGGTTGTGTTATTATTTTTGAAAATATGGTTGTCTTATACACAAGGAAGTTTAGAAACGATGGAAAACGATAACAACATCTTCGTTACTCGCAAAGCAGCTTAAACAGAAATTCCTTTTGTGGATGTAAAATTTCTCGACTGAACCCGTTTTCATACATTCAACCTTTTTATTACAGTTTCGGGCAACTATTAGCCTGTATTAGGCAACTGATGTATTTAATTATTTAACCCTGTATGTGGTTATATGTAATAATACAATACAAATAATGAATTCGAGGTTGTAACAAGATTTAACAGCAATCTTACCAGCACAGTAACCGAAATGACATTGCTTTGGTTCTTTCAAACGATACAGGAAAAACGAACCACATTTTATTACTTTAATATTATAACGAATACCACATCCTGCTGGATGTATGAACGGTACGGCAGCACAGGCATCAGCATCGGTCACAACGTTATTTTGTGTTGGATGAGTGCCTTTAAACCAAATTGGAACGAACGTGCCACAGAAACCATTGCCAGGATTGTGGTCTGGTATTGTATTACCAGCCACACTGTCAAATCGATACCATTTGTCGTCTTTGATGAAATTACGATCGCATAATATGGAGTCTAACTTCGTTTTGAATTTTGTACTGCGTCGAATATCATTAATCGTAGTGTATGTGATTTTGTCGCAAGTTTGCGCGTCAATAGCGGGCGTCTGAAGCACAACGATTCCAAATGCGATTATGAAAACTTTCATTTTTTAGATGAATGAAGCGCTTATAGTTCACGAAGTTGAAGAGATCCGCCCGTGTCGCGGACGTGATTAAATTGACTTCCTTATTTTGTTGTCTATTTTATTTCCAATGTCGACATGATAATATAATATGATGTCACTACCATATTATCATATATAATAATTGTAAATGCACGCCACATGATACAATCCATACCTCTTCATACCCTAACCAAACGTCTCACGCGAGATATTTTAAAACCGACATTACCTATTCTATCAACTTTGAAGTCGATTTTAGAGTCAAACCAGATTAAAACTGCATGTTGAAACTTGACTTAACGCTCTAACAAATTAAACTATTCAATGCGGAACACGGAAGGGAACCCGCTATATATAGGTGCAGGGTTTTAAGCCTTTATGCGAAATCCGATTTCGACGAAAACCGAATTACAATAAAATTACGACATTTGAAAAACGACGAATTATGTCAAATGTAGCACACCTCACACCTGTAACTTTTCCTTAATTGCCTTCGTATAGAAATTTGTTTTTAATTCCTCGGTGTTCCTCGTTTCCGCGTATAATGATTGTGTTTTCGTCTTCCGGAGTTAATTCCACAGGCTAAAATTTCAAGCGAAATGCAAAACATTTCATCTGCTTCTTTTGAATTGTGAGTAATGAAGCAGAATTAATTTACTCATTAAGTTAAGTATATGGTAATAGGGTAAAACTGTTTACTGGAGTAAAACATCTTAAAATTGTTTCAAAACGATGTTAGATGCATGCTGTTTCCAACAATGTTATAAATCAGGCTGAGTCGAAGCTGTAAAGGAGTTAAACTTATAACCAAATAGCTAAATCTGTTTAATATTACTAGCGAACTATTGTACAAAAGTACTGTATTTTGTAGATTATGTTAAACGCATACGTAATTGTCAAAATATGCAGAATCTCTAGCTACAGGAGAAAATTTACGAAGAAAATTTACGAAATTATAACGCGTTGTCAAATGTCTAAACTAAAGACGACGGGCAAGTTTTCCCTGTCACAATTTCTTGATTATTTTGTTTAAGGTTTTCCTTGTCGTACTTTGAAGTTTTAAAAGGAATAGAACACAATAAAGATTACATATACTATGAAAAACTTAACATGCTATGCTTCACTGGTGGTAAAAGTCAACGAAGTATCTAGCGTCTTTGTTTACGATGTATTCAGATCATGTCAACTTAATTTGTTCTTTCGTGCAAACTTTGTCATTATGAAACACTTCTAAATCAATCTCATCGTCGTCGTCTTCTTTTTGTTTTTCCATTTCCTCCAAATTCAAAACCATGGCTCCCTCGCCAGCTTGGTTCGAGATGGTGTAAGTCATATTTGTTTGATATTTGTTTAACGTCGCTGCTCCGCTGTTTCTCTCACGTCGTCTTCGTAAGCAGATTGCTACGATTATGATCAGGATGAGAACGACGATGGCGACCACAATAACAATGAAAATAGTTTTATCCAACCCCAGGATCCTGTCTTCCGTCGACGAGTCATCTGTATCTAAAGATATGTATTCAGTTAAGTTTCTTCCTTTATTAACACTGGATTCTCTAGGAAGAACAGTTTAGAACTGATAGAACTATCCAGTATAAATAAAGTCAGTTTAGTTTAGGTTTCCTCGTGTAGTAACACTGGATCAATAAGAAATGATCCTTACTGGACCTCTAAGAAGAACAGTTTAGAACAGACATGTCATTGTTCACATACCATCTAAACGCTGAATTTCAAAAGTCATATTTCCCAGTTTTCCAGCTTTTGCCACTTTTTCCAAGGGTTCAAGAGGATTGTCTACTTTCTTCGTAAATATTATCTGGAAATCAACGATCACACTGCCTTGCCTGGGAGAAAACAAAATGCAGCATACTTGCCAATCACATATTTACAGTTATCTTAAAAAATCTTACCTGAGCTCTTTAACCATGACAAAACTAAATCCGGGAAGTTGTTTGTAAATATCTCTGATCTGTAAAAATATGAAAACAAATAGTTTCACAAACTCAGCAGCGCAAATTATAACGATACATTTCCTGGTTCCTACCTCCTCAATAAGTCGAGAAACGAGATTCTTATATTCTTTCGATGTTTTCTTTGCCAACTTTTCATTCCATTGTTGGTTCGTGAGTTTAATTGAGGAGTCCACAGAATTTTTTTCTACGGTTGGAAAAGTATTATAATAGTTTAAACCTATATTATAAATATATTGTTAAACAGTAAGTTCTCACTAACGCACTCTTAAACAGTATTTCACCTTTGGTAGTATCAAGTTCACAGGTTTTCCCATCTCCTTTGAATAAAGGCGGGCAAGTTTCACAAGTAAATCCTTCGGAATTCTGAGCGAGTGAGCACGTGAGACCTAAATAACATGGCCGTTCATCGCATGGATTTGGACGAATTTCGCAGAAGTTTCCTGAGAACGGAGCCTTGCATTCACAGAGATAGTCGGATGGTGTCGTTGGATATTTAACGCTTTTCTTTTGGTAACATTTACCACCGTGTTCACATGGGCATTGCATGGCATTCACGTGAAGAATTAGCACGTTCCTTCCTCCCAACACGTCTTCCACTTGAACATAGACTGTTCCGTTCTTTCCACTTAGAGATATATCCATGCGTCCATCTTTTGTGATAGAAGCTGAACTTAAACTTATTGTTCCATTCTCCAACAAAGTAAATGTGATTTTTTGATCTTCAGGGTCCTCGGCTTTGATCTGAACTCGCAAAGACTCCTCGTAGATACCAAGTAACATATTTGGCGTCGAAAATTGAGGTGGTTTGTTCTCTGAAAGGAATTGCTTTTTAGCATCGAAATTATGATCATGGAATCATTATGACCACATCTTACCTGTACAGTTTTTACCATCTCCTAAATATCCCTGCCTGCATTCACAAACATATCCGGGCATTGTATTGTTACATCTCGCGTGCTCGTGACAAGGAGACTGAGCGCATTCATCTATGTCTACGGTAAAAACGGTGTCAGTAACGAAAAACAAAATCATTTAAATGTCAGGGGCCTGTTGTACCACAACGAAAGCTGTTTGGTCGGGAGGTTTCATTTAAGAAAAATACCTGTACAATTTGCACCGTTTCCAGTGAATCCTGTTTTGCAATGGCAGAAGAACGAGCCCGGGGTATTTCTACAATTGGCCTGAGGATTACACACGTCCGGAGTATGCGCACATTCATTGATATCTGAAAGTTTAGAGAAATTAGCTTTAAATATATTAAAGGAATAAGCTAACCAAATATCAAAAAAAAGTTCTAGTTCTGCAACCATCCTTCACTAGCTCTGTTTTAAAAACATATAATTTAATTTGAGCGCGTCATGACTTGTATTAAGAGAATTTGAAACTCAGGAAAACATTTCTACTGACCAGAGCAGTTATTTCCACCATCACCAGTAAAACCTTTCGCGCAGACACAGAAGTAGCTTCCTTTGGTATTGATGCAAGTGGCATGCTTAAGACAGGGGTGTCCCATACACTCGTCCACATCTAAATAATGAAAACATTTTGAATCAACGAACAATGCTGGTAAAATAGACCCATTTATCTCCTGGACATATAGTGACTAGTCTACAGTTATTCGTATGATCATTTTTTGTGTTGCAATGGGACAGTTGAATTCTGGCTTGGACACAGAGCAACAGCACATCAAGAACTAAATGCTATCATATACCTGTACAATTCTCGCCATCTCCAGTGTACCCATCAATACACCTACACTGGTAGGATCCATTGTAAAACTTACAACTGGCGTTGTGACAGACTTTGGGATTTTCTATGCATTCGTCTACCTCTGCGAATATTAAAACAGTGCATTGTAAAGAAACAACTAAGACTGACTTTCTATTTTCTAACCAAAGCAATTGAACCAGTTTGATAAATTTGATACACAAAGTTTATCATAAGTATTTGATAGTTTCCCATCACTCACTTCCATCAACTCTGCTACAGTTATACTTTGCATCGCCAGTATATCCAGGGGGGCACGGACCACAGCTAAACCCAGCGACGCGATCTGTACACGTGACACCAAGAAAACACGGATTCGATGCGCACTCGTTTATCTATAAAAATACACAATAGCTCGAATTTTGAAAGGATATAAATCCGTTTTTTGGACATAAAATCTGTCGCTTTGACGTGACAAAACTGTGTTTTTTAGCTCTATCAGTTCTAAACTGTTCTTCCTAGAGGTCCAGTAAGGATCATCTCTTGAGGAAACCTCAACTAAACTAACTTTATTCATATTTCTGTCAGTTCAAAGCTACTCTTCCTAGAGGTCTATCAAGAATGATTTCTTTTTGATGAAGTAGCATCTGTGCAGTCAACCGGGGGAGGAGGTTTCTGTGGAGTAAGAAACTTTACCTCAGTCTGACAAAGGTGACTAGTGTATCCTTGAAAGCAGGAACAGGAGAAGCCAGGTTTTTCATTAACACAACTTCCATTATGACAAGGATTTGAAGCAGCGCACTCGTCAACGTCATCTTCACACAGGTCACCCGTATACTCAGCAAGACAGGAACACGTGAAATTCCCAGCCCCATCAAGATAACGATAGTCTGGATGACATTCACCCGAATTCACGCAGGAACAGTCCTTCAATACTACAGATACATTAAGAGTAGAATACGCTCCACATTCGTCGGTAACATTAAAGACAAACGCCGTGGTTCCTCTGTCGTTTTTAATCCACGTGAATGATCCGTTTTTAGACAAAGTAGCTCCAAATGTTTTGCCTTGTGCAAAGCTGTACTGGACTGTGCGATTCTCTGGATCGTCAGCGCTCAATTGTACGCGAAGCTCTTTGCCTTTGAAGGCATAAAACACACTGGACGATGTTAAAATTGGTGGTCTGTTATCTATAAAATGGCAGAAAAATTCACAAATATTAGAATTTTTGGGATAGAAATAAATAAAATATTTTCGGGTCGAGAAGTTATTTTCTTTCCCATTTGTAATTGCTCTATTGTCTTAACTCATGAGTGTACCTTTGATACATCTTCAAGAAACCCTTCAACGAAGCATTTTTACCTTTGCGTTTTGACCAGGAAGTAGTCGACGATTCTGGCAAACATTGTTGACACCAATCACGTGGGTTACTGTCGTTCATAGCGAAGCAATGACCAGATATGATGCAAGCATCAGCCTTTTTGCAAAGACAAAAAAAACACGAAGCGATTAATTTAAATCATATACAATAACGTGGAACGATATCTTCATCGATTAGAGAGTCGCTTCTTTCATCTTTGAATTAATCTAGATCAACAAATCGTTGTAGAGGAAGTGACATTGAGAATGTCACCACAACAGAGACGAACCTACTAATGGCAAAGATTGGTTTGCGCATACAATTATACTTTTGTATCGCATTCTGACATTTTTACATCTGCCCAATTGTCTATTGCAACAATTTCGGCTGCATTTTCTGTGGTTAGGAAAATCTTTGTAGCTAAAATTATTACTAGTTGAATACATACTCGAAGATGACACCCTACAGTCGTGTTGCACTCTTGACACACAGAATCATACGTTATAAATAACACGGAGTCTTTGGAGGCATTGATGCGGTTGTTTGAAATCGCAATCTTTAGTCCAGCGGCTGCTACGCCTTCGTTGCCATAGTCACCGATATTTACTGGGGATTCTGGCAGTGAACATTTCACTTCAGTGAGGTCGACCAGTTGTCCTGGGTATAAGGTCCTTGAATTGCTGGGTTTCCATACTGAGTCTATGACCTGTGTAAAGAGATCGGCACTGTTATGGGATGATATGGTCACGTAATAAGAAGAGATGAAGGAGAGCTGGTCAGAGATATGAAATGAAGAGATCAGAAGAAGATGTGAGGTGGTAGACATTGCAGAGAAGATGAGGGAAGCAAGGTTGAGATGATATGAACATGTAATAAGAAGAGATGAAGGAGAGCTGGTCAGAAATATTATGAAATGAAGAGATCAGAAGAAGATGTGAGGTGGTAGATATTGCAGAGAAGACGAGGGAAGCAAGGTTGAGATGATATGGACACGTAATAAGAAGAGATGAAGGAGAGCTGGTCAGAGATATTATGAAATGAAGAGATTAGAAGATGTGAGGTGGTAGACATTGCAGAGAAGATGAGGGAAGCAAGATTGAGATGATATGGACACGTAATAAGAAGAGATGAAGGAGAGCTGGTCAGAGATATTATGAAATGAAGAGATTAGAAGATGTGAGGTGGTAGACATTGCAGAGAAGATGAGGGAAGCAAGATTGAGATGATATGGACACGTAATAAGAAGAGATGAAGGAGAGCTGGTCAGAGATATTATGAAATGAAGAGATCAGAAGAAGATGTGAGGTGGTGGACATTGCAGAGAAGATGAGGGAAGCAAGGTTGAGATGATATGGACACGTAATAAGAAGAGATGAAGGGGAGTTGGTCAGAGATATTATGGAATGAAAAGATCAAAAGAAGATATGGACTACAAAAAAATACGATGCAATTTACCTTATATTCTTGGACATGGCAGGTAAGCTTCTCTGAGTCCAACAACGGGAAACCAAACACACCAACAGTCCGACATGGTCTTCGCCGTCTGTCACACAATCCTGACTTGCGGATATCAAAGACGAGTGGACTGTCTTTCAATGAGATTGAACAATCTGCAGCGGTGTAATCTTTGTGGCAAATGCACGTTGAATTAACGCAATCTCCCTTGTCTGAGCAGTCATTTGGACAAAGCGATGTGAGGATGTCTGTATCCAGTTCAATACTTCCGTCAGTTGTGTTCTTGAACGACGAAATATTGTTGAAAATATTTGCAATGCAAGATGTTTCCAACGCCGCAAAGTTGCCTGCTGCCCACGAGAAATCTTCAGTCGCCTTTTAAGATACAAAAAGAGTACATTTTCAATCGTTTAGGGCCTTAGGCAGGGATTAAGCTTGTTATTTCAGAGTTTTGACTGATGTGCGAATTCGTCAGACTTAATAGCGAGCTGTGGATTCAGTTCTCCTGACGATTTATTTGCTAAGGGAAATATTACCTACCTGTATATCAGTTATACACTGTTGTACCAAACCATCCACATCTACCCCTTCAACTTGTCCACAGGCAGCCCCAGCTTTGGAGTAACGCAATTTTTTCTCGCAAAACTGTGTGACATTATCCTTAGTTATCCCTGAAGGTGTCGGCCACGTCAGTGTTAAATTAACCCTGGTTACTGTTGGATTAAATGATGGGATGGCGTCTTGATCGTCCACTGTGTCATCATCCAGCATCAACGCCCGCTTAGGACGATTTGGACACTCTCCTGTTTGGCAAAAGTTAAGATAAGTTTGTTTTTAGCCTGGAGTTAATACTGACAGAGTAATCTAGTGCGAATACAGTTAAGTTTGCATTGATTTCCTTCAGTGGATAGCTGGATATCGATATGATCCATAGTATATTAGACTTACAACTTTTCAGTATAAATAACGTTAATTTAGTTTAGGTTTCCTTTTGTAGTAAGAATGGCGGGTCAAGAAAAGGTTATACTGATTGTACATGTAAAAAGTAGTCAACCTCTTCTCCTTAAAACACTAAACTGATAAGATTTCTATCTAGGTGTTATTAAAGTGATCATTTACCAATGCCTGATCCTTGATGGTGTCTTCTCGCGTCTTTCCCGCCAAGATCTGGAAAACAGATTGCTTCCGCTTCACGACCACATCGTCTGATGCCTCCTTGAGAGCAAACACATATCTTTTGGTCGCAGCCATCATCTAGTTGATCTTCTTCAAATTTATTCCCCTTGTAATCAAACTGAGTGAGATGACTGCGGACTCTTTATAAGAAAGAGTTTGAAGAGAAAAAAGAATATCAAATTAATGCGCATTCATGTAATCAGCTATGCTTTCAAAATAGTTCATTCAAAAAAGTCTCCAGCTGAAGCTGAATGAAATAGGGAAATCCAAGCCAATCTTTATCGAGTTTTAGTTGTATGTAGAACAGTCATCATATTTTCTTCATCACTGCAATGCACGTACCTCCAATGTTCTCCAAATTGATTCGGAGAGTTCCATTGCCCGAAATCATCATTGGAATTTTCATTATTATTGCCACACAAACCTTCGCTCGGATGTTCAAGATCAGCAGGTGCCCAAACGTAAATATTTAGCCCCCAGCTTTGACGATCCACGATAACTTTCACACCAGACGGCAAAGTGATCTTTACCGAAATGAATAGATCAATAGAACGTTAACTGAACTAACTTAATTCATACTGCATATCAATTCTAAACTGTTCTTCCTAGAGGTCCAGTAAGGATCGTCTCTTATTGATCCAGTGTTACTACAGGAGAAAACCTAAACTAATTCAACTTTATTTATACTGGATAGTTCTATCAATTCTAAACTGTTCTTCCTAGAGGTCCAGTAAGGATCGTCTCTTATTGATCCAGTGTTAATACAGGAAGAAACCTAAATTAAACAAACTTTATTTATACTGGATAGTTCTATCAGTTCTAAACTGCTCTTCCTAGAGGTCCAGTAAGGATCATCTCTTATTGATCCAGTGTTACTACAGAACGGAACTTAGACGAAGTGAAGTTTTTATCTTTCTTGTACCTCGAACTTTGTTGTTGAGCCTTTTTGGGTGATTGCCGAATAAAATCTGCTGAGTTTGAAGTCGCGAAGTTGATGAGTTCTAAGACGGGACCTGACGTTGTTTTCCCACCAAGGACGACCAGGAGTTACGTAGCACATGTCATAGATCTTGTAGAATAGATTTTCTCTGATGGCGACACCACAATTACAGCTTGGAGTTCCACCATTACACGCTCTTTGCCGTACGTGAATCTATAGGAAATTAGCGACATGTACCTTCAAACAACGAGGAAAAACTCTCGTCAACTCTCGTGACCTGGTCAAACCAGAACAAGAGTTGCATGAGAGTTGACTGGATATTACCACACGTAGCAGTCAAACGAGGGAAAACTCTCGTGAACTCTCATGACCTGGTCAAACGAGAACAAGAGTTGCATGAGAGTTGACTGGATATTACCACACGTAGCAGTCAAACGAGGGAAAACTCTCGTCAACTCTCATGACCTGATCAAACGTTGAGACAAGAGTTGCATGAGAGTTGTGATGGTGGTAAAAATTTATTTATAAACTCCTGACCTCTGTTCCGTAATGTTTATTTCCATATAATAAAAACGTTCCTCTACCAAAAAAATCGTATCGCCTGAATGAAAAAAAAATCATATTTTAACTTGGCGAACTGCTAACGAAAATTAATCCAAGAACTCCATTAAGAACTTGGATTGTTTATCGGAAATGAAAGTGCAAAGAAATCTGTTCTTAATGTAGATCATGAATTTCTACTGACCTGCCGTCAAATGTCTGAAAGTGTGGATCTCCTGTGGACCGACATTGTTGCTTTTTGTACTTTTTTCTACTAATCTAAGAAGTGAAAGGTTGTAATTGAGTATTTTTTCACCTTCATGAAACATGGCTAAGAAACAATGTTTCCTGGTTTGGCTAACCTTAGAAGACTAGCGAATCTTTTAGTTTTAACTAGCGACCAGCGACTTCATTTTTCAACAGTAACCAAACCGATTCGAGCACAAAAGCCTACCTTAATCGTTGGAAACGCATGGTTCACCCAAAATCTATTGATGTTGAAATCAAAGAAACTATGCTGCAGTTTGTACGTAGCGGCCAGAGTCTTCGACTTGTCACCCGTCCCACAATTCGTCATCAATTTGAACCTTATCGGTCTCCCAACACGGTGGCCCGTCTCAAAAACGATCCCACAATCCTGAAATCCCTCTTTTTCACCGACAACGCATATTTCATCGATCAATTTCGTCGTTGGTGAAGCAATATCGATCTTAACAGGTCTCACGCGTATTGGAAGATGAGGTCTTATGGTGATGATAACTTCACGATCACTTTCGCCACAATCATTGATTGGAATATATGTCGGAGTTACCTGCGTAAATAATGTTGAATTTACTATTCTTCATGCAATTCTGAATCGACTTTTATCAACTTTATCAATCACAAACCTCCATTCCTGTGTAAATTCGGTTGCTCGAAACCCATTTTGACCAACTGCCCGTCTTAAAACGAGCCCGGACTGAACAATAGACCTGCAAAGTTGAAGCAAATACAAAGAGGTTTATCGTGGCTACGAATTGACAATATTTTCGAATATTTCTAAAGTCTGAAATAGTCTGCAAAAGACATGATATGTATTATGTAAACAAAAGATTTGAGCTGTGAATGACAGATTTAGAGCAATATTTTCACTTCATTCAACATAAAGTAAAACCACTGCCGTAAATTGTTTCCCTTTTTCTACACAAGTCTTGAATGTGTCAGGGCCCCGATTCCTGATTCAATTCCCAGAACTTTAGGGCATAGCAGCAGCTGCTAGTGGAAGTGAATTCTTAGCCTCGCTATAAGCTCGAGTGTAAAGGTTAAAATGATAGCGTGTTTCCACTTACGTTCTTATGAAATTCATAACCGTTTTTGTCGTTCGTGATTTTTGGTTGGAACAAGAATTCCGGAACCTCCGACCCGGTGAAATTTCTCTGAATTTTAGGCTCCGGATGCGAAATGTCTCCAAACCATCGAGCTTCATACTCGATATTCGACAGGTTTCCAGGACTTTCCCAGAAGCATTTTAGTCTGACTTCTTGAGTATCCTCGTGCTTTATGCCAGCGCCGACAACAACACGTGGTATCGCCCCTGTATCGATCAAACCGAGTTTTAAATCATGATTGGGTTACTGTCAAAAAGTGTTCATGTTAAAGTAATGCCTGTGTCAGTCAGAGGCATCATAGAAGGGCCTATATTAGAGAGATGTCTGTATTAGAGAGATGTCAGTATTAGAGAGATGTCTGTATTAGAGAGATGTTTGTATTAGAGAGATGTCTGTATTAGAGAGGTGTTTGTATTAAAGAGATGTCTGTATTAGAGAGATGTCTGTATTAGAGAGATGTTTGTATTAGAGAGGTGTCTGCATTAGAGAGATGTCTGTATTAGAGAGATGTTTGTATTAGAGAGGTGTCTGTATTAGAGAGGTGTCTGCATTAGAGAGATGTCTGTATTAGAGAGATGTCTGTATTAGAGAGATGTTTGTATTAGAGAAATGTCTGTATTAAAGAGATGTCTGTATTAGAGAGGTGTCTGTATTTGAGAGATGTCTGTATTAGAGAGATGTCTGTATTAGAGAGATGTCTGTATTAGAGAGATGTCTGTATTAGAGAGATGTTTGTATTAGAGAGATGTCTGTATTAGAGAGATGTCTGTATTAGAGAGGTGTCTGTATTAGAGAGATGTCTGTATTAGAGAGATGTTTGTATTAGAGAGATGTCTGTATTAGAGAGGTGTTTGTATTAAAGAGATGTCTGTATTAGAGAGATGTCTGTATTAGAGAGATGTTTGTATTAGAGAGATGTCTGTATTAGAGAGATTCTGTATTAGAGAGATGTTTGTATTAGAGAGATGTCTGTATTAGAGAGATGTCTGTATTAGAGAGGTGTCTGTATTAGAGAGGTGTCTGCATTAGAGAGATGTCTGTATTAGAGAGATGTCTGTATTAGAGAGATGTTTGTATTAGAGAAATGTCTGTATTAAAGAGATGTCTGTATTAGAGAGGTGTCTGTATTTGAGAGATGTCTGTATTAGAGAGATGTCTGTATTAGAGAGATGTCTGTATTAGAGAGATGTCTGTATTAGAGAGATGTTTGTATTAGAGAGATGTCTGTATTAGAGAGATGTCTGTATTAGAGAGGTGTTTGTATTAGAGACGTGTCTTTATTAGAGAGATGTCTGTATTAGAGAGATGTCTGTATTAGAGAGATGTCTGTATTAGAGAGGTGTTTGTATTAGAGACGTGTCTTTATTAGAGAGCTGACTGTATTAGAGAGGTGTCAACGTACTTTAGTAACGTATTTTTAAGGGTAATAAAATCTTACCAGGGCAAACAGGAAGTGTTTCTCCAGTGACTGAACATGGAGCGTTTGGTAACTTGGTGCCTAACATACAATAGATAAAATTAAGATCAATATCTCAAAGTGGTTTTTACACAGTTCATTTTTCCTTGCGGCTGCGTGTCTGACAATGCCCTAGAGAACGATGCAAACTTTACATTTACATATTCTCATGCAACGATCGTAGTTTGAACGCCATCAGATGCAATTCATTAGAGACCTTTAGCCTAACCAATACGGCTACCTCTGAAAGCAAGCGAGCAATTTCAAGTCTCGTTTGAATGTAGATTTTGGGCAATTTCCCAGCCAGAATTTGTCTTAGTAAGTACTTGATGTTTGAACAAAATGAGCCATTTTTCTAGGCTTCCGAAACCTGACATTTGTTTTGAAAATGCGAAATGAATTTTGCTATTTGCGGTTAGAGGTGTGTCGTTAACGCCAAGCTGAAGGTAAAAAAATTGGGCGCAGTCCACAAGTCGAACTTTGAGACAATAGATTTGCGCAGTGCGTTGAATATTTGCCTTTGTTTATAAGTCGACGATGACCTCTTAATGAGATAATTATATCAACGTTTTCCTGCCCAAACTCGTTTGCAATGCTATGATAAAAATTTGACACTAAAAACAGAGCGAGGGAGTTAACTGGGAGTTTAAAAATAGAAAAATAAAAGCTGTTGAGGTAATATTTGCGGCAATGACAATGTTGACCGAGGCTTCCGATGCTTGAAATTTATTGAGAGTCGATCTTATCAAGACAGGCAGTGGCCATCACACAGCAGAATGCAATGCTGATCGATATCAGGCCCGGACAAGTGTTTCTAATCCGATTATATTGGTATTTTAATATCGCATTCAAATTACATTTTGTCATAGTCATTAAGCCGAATTTCTTTCCCCATTTGAGGGGAAATGTCATTACAAAATTAAGCTGCTAGCTGATGGCGTACATAATAACATCCCCTATGTTTAGTTTAGCATCAACTGTGTTTCACTGAAACAGAAAATTGCAATCATCAGCAATCCCTGTTTCGTTTTGAAAAGGTCTGAATTAACTGAAGATCTTTGTCTAGCTTTTATACCTGATAATATCAAGAAAACATACTATTATCATTAAGAATATAAAGAAAACAAAACACGGAGACAAAGAACTCAAGGACAAGGGGAGGTTTGGACGGTGTTTGATTTAATTATTCAGCTAATAAACCAACTCTTCCATCAGTCTTGTTTTAATGATTGTAATTCGTCTTCCGGGAATCAATTATACCCCATGATCAATTCTATATTTCATTTTCCCCGGCGTGGTTTGCAGACAACGTAGATCTTACTATAAATGACAGCGATGAAAACAAGAATTTACAGTCGAAAGTCAAGCATCCATTTTCCTAATGGAAGAGGCACTCGGCTAAACACGATAAAGAAGGGCCATAGGAAGTTCTTAGGAACCCTTAACTTGCAAAGGAAATGTGTAGATATTGGACTTTCTAATTCCAAGAGTCATGTTGATTTACTAATGTTTTTCCAAACGTGTTTGCGTAGAACCTAAGAGCGCTTCCTGTTATGCGATAAAGCTCGTTTTATGTTATTATGTTTTATAACGTACGCATGCATGCAGATCTCAATGCTAACACTAGCTGTTTTTTGCAGTTAAAAAACAGAATTGAAAGCGTTCAGTCTGCCCACAATTGAAATCTAATTACCTGTTTTCAGTTTCGCATCTATTACACGATTATCGTAGCAACTTTTGACATTTGTTTCAAGAAATAAGAGCAAAGAAGAATTTTCAGCCCTGTAAGCCAGGCTGAAAAGATTCCATGTAATCAGCCCCTAAGGAACAGTGTCTGTGTATACCGTAAAGTGGGCGATATTTTCGCGTTCCTACATGTATATATTTAGTTATCTTACATCAGGGGCTGGTTGTATCAAGCCCGTTTAGCTTAAACGGTGGTTAAGTTCAAAATAGAAGGCAAGTCTATCGTTTCATTCAAGAAGCAAAAAAAATGTGTTTAACCTTAATACAAAGTTACTGTTTACAACTACATATTCAGTGCATAATATTCAAGTTGACTCATTCAAGAGAGATGTAAGAGTGTTATTTAATTTTGACTTATCCACCGTTTAAGCTAAACGGGCTTGATACAACCGGCCCCAGATTTATTTGCAAGTTTAACAAAGCAATCTTACCAGCACAGTAAGCAAAATCACATTGCTGTGGTTCTTTCAAACGATACAGGAAAAACGAACCACATTTTATTACTTTAATATTGTAAGAAATACCACATCCTTCTGGTCTCAAAAACGGTACGGCGGCACAGGCTTTGGCGTTCGTCACAACGTTATTTTGTGTTGGATGAGTGCCTTTAAACCAAATTGGAACGAACGTACCACAGAAACCACGCGTAGGATTGTGGTCTGGTATTGTATTACCAGCCACACTGTCAAATCGATACCAGTTGTCGTCTTTGATGAAATTGCGATCGCATATTTTGGAGCTTGGTTTAACTTTAAACTTCGTGCTGCGACGAATGTCGTTGATTGTTGTGTATTTTATTTGGTCGCAAGTTTGCGCGTCGATATTTACGATTTTTAGCAGCACGAGAAACTCGAACAGGATTGTGCAAGCCTTCATTTTCGACTGAGTAATGGAATGATCCGGGGCGATGTTGAAAGAATATGATGACGCCTGTGTCGCTAATGTTTGCGTTAGCCCGATTCCCCTCCGATTCTGATCGTATTGTGAATTCCCTCACACGATGACAGATGCGGAAACAAAGCGTGATGTCACAGCTATGCTATTATCCATGCATGTACGTTCATGCACATCAATCCACATCAACGTTTCTCAATTCTCACCCGACCAAGTCCAAATTCACCCGAAAAAACTCAGCATTGCTGCCCGTTGTCATCCAAAGAGGCGACCCAAACGCCTCGCGAAGCAGACGGGCGATGCTCAACCAAGTTAGATCTGCAATAAATCGGATGAGTTGAATCCACATTCAAAAGGTATCAGAAACAATTTCTTTGGTAAAAAAAAACCTTCTCTCATTTAATGGAACTTATGCAATATGTCTCACAACTCATCTTATTTTTTCTTTTACGAGTTGTGCAGATACTGTATCATAATAATTCAAAGGGTGGGATTGTTGCACAAATTTGCTCCAGGCATGTCAAGAGATCGAAACTCTAGAACATTAAAATATCGGTTTTACGATGTTGATTTTTCACCTGACCTTGTTTTCGACACAAAGAGTTGTTGTTATGTACACAAGGCGGGTTGAATAGCGGAAACAAACGACGTGAAATAACCGATAAAATATAGTTCAAAAATCACTGGTTTCTTCCATGAACGCGATCGGCCGTGAAAAATATGAACAAGAGACTGCTATATACGACAGATGACATTCATAACGAGTAAGAGAAGAAAGATTTGCAAAATATACTCCAGTGACAATTCTTTCGTATGAAAAAAAACATTTGTCATAATAATATCTGGGTCAGGTTGTATGAAAAGGTATTTAAAGCTCCAATTAAATTAAATAATAATAATAATAAATAATTACATTTTACACGACTGACAATTTTTAGTACAGCACCAAAAAAATGGTACGGATAAAATTTTAAACTCCCAAATTTGCCGGGTGAAACTCTCAAATTCATCCGTACCAATTTAATCCTTTATACAATTATACTATGTTCGATTTCAGTTTTGGTTCCCGGGACATGTCGCAGCTCTCGGAAGCTTTCGTCTAATTGGATAATGCTTTTCTATGCTTTCTAAAGAACGAAGCTATGCTATTGGTTGAAACAGAAATGTATTGTAAAGTTCAGCCAATGAAAATCATTCTTACGAGGACCTGCGACATTACCCTTTGGTTCGGATAAAATTGAGAATGATGAAGTAAATACATTGTCCAACTTCCAAGTTTCATCCGTACCAATTTTAATCTAAAATTGCGCCGTTTGCTCGTAATTTGCTCCAATTGGATAATGCTTTTCTATGCTTTCTAAAGAACGAAGCTATTGGTTGAAACAGAAATGTATTGTAAAGTTCAGCCAGTGAAAATCATTCTTGCGAGGAGCTGTGACACTACCCAAAAATCGAGTGTTTTGTAAACGGGGCTTATTAAATTTCAACTATAGTTCGTGACAGAATTGGCCAATCAGAACGGCGGACTTTGGACTATAATTGCGCAAATGCAATAAAGAGTTTTATACAAGTGACGGACGGTTAGTGACCCCTGTACAGCTTAAAAGTGACTACTTTTTGCGTGAAGCGTAATTAGGGTATTTTTTACCAGTGAAACGTGATTGATGATTTAGTTAATCTGAGATACGCGATAAGGTTGAATATTTTCACGTGAGCGCAACGTGAAAAAGGGTATAGGCGACCCTGAAATGATTCTCGGGATTAAAACATCTCACTCACCGTCGAAATCCCGCGCGCGAATCATGCATAAAGCGAGGTATCTCGTGTCGTGAAGGCAAATTACTCAGTCACATGTCCTAAAGGTTCAGCCTGAGCTCCTTAGCCAGTTCGGTGCCAAACCACTTCTTATTCGAAGATTTTTATCCCTGCCTCGGCTAATAATCTTTCGCGTTCGTGCCCCCAGGGTCGTCGCTAAAACAAGACAAAGAATGACGTAATGTTGACTTGTAATACGACGCTCGGAAGGGAATATTTATTTATTCTTTAAAGTTCATTCGTGTGCATGCAAGCGCGCGTCGCTACCATGAAGAATATATCGCGTTTGGCTGTCTTTCTTGTGTATATTTTCGCCATCTACGTTCGTGTGCAGTCTAACCTGTGTAGCGATGTAAAGTATCGAGCGATTAACGACCCGAGACGAAGCACGGCGTTTGTGAGTTCAACTACAAGGCTGTGTGATAGAAGTGTAATAAAAGGCGATATTTGGTACAGATTTGTTAGTGAGGCTGGGGGCGAACTAGCTACGAAAGCGCCAAAGATCCATAGCTGTGGGGCAACCAGTCCTATCTGGATGAGAGGTACCCACCCTAACGTTGAAGAAGGCATCGTAAATCGAACTGTTTGCTTAGTAGGAGGAGGTAAAAGGATATGCACCTATCGCTACAAGATTAAAGTGCGTAACTGCAGTGGTTTCTACATCTACCAGTTCACGCAGCTTGATCGATGCGGTTTTTTCTGCGCAGGTAGGTTTTTGATGTTGTTCTGGAAAACCAGTAAAAGGTTTGGTATTTTTCATGTGCGTTGACGCTATCACGTTTTTGCACTGCGGTCAACCCTAAGTGGCCATTATACATATTTCGTACCAGAGTGTGCGAATATTCGGTATTTATAATCGTTTATTCCTCTACAACTTCATGGAGAGAGCTTGACCTAAATCAAGAGCACAATCACGCCTGCAAGTATTGCAACATTACTGCATGATTGTGGGTTGTGAGGTTTAAAACGCCTCAGTAAGCTGCTAGTGATAATATTACCCCTCGACAAATTGGCTGATATTAAGTACCTTAGCTGAAATACCGTTGATGTGCGATTGCTCAATCGTTTATCAGAATGTTTATTCCTCTTGTGAGCTCGGTGAGCAGGCATTTGAAACAGTAGAAAATACACTCCGTCAACTATAATTACAACTCGGCAACTTTATAATGCAGTCACCCTGAATTGCGATGCATTTGTAAGAGGGGGGATTATACAATATATTGAAATAACAGCATGAACTCTTTTTAAGAAAGTTAAGAATGAAAAAAATGGTTCAACGATTCTAGATTTTCACAGAAAAGACGCCATGATGCTTTGCGAGGCGATCAACATTAAGATTGTGGCTGGGTTTCTAGGATCTTCGTGAATTACGCAACATACGAGTATATATGGTCTGTGCGTTGTATGTTAATCATAGGGTCTTCCCCCAACCTGCTGAGAACCCCGCGTCCCTTTCAGCCAGGTTAGCCGTCGAACAAGAACTCGACTAAACGCCCTTCGCATTCACGAAGTCTTTTTGATTGGCGTTTTATATATATATATATATAGAACGTCACGATGCCCTTTTGATAGTCCCCTTCCAAGATAACGCGTCTAGAAACATTGCAGCTTCTTCAAATAACTTGTCATTAATTGCGGTTTACCAGCAGCCTAAATGTTAAAAAAAAACTTCTGGTCATTTCGACCTCAAGGACGTTCGTCAGGAAATTTAGTCGGTATTAACTCTAATACCAACGCTTCTCACGATGGCCTTTTCAAGGGTTAGGTCGAAGCGAAGTTTCTTTGCGATCAAGCGAGTGTTTTGGCAGTTGCCAGTTCTCGTTTACTGCATCATTAGTTTGGTATGTTTAATGTTTTCCGCAACGCTTGGATGTGGAAAAGTTCTACGAAAACATGGTTTTTCTGCAAATAACTTTATGACCTCCCACAAAATATATCCGCTCACAGCAAATGCTCGCTAACTCTTTCCGCAGAGACGGACCCCCTTGTGAAAAGAGACATCAGTTTCCCCGCGATTAGCATAAAAAGCCTGGATAATCCTTCGTCTAGGGTAATTGAGGAAATATCCCGCGCAAAATCCATAAAACTCTTACTCTTACCGATATTTTAAGCTAGCTTAAACCTAAAGGCCTCCTTGCTCTATTGAAGCACAAATTTCTAGGTGGGTACTGACGTAACAACATCACAACCACCTTTTTAAAGGTTTAAAAATCTTCTACAAAGTGAATACAAGAAGACCTCGTCTTTCGTATTCAATTTTGCTGCGAACTTATCCTACTGCATGATGTTAACAGGATGTGGTTATAACTATAGAATTTCACATAATCAATTATTCATTTCAGACAATTTCTCGCTACTAAAAGCCGCAAATTTGAATTAGGAAAAGCAACAAGTTTTTTTACGCACACCGTAATCACCTAATTGAATTTTAGCTGCTATTTGTGCGCGCAAAATTCATCAGATGCACGTCTTATGGGCGTCGGATTAAAAATATTTACACTGGGCTTTATCTATTACCGGTAAACTGTTATGACTACTGTATTGTATATTTTTGTTGACATTAAATAAATCTCCTATTTGCAAAGGTGTGTAGTTTGTTTTCCGGTGAGACGGAAAAGTGCTCGTCAAATAAAGCATAAGAACCATCTAAAAATAGAAAATAGACGTTTCCATCGAAGGTCTATCGTCAGGAGAGTTAGTGATAGGTGCATATGATAAACTGGTATAAACTCTCCGTGATAAAGTACCCTACATTCAGAGATTCCTTTCAGAGAAGAACCACCCACACTGTCTATACCAGTGTATTGCGAATGAAACAATAAAAATATCCCTTCAGGATAACTCGAGTAGGGTGTCCGATGTCAGTATGTCATCTGGAAAAAAACCAAAGAGAATTCGTCTAGCTAATATTTCATTAACATTTGTTCTATCAAAATTTCAAGCACCTTTCAAGACTTGAGGCTGAGCCGCTCTAGAAATGGTATTAATTAAGTGTTTTGTATTTGTTTTCAGGATCAAAATTGGTCAACTGTTCCAAAGATGACGAGTATTGTCTTAGTACGTATATAGTTTTTCTACCTGTTTGTATAATGTATTCCATTGAATTTATGTTAGAACACGAGTTTTACTCTGTGTTTCACTTGAATTTAACCTTCCTCAATGTCAGTTGATCATTGCAGTACTGCTAGTCTGACTGAGTGTTGACTGTTACTATTAATACTAGCCTGACTAGTCTAGTACTTACTGCTTTGCAATGTTTTATTCAGTGTTTCACTTTCAACCTTCCTCAATGTAAGTTGATCATTGCAGTACTGTTAGTCTGACTGAGTGTTGACTGTTGCTACTAATACTAGCCTGACTAGTCTAGTACTTACTGCTTTGCAATGTTTTATTCAGTGTTTCACTTTCAACCCTCCTCAATGTCAGTTGATCATTGCAGTACTGCTAGTCTGACTGAGTGTTGACTGTTGCTACTAATATTAGCCTGACTAGTCTAGTGCTTACTGCTTTGCAAATTTCTAGTAATAGACAGAGCTATAGTAAACAACGATTTATTCTATTTTACCAGAAAATCGCCCTCCGTTTATAAGTATGCCTAGACGGATCTACGCGTATGAAAACAGTAATATTCAGTTGATCCTCAATGCAAGTGACCCAGAAGGTTACATGATGGATTACAGTTTTAATAGTTCGACAATGACAAACATCTCGCTTGACGTTTCTCAAGAACCAGCTCTGCTGAACGTCAACCTGACTAAATCAGGGACAGTAACCCTAAAAGTCACAGACGCCTTTGAAGACCTAACAGCTCATCAAAATATTGAATTTGTAACAGTATCCCGCCGTGTTTGCCCAAATGGTAAGTAATACGGAGACAGTTGTATATATAAAAGACTAGTTAACTTTTAACTGTAGTTAGGGAAAGAATCGCCAATCATAGTCGTGTATTTCTGAGTTAACTAGGATTTAACTATTTAAAATGTAGAGGTTATAAAGGGTCTTAAGTTCGAGTGGAATTATACACAATTCAAGCCAGGAATTCGAACAGTTGATGGAAAAATGAGTCAACTATCAGTGGCGTAGCCAGGTCTGACGATTTTGTCCCGCTATGTAGATTTCGAGTTATTATAATTATTCATGCCTTTAGAAATCTAGTGTTTTCGCAGTCGGTGAACACTAGAATATTAGCATTGCGGGACAAATCGACAGGCTGGCAACGCTACTGTCATCTATAGGTCCTCCGGACCGGCAGGAATCGAACCTACGCTTTTGCGATGCCGGTGCAATGCTCTTGCCACTGAGCTACAGAGGTAGCTGACAAGAGCAAGCATGGTTAATGTGTATAGGATGGTAATGCCAGGAATTGGTGAGGGTAAATCGATTATGATTTTTGGCACTTCACTCGATGCGGGTAAAATCTAGAGGTTTTAAGGGGTCTTAAAACCCCCCAAATCATAATCGATTTATTCAAAATGTAGTTAAGGAGTTCTAAACAACCCGGACCCTGATCTATCTGAGTTAGTATGATCTCCGTGTGTTTAGTCAGGGTTTTGAGACGGGGTGTTGGCGTGCTATTGCATCATTTCCACAATCCTATTTCGGTTAATTACCGGGGCAGTCGATTTAGGGGCTGTTTACGTCATCGAGATTAGACGAAGTGTGAAATGCGGTTTTTGAGGTATTGAAATTAGTCTTTGGAAAGGAAACGAGCACATGCTATTATTGGAATGATTACGACACTGCCTTGGATCATGTTACAGTATGCTCGTTGCGCGTAATACATTCCACGTTTTCTGAGAAAGAAATTGAACTGGTCATTTTTTGATTCTTCGAAATCCTGTAAAAGGCTACGAGCTGAAGGCAGCCACCCTTGGAATGTTGGGGTTTAGAAGCAGGGGACATGACATATCCCACAGCGCAGGAAAACGTGTGAAATCGCCGAGGTCATCTGAAATGGGGCCAGTTGCATCAAGCCCGTTTAGCTTAAACGGTGGTTAAGTTAAAAAATAAAGCAAGTCTATTGTTTTATTCAAGAAGCAAACTAAATGTTTTTAACCTTAATACAAAGATACTGTTTACAACTACATATTCAGTGCATAATATTCAAGTTGACTCATTCAAGAGAGATGTAAGAGTGTTATTTAATTTCGACTTATCCACCGTTTAAGCTAAACGGGCTTGATACAACCGGACCCTGTTTTCAAAAATGGGAGTTTTAACTTTTAAGATGATCTCTGCTATTATTTTTAAGGCAAGTGTCAAAACAACATAACAATGTCGACAGAGCTTGATGACTTGGTGAACTTTCAATGTGAATGCGAGAAACCCTACTCTGGAGAATGCTGTGAAATCAGCCCGTGCGACAGCTTGCCCTGTTTCCCTGGCTTGAAATGCACCGTGACGGTTGATGGGTACACGTGTGAGAAATGCCCTTCGAGATTTGACGGTGACGGTGAAACGTGCAAGCTTCTTGGTACAGAAGGTTGGTAACGTTTTCGAATTAAAAAAACTAACCATTTTTCTTCGCGCAATGCAAGATCATGAACGTAATTCGTCAACTGTATTTCATCAGACACAGTGAAGGTGCAAGCTCAGTTCACCATAGTTTCTGGATTGACGTGGAACAACGATCTTTTGAACGAATCGTCGTTTATTTACAAGAAAACAACTGTTGAAATTGTCGAAGAGGTATATTAATATACGATGTCTGTCGCATCGATCAGTAATAAGAAGTAGCTTCTGCCAATAATAGGTTAAAAGTAGATATGTACGGCATTTTTAGATCATAAAGGTCTACGAAAATAGAAGTGAATTTGTGCTGGTGGTTGATCTAACATTTAAACACAGGTAGATAACTAATTTTTTTTTATATTATAGCGTAAATACACCAACACTTTATCTTGTTTATAATATCAAGCGTTTAAGCTTTATCGTTTTTGTAGATAAACAGTATAACTAAACTGATTAAGGAAGTAGTCACTGTCACTGAATTGTATGAGCTCAGTTAACTGACTATTTCAACTCTGACCCTTATAGCAGAGGCGATGTTCTGGTAGAATTTCAAATGGTATTGAGAAAAAAGATGGATGATCCGTTACTACCACTCAAAACTCAATTTCAACGGAACAAAAACAAAAGATTAGGAAGATTCAAAGTTGATCCGAACAGTTTGAAAGAAAAAGGTAATTTTGTTATAATGATAAATACGCATTAAAACAGCTATATCAGTTCTAAACTGTTCTTCCTTGAAGTACAGTGTCCATCTCTCATTGATCCAGTATTACTACAGGAGGAAACCTAAACTAAACTAACTTTATTTACACTGGATAGCTCTATCAGTTCTAAACTGTTCTTCCTAAAGGTCCAGTAGAGATCATCTCTTATTGATCCAGTATTACTACAGGAGGAAACCTAAACTAAACTAACTTTATTTATACTGGATAGCTCTATCAGTTCTAAACTGTTCTTCCTAAAGGTCCAGTAGGGATCATCTCTTATTGATCCAGTAGTACTACAGGAGGAAACCTAAACTAAACTAACTTTATTTATACTGGATAGCTTTATCAGTTCTAAACTGTTCTTCCTAGAGGTCCAGTAAGGATCATCTCTTATTGATCCAGTGTTATCACAGGAGGAAACCTAAACTAAACTAACTTTATTTATACTGGATAGCTCTATCAGTTCTAAACTGTTCTTCCTAGAGGTCCAGTAAGGATCATCTCTTATTGATATCAAGTGTTACTACAGAAGAAAACCTAAACTATAAACTAACTTTATTTATACTGGATAGCGATACGGATTCCAACGGTTGAAAATAATTCTTCTTTTAATTTTTTTCCGTGTTTTCCTGTAGACACAGTTGTAGAACCTATCGATGATGATAGACCGTATCTTGGTCTTAGCAAAACAGATTACATAATCGTCGTTTCTATGATATCCATAATATCGTTGGCGTTCTTGGTTTTGTGTTGTATTTGTATAAAAAGAAATCGTTTTAACATCGTCGTATTGTGTATGAATGGAAACGGAGACAATGATGTTGTCGTTACGAATCAAAATGCCAGAGAGAGTACGAATGCTGTTCCTCACAGAGGAAAGCGAGGGCGAAATCGAGTCAGGGATATTCCCCTTCAAAGCGTTGCAACCTCTTCAGGAGCCGCTAGTGTCTAGAAAAAAAGGTTGCTGGTTCTTTGGGTGTAAGAGCGACGAAAATTGGAAAAAAGGTTATCTGCTGGTTGGCTGTTCTGGCTCTCAAATTGTGTACAGCCAAGTGGTTGCTTACTCGAATGCAAATCACGAAAAAGTGGGTTTACAAACGTGGACGTCTTAAACGAATGTGTTGGTAATGGACAGACATTGTTGTTTTTGATATGAGCGCTCTTATCAGGAGCATAAAAACTGATTTTAAAATTTTACTTGTAATATGTTGTATAACGTTACGGTGACAAAACGTAAAGAGGTGTGGAGCCATTTCACAACAACTCTTATACATAAGTGAGATTAGAGTCGTTTTAAAAGGTTGGGTTTATTTATTTACAATGGACATGAGTTGATTGAAAATCCTCTGTTATTTTAACTTGTTGGATGTCAATCTTGCAAATCAAGCGGCTGAAAATATAAATGAAAAAGCTTTGAGAAAAAGCCTTCAAAGTATAGAAAACTACGAAGGTCTTTTGTATATAAACTGTGTTTCTACTAACGTTACAATATTTTAGGTAGGTACCTTGCGAGATGGTAGTGAAAATCGGTTTAGTTTGCGTCTGCCAGTAATTTCCTGTGGTCATCCTGTTCGGTAATTCTTACTGCTTCCCTGTCAATATACTCAAACCTGTTTTATAAAACGAAAAACTAACAAAACGATACCATGTTATGATTGTAAGGTGATAGAAAATACTTATATACAACTACCAATGTTACTTACAACACGAAAGCCATTTAAACATTTGATGAATTCGAAAATACAATGTTGACATGTCACGAAGTTTATGAACAAATAACCGTGACATTTGGCTTCTCGTGAATTCAATGGTAACTTTAACAAAGCATAAAGTGTTTCCATTTTTCATCGAGGAATTCATATATTTTCTATGAGTTAATCAAGCACATTGTTTAATTAATCCATAGGTTTTCACAATATGATCATTAGACTTTCTAAGATCATATTTTGTTTTGGTCGTGGATGATTCACAGAACGCTTTGACACTGTCTTCAATGTCAGGCATTCTGAGAACAATAATTTTGCGAGATTTTATCATTTTATATCTGTCGAGATTTTGCAGAATGCTGAGCTGATATGACCGGGAGACGTAATAAGAAGAGATGAAGGAAAGCTGGTCAGAGATATTATGAAATGAAGAGATCAGAAGAAGATGTGAAGTGGTAGACATTGCAGAGAAGATGAGGGAAGCAAGGTTGAGATGATACGAACACGTAATAAGAAGAGATGAAGGAGAGTTGGTCAGAGATATTATGAAATGAAGAGATCAGAAGAAGATGTGAAGTGGTAGACATTGCAGAGAAGATGAGGGAAGCAAGGTTGAGATGATACGAACACGTAATAAGAAGAGATGAAGGAGAGTTGGTCAGAGATATTATGAAATGAAGAGATCAGAAGAAGATGTGAAGTGGTAGACATTGCAGAGAAGATGAGGAAAGCAAGGTTGAGATGATATGGACACGTGATAAGAAGAGATGAAGGAGAGTTGGTCAGAGATATTATGAAATGAAGAGATCAGAAGAAGATGTGAGGTGGTGGACATTGCAGAGAAGATGAGGGAAGCAAGGTTGAGTTGATATGGACACGTAATAAGAAGAGATAACGAAGAGCTGGTCGGAGATAAAAGTGGCAGATCTGGTGCTATTTTTTCAGAAATAACGAATTTTTCAACCTGTGCAGACGAGTTTTCCATCTCCGTCATATCCTGACAAGCATTTACAAGAAAATGATCCGGTGTCGTTGCTGCAAGTTGCGTTAGGATGGCACTTTCCGACAGTTTGAACACATTCATTGAAGTCTAAACAGGTAATTGTAACCTGGAGATTAGTATGAAAAACAGGTCATCCAAAGGCCCCTCCCCCCCCTCCAAGGAAACAAAAACTGCTAAAAAGTGAGAAACCTTACCTGGAGGTAATGTTGTCGTGGGAAGTAATGTTGTCGTAGAAGGTAATGTTGTCACGGGAGGTAATGTTGTCTTGGGGGAAATGGTAGGTTTATAGTTTGAAGCTACAAGGAATAGGATGAAATACTAATTAGAAATGTTTGGTGAGCGAATGAGAAACGTTTCTGTTTTGGAATATGGGGAGGGGGGGAAGGCTAACATAAGAAATCCCCGCGCGGTCGAAAATGTTGAGGTTGGTACTAGACAAACTGCGCCATCATATTCATCCTCGTACCCGGGTCTCACCGCGTACGCGGAAATAGAAAAAGATGAAAACATCAGTAACAACATGATACATGATTCACATCGTCACGAAATTAGGTTCAACCACTTAGCAATCATGTGGTTTCACAGCTATTTAAATATACATTTTGTTTAATTATTTTAAAATACTATGGTTTCGTCATAACCTCAAGTCCAAAACCACGAAGCAGCCGAAGATTATATCGCAAAGACGTAATCTGGTGTCGTGTATAAACCAGGGTTAAAAAAAGTTCAAAAATCTCATTCTTACCAACGCAATAGGCCAGGTAACACTGTTTTGGAGGCTTCAATTGGTACACATAAAACCCACTGCAGTTTAGGACCTTAATTTCATAGGACTTAGCACAGCCGAGTGGGGCAGCGTAAGGTAAATACGCGCAAGCTTTTCTCAACACTACCCCTTCAGCTGCGGTTGGATGGCTCCCGTTCATCCATATCGGAGAAAAGGTCCCACATCTACTGAGGGGAGGTTTTGTTGTTGCCAATTGATCACCGACAATGGCGCTCGTATTGATCTTGAAGCGATACCATGTCGATTCGTCAATCGCATTTCGGTCGCACAGTAATCCATCTTCAGGTTTTGCCATGTTGGTTATACTCCGTCGACTGTCATTGATTACTGTGTAGTTGTGACTATTGCATTTATCCCGACCACTGCCATAATTATTCGACGTAAAAAAGACGAAATATAGGGCAAGATTAGGCACGAACCTGCCATACATGATTGAAATATATACAACAAACGGGAAATGAGAAAAACTAAGGTATTTTAATTGGTATTTTAATCCGGTTGCAAACAATGACGCTGACATATGATTCTCTAAAACGCGCATTTGATATATCCTCGATATATCCGTCAGTTAAAAATCTGCGCAAGTCAATAATGAGCTTTCATGATAGCTCACACAATCTCTGGTGTTCGTCCAAACGTCGGTCAGGCTGTTTTCAAGACCTTAAGACCTGTTTTCACTTGCAATTTTGCTGCGATTTTAATGTGCGATTTTCTTCTTTTGATAGATGTGAACGAGTGAATTAGTTACGAATGCACTGATTAATAAGAGCTCTTATTTGAACATCAGTACATCAGTAACTAATTCACTCGTTCACATCTATCAAAAGAAGAAGAAAATCGCACAAAAAATTGCAAGTGTGACGGGTCTTTAGTCATCCAGCATCGACTCGTTTCCCACCATACCTTGACTGCAGCAGCTTTTTTGAAATTTACCAGCACAATCTGCAGAGGCCTGCGTTAATAACCCCCCCCGTGTGAACCAGTGAACTCACCCCCGGTCAATATCCTTGAACTCACCCCCGGTCACCGTCATCTTCCCCCGGAAATTCCAAGCTTTGTTATAACTTCCGGTTCGGAGACGTGTGACGATCTTGTATTACAAGGAACGATAAGGAACAACCGCTTGCAAGTTTTCGACGAATTCATACAAATCCGTTCAAAATTACGGCCTTGTCGTAGGAAATCGGAGCAGACTATTGTCCTTGGAAGGTATGGGATTGTTTATTTGGTCCTAAAAGTCCGTTTTGCTCCCTAAAATACGAGATGTTTCGGGACATTTTCCTTCCCTAAGCTTCTTTCGAAACACGGACGTTTTTTAATATACATAATTTAATATATTTGCAAGTCATGTTGTAGCACATAAAGCTATCATACGAATGCCTCGTGATGCAGTTTGTGGCTTATTTAGTTTCTAACGTACAAATCCTCTCACTACAACACGCTTTTCAGTTTGCAAGTTTCGAGCGTCACAATCCCATGACAGCTGTTCTATTTTCATATCGTTTGGAAAAATGACATAATTTAATATATTACATAGTTTTGGTAGGAAAAAAGGCACGTGATGTTTTGTTTAATATGGTGTAAAATATACCATAAGTTCATGATTGATCAAGCATAGAATTTGATAAGCATTTGCTTAGGATGGAAGAACTTTAGTTCATAGTCATCTATGAGCTCTATATTGAGGTTACAGTACCAAAAGGAAAATTTAATTATGTGCTAATGTGTTTTTCCATAGGTTGCTATTAGTAGAGAACTTACAGTTGTCAGCTGAAATTATATTATTATGTAATTATGCAAGGCGTAAAAAACAGCTGTTAAGAAAGAAAGTTTAAGGTCTTTTAAAACAAGGTGTTTTGAAAGCTGCTGTAATATCATTCATCAACAAATACCACAATTGTACTCAATTATAAATTTTATGATGAAAAGGAAGTAATCCCTCTATTATATAGATCAGCATAATGTCTAGAGGAGAATTTGGTAGTCGAAGACCTCGTGATCAAGGTACACACTGTTGCTAACAACAATTCTGAGCTACCCTTGAAATATTACTGTGTACTTCAGACGTAATTCCAACTAAAAAAAAACTACCAATTCTAGGTTAACTTCTTATTTTCTTTTATAATAGATGATTTTGGAGGCGGATCAGAATATGATCGCTTGTATAAACAGGTTGGGAATAATGTTCAACAAATCAACAATAATGGTAAGAATCCAATTATCCAAATCATATTATTGATACCTAATAGCTCTATAAGTTTGAATCCAAACCTTTGCATCAATTGCATGTTCATTAAATGTTCCCTGACGTCTAAATATTTGTATATTTGTCTCGTTAAAAAGCATTACCAATAACAGAGTTAAGTTTTAACCCATTAACATAGAAATGCAACCTGATGTTGCCTGCTTTGGTTGTATCACTCTGTCTAATGGCTAATACCAGGTGATTTTACTCATCAGTTGAAAAGGGTGCAGCCAGTTAATGAGTTAATACTAAACTTACTTTTAGTCAATGTTATGCAAAAGATGGTGAAGAAACTTGGGACAACCGAAGATGCAATGCAAGTTCAAGACAGGCTGTAAGGAAGCCAAGAGTTTGAAGGGTCTTAAGTTTGCTGAGCGTTCATAACTTACCCCACATTCACATTGATCAAAATTGAGAAATAACAAATTCACTTTGTTTGCATATTTCAGACAGCAAACAGAGAAAACAACAAAATCCCTTGCCGGGGAAACCAACTCCATGCTAAAACAGCTGGCATTTTTAGAATCAGATGATCCGAGTGAACAGGTACCATACCAATATTATTGTATTAGTACTACGCCACTTCTCAATTCTACTATTGTAGGATGTATCCCTGTGCTCTTCATGTTCACAGCAGTAGACAATTCAGGTCAGGGGGGAGGGAAGGTGGAGGCAGGGGGGAGTGGTCAGGGGGGGGTGAATGGGAGACACTCTTCCCTCTAATAAATTTTTTCCAACATTGCTTGTTTATCATTTTAGAAACAGAGAAAGGTTCAAGTGGGTAGACTAAGGGATAATTTTATGAGTGCGCTCAATAACTTCCAAAGTATTCAAAGAGAAGCGGCCGAACGAGAACGGGCGTGTGTTTCACGTGCAAGAGCAGCGTCCAATATGGAGAACCAGGGCAATGTAATGTCGCTATTTCATTTGTATACAATATATCAGCCTAGTATCCCAAGAAATAGTCCACCAAGATCCCATCTTACAACATCCAGCGAGGAAACATGACCTGCGCGGGGCTGGACACGTTAAAGAGGGATTTCAATTTCAAAAAATGAAAAATTTTCTCTAAACATGTTGCATAGAAAACATCACTTGGTCACCAACATCCCTCATGTCCTTTAGATCTTCTTGTAGTTTTTATCCAGGTGGATAAAAACATTCTTATTTTTACATTTAGTTTGGCCCGTCAGATTCCAAAGGAATTTCATACGATAAGTAAGTAATGTCTTGGAGAATGTCTTTCAGAACGATAAGTAATGTCTTTGCGTGAGAAATGAAAAGAGAAAAATATATTATTTTGTTAGGAGGTATCTATTAAAACTGTGACACATTTTAGTCGTAACTGCCTGCTGAAATAATCAATCTGTTGACCCTCTTTGAACAGCGAGATTATTTAATACACTCGGAGGGTATTCTATCTGCAAACATATCCCACAGACGATGTTCGAGATTTATGTTCAATATTGTCGACTAATCCAGTTCACTAACGTCTAGGGATGTGGTTTGGGTTTTTTGTAGACATTCTGAAACTCTTTTCTTAGCAGGGATCAATCAACGAACATTCAAATACAACAGGAAGATGAGGTGGCGGTCGAGTTGATCGAAGAAAGGGAACGAGCCATCAGGCAACTCGAGGTAAGTCAGAATCGTAGACATTCCCGGCTCCCAAAAAGAGAACAAAAAATCAGGGTTGTGGAGAGTAGGATTTATAGGAAGCCGTTCAATCACGTCGCCGAATACAAAGTCTAAATGGCTAACTTTAAATTCACAAAATATACACTCGAGTTCCAGTACGTATATGGGATATCCTAGCTTCCTGTATTTGAAGATTACCTACTCCACAAAAATTTAATCCACATGCATTACCAGAGGCAGAGCCGGCCCTAGACGCGGTAAGGATGCATGAACGTTCATCATTTATTTACTTTGACACACCGTAGATACCAACAATCGCTTTCGAATGAAATCAGTCGTGCACAAGAGGAATAAATGAAAATACTCTACCCTTCCTTAAATTGACCTGTCCAGGTCCGGCTTTGGAGAATAGACGGAAAAATTGAAAGTCAATAGCCGAATTCATATTATATAGAGACGGGAAACTCGTCTAACAGACAGGTTTCGCGTCCAAATTTTCCCGTCTAACTTTCCCGTCTAAACAGACGGGTAAGTTGGACGGGAATCCCGTCTGGACGAGAAACTCGTCTTAAAATCGCATTTAGACGAATAAATCAGACGAGTTTCTGAAATATCAACACGGGCAAGGACGGAACAAAGCTATAAACAAATGATCATCGTAATAATTACTTACCCGACCCATCACACGTATAAATTTATCCATTCCTATTCATATTTAGACGGGCTTTTACCATCAACTTTCCCGTCTAAGACGAGTTTCCCGTCTCTATAATGTGAATTCAGCTAATATTTATGTCTTCATTATAATCATAATGGCTACATACTTTTATTTTTACTTTTTGAATTTCTATATGCAAGAGTTTGAATTTTGAGGAATAGGAAATATTTATGTTATTGCATTATCTACAGCAGATTTCTGTCAATATTTTCCACAGAGTGATATCATGGACGTGAACGAAATATTTCGAGATTTAGGCACGATGATACACGAACAGGGAGAAATTGTAGGTAAGGAAAAATAGCTGGATTCCACTTGTGGTTTTACAGGCTACGTTTACACGAGACTGGGCGGATTAGGGACAGGCAGATATTTGTCCTTTTCAGCCACGGAACCCTTCAAATTTTAGTTTCCGGTTTGACTACTGCGAGCACGATATTCGTGATTTTTCCCGCCAATACGCGTTGTTATGCCACGTCATCTCGTCCTCGCGGCAAAAAGTCGTAACCGTCGCACAATTTAGCACGACTATTTTGACGAATCTCGTAAAGGAATACCACTACGTGTACGACTGCGAGTAAAGTACTTCAATGACGAGAACTGCATTTTTCATTTTCCCGCTAAACTCAGTGCTGTTTGCTTACGCCATATGACGAAACTCGTAGCGGTTCGCGGGCTTTTCACTACGAAATTGACCAACAAACGGGAAACGTAAAAGTCCAGCAACTACGAGTTTCGTCAGATGGCGTGAGCAGCACCGAGTTTGGCGGGAAAATGACCAATCTCGTACTCATAGTCACAGTCTTTAACGGATAATGCCCCCCAATGCACTAAATTGTACATAATTGTCCGAAAGGAGACGTTGTTATCCCTCATGTCAAGGAGTACTGCCAGTTAATGAGTTATTAATATGACTTTAATCGATGTTAATGCAATATTTTAGATAATATCGAGTCGCACGTTGAGAGTGCTGGTTCTCATGTCGAAGATGCTAATGTACAATTGGCAAAAGCTAGTGAATACCAAGTAAGTGGTACTCGTTTAGTTTAATTCTTGCTGTAAGGATAATTTCTTATTGTTCCAGTGTTATTACAGGAGGAAACCTACAACTAAACCAACTTTATTTATACTGGATAACTCTATCAGTTCTAAACTGTTCTTCCTAGAGGTCCAGTAAGGATCATTTCTTATTGATCCAGTGTTACTACAGGAGGAAACCTAAACTAAACTAACTTTATTTATACTGGATAGTTCTATCAGTTCTAAACCGTTCTTCCTAGAGATCCAATAAGGATCATCTCTTATTGATCCAGTGTTACTACAGGAGGAAACCTAAACTAAACTAACTTTATTTATACTGGATAGTTCTATCAGTTCTAAACTGTTCTTCCTAGAGATCCAGTAAGGATCATCTCTTATTGATCCAGTGTTACTACAGGAGGAAACCTGAACTAAACTAACTTTATTTATACTGGATAGTTCTATCAGTTCTAAACTGTTCTTCCTAGAGGTCCAGTAAGGATCATCTCGTATTGATCCAGTGTTACTACAGGAGGAAACCTAAACTAAACAAATGTAACTTACAACACTGGATCAATTCTAAACCGTTCTTCGTTGAGATCCTGGAGGATTTGCCTTTTTTCAATCTTTTATTCTAGAAAGCATCGCGGAGGAAAATGTGTTGCCTGTTAGTCATTTTGCTAGTGGTTGGCGGAATAATCGGGATAATAATATGGCAAACGACCAAGTAGTTCATCTGCATGGTTTCCAACATCGGTCTCCTCAAGTGCGGTATATCTCTTCTTTATTTTTTGACAAACGAATGCAATTTTGTTGTATATACTAGCTGAAAAATCTGCACCCAGTGGTGTTTACAGATGAACATGTAGAATGCAGCATATAGGTTATAGAAATTTATATAATAGGAGAAAAATAATAGTTGATTGAGAGGAACTAACCCATACAAAATACCAAGGTATTTTAGAACTATAAAGCACGTTAATCACCCGTTCCGAAGATCACTCAATTTACACAACTCGTATTAGATTACAGGGAATTTATCAATCAATTCGCCAGTCAGAACGACCCCGATTCGTCAACGCGATATTTCAAAATCGACGACCTGCACGCCGAATCTATCTTTTTATATTACTCTGCATTGCACCTTTTGACTTGTCTGGATTGCACGACTTCCCAAATATCTTACCCACCTCTGTTAACCCTTAAAAATTACAAAAAATCGCTCCCTATTGTCATATTGACTTCGATATATGTAACTCCTTTGCTATAGGACCTATTATAGACTTTAGAAAAATACTATTGCATGATTATGTGACAGAAATATGAATTTAAATATAAACTTCTTTCATCCATATATATTTTAATACATGCGCTGCAATTCACATTTGTCACGAGAGATACATGTGTGTGTTTTCTGTTCCGCAAAATAGACCTTATGCATAATGACGTAGCAAACCATGAAACCTGCAGGGAATTCTGGTCCTAGTAGTCACGGCGGGTAATTTTGAAGTTTGAATTTTTCGCCTGCAGGCGTCACGGCTTGATACGTCATGATGCGTAAGGTCTATTCTCGTTACTGATTGGTCGGAACGAGTCGGATGATACTCGTTATTTGGCTGCTGACGTCAACGGCAAAAACTGTTATCTCAAGCCAGGCTCAAGCTCAGCTTACATTCAAAAAACGCGCGAAAATTTGATATTTTTTAGAGCGTGGAAAAATAAGGCTTGATTGGCTTCAAAAACACTAAAAACTTCCTCACTTGACGTCGTGTAGGTTTTGTCTCGCTTTCGTCCCACAATTTGGATAATTATATATTTATTATAACATTTTTATTGAAGTCAATATCATTATGAAATAGTTGTTTAATATTTGCTCAACCATCACTAAATCCGAGTCCATTATTTGAAATTCTTCGACTCTTTACTGGCCTTCGGGAATTTCGCTTAATGCACCGGCGAGTGGTTGAACAACGAATGTAAACGTTACGATACTACTTCTAGAATAATCGTAGATTATATAATGAACTTGCGTATTAGCATTTAGATTAATTATTATACAAATGTAACGAGTTGACGAATTATAATCATGTTAATTCTTAAGTCGTATTGTTCAAATGTGACACGATATTGCTTCTTGTATTTTGGCTGTCTGTTGGAGAAAAAATAATGGAAATTTAATATCTGCTGCTTCGAAATTCAAATACATCGCTAAACTCGAAAAGTGAGTGTATTTTTTTACGTATAAACCATGTTATTACACTGCATGGACGCTTTTTTTTCTGTTCTTAAACCAAAACTAAATCAACATTATTTAATTATTCTGCATGGATAGTTCTATCAGTTCTAAACTTCTTAGAGCCCCAGTAAGGATTATCTCTTGTTGATCCAGTGTTACTACAGGAGGAAACCTAAACTAAACTAACTTTATTTATACTGGATAGCTCTATCAGTTCTAAACTGTTTTTCCTAGAGGTCCAGTAAGGATCGTCTCTTATTGATCCAGTGTTACTACAGGAGGAAACCTAAACTAAACGAACTTTATTTATACTGGATAGCTCTATCAGTTCTAAACTGTTTTTCCTAGAGGTCCAGTAAGAATCATCTCTTATTGATCCAGTGTTGCTACAGGAGGAAACCTAAACTAAACGAACTTTATTTATACTGGATAGCTCTATCAGTTCTAAACTGTTTTTCCTAGAGGTCCAGTAAGAATCATCTCGCATTGATCCAATATTATTGAAATAGAGACATCTTTATTGTTTCGCGCGGAAAGGACTGGTGTGGATTTTAATTCCAATTTTAATTTCGGTGAGATACGATGCCCTAATACAAATAACCTGTCGTTGCATGCTCGATCTTGTGGCGTCATAATATATAGAACATGATTACCACCTGTAAAATGTACAATCGCGCCAAACAAGTTTTGGCTTGAAATTTTAACCACACAAATTTTGAAATTCGTACAAGATCTAATAGTCATCTTTTTGCATAACTGCGTAAATTTCAAGTATTTTTTAACTTCAACAAAACAAAAGTTAGTTTAAACAGCTGCCGCATTATTAAACGTCAATTTTAGTGGCGTAGATTACGACTGAATAATTTATCGCATTGTAATTTTACGAATTGCTTTTCGATGCCGGGAAACCTGGCGTTTTCTTGACTTAACCTTGTCTAGTTTAGGCCCGACGAAGGATTTGTTGTCAAGAGAATTGTTTGCGACAGTCAAAGTGCCCAATTTCATGATAAACGACAAAGTTTATCCGTATATTATACCTTGAAATCGATTCGGGGCAATTTGCATGAGGAAATAAGAATATTAATGATAATTGTTGTATTTCCATGTTGTCATGGTGTTTCTGGCATTGCAATTCATTTTCTTCGGAGCACTTCCTATGCTAATCAGTTAATACTTTATTCCTCTTGTGTTTGCCGGAGTTAAGGTCCAAATCGACAAGTTAAGCTTCAACTTCAATTAAAGCGACCCTATAATTTACAACAGTTTCATTTTTAGCAACGGCACTTGTGCACCTCTCGAAAGATGTAATTGCAAAGGGAAACCTTCATAAGATGGTGAGTTTTTAACCGTTGAAATAAACGTATTGCATGCATTCGTGGTTGGATAATTACCCTTATGTATGTCTCAGTATTATGACGCTTTGCCTATTGCTGAACACAACACAGATCGTTGTTTTTCGCCAATGTTTTCATTAATTGCTATTCATGCTCTAAGACAATTTCGCCCAATTTTGCCGGTTATATTTCTGCAGTCTCGGAGATGAATTCGTGTGTATAAATGCTCGCTTGTCGCCCACGAATTTTTCGGATTTAAGTCACTTTATTTTGTCGTGTAGCATATCAACTGGAGCGTGCCTATCTTGCATGCGAGGTTCTTCCTTAAGCATTACAACATAATAAACACAGACATAATCCCTTAGTTTGTTTAGGGAGAGCCTAAAGTATAATATCTCCCACATTACAACCTGCACTATACAATATTTCTTCGCCTAATTCATTCCTTTTGCGGTCGACCTTAAAAATATCCTTAAAACTCCAAACCCAAATGTGTCAATTTTTGGTCAGTTTTAAACATGTCTTGATCTCAAGCATTGCCTAATATATATATATAACCGCTATTTTCTCAAGTATTTCCGGATATTGTCCGTCGCGCTATACGGTGCAAAAATACACGGACATGCTACGACATATCTATATTTACATTTTTGGGTTTCAGCACACTGGGGTCTGTATCACATACAAAGATGTAAGAGAAGTCTGCGCGTCAGCGTATTGACTTATTGTGTTTGTGAATGTGTTTCTTCGTGAATACTAGCCAAATATCGCCAACATAGTTCACAATTTCGACTCCAACTTGGCTGGATACTTTCAAAAAACTTCTATAAAAGAGTTACAACCGCGTCATGGGCAGAGTGGCTCTCTTTCTTAATCACTCTACCCTTTCTTTTAAGTTTTAACCATCGTTCAAGCTACCACGGCTAAGGGTTTCAAGTGGAATAAAAATGATTTAGTGCACGCATCTGCATATTTGATCTGTAAGATCTCCCTCTTTTTTACTCCTTGGCAAATGGCAATGACTTTTTCATGCGATTTTTGTTTGATGATAACAAAAATGTGGTGAGCATGCAAGTCTATACATTTTTACCCTATTGCATTGTAAAAATCAAGAATCTTAAGTGGCCGAAATTTAAATGACGTGAACGACATGAAAACTTTAACAGGCAAAGAGAAATTCAAACGGAACCTCAGCCCCTCAATTTTGCTTTCTTGAAAGATATTTAACGGTAAATTTGACTACATCCATGATGTTTTCTGATCGTTCGTCGCATTTTTAAACATTTCCATTTACATTATTCGTATTACACAACTTAAAATATAGAGCACAAAGCTGGGTTGATATTATATCACCTGGAAGTGAAAAGTGAAAAGTCCTGTTAGTGTTAGATATTTGGAAATCTAGTTTAGCAAGGTGCGAAGTTTCGGCCATGCAGCTGCGGACATTATAACCTTAAAATATAACTCGACTTTGGTGATAATGCTTTCTGAAATGCAAGAAACTAAAGTTTGTTTTGAGATCTTTTAACGATAATGCATGTATACAAAACTGAAATTGGTATTTGCGCAGCCACAGTGTGTAAAAAAAAACCTTAACAGTTCAAAATTTAATAAAATGTAGGCCAAAAGTTTACTCCGAAGACGAAGTACAGCATTTAAAAATCTCAAGATTTAACAAAAGTCAAAACAACAAATTTACCAATCGGATGTTGCAAGTTTACGTGATATTTTAAAATTATTGCCTTTATGAGCATAAATAAAGCATTCTTTTTTAACAATGACTTTGAAATAGACTCGAAATATCACGTAAGCTTGTTGTCTAATTGCATGGCTCGAATCTTGGCTTCCGGCAAGATGTTTCTTAATTCTTTTCATATCAGATTGCGTATAGTTTTCGGTCAGACAGATGGCGCCATTTACAAGATGAAAAAACGTATTTATATCTGAGACAATATCGGCTGAGAAAGGTACATAAGAGGAAAAGAATGAGGAGTTTTCATTTACAAGTATGTTTACTTTTGTAATGACTATGTTTGACTTTGAGCCTATGCCGTGTACTGCCGGGGTTTACTGGATACCTAACCACGTAAAAAACGCTTTATGGTCAACTTTGTGGACTCACCACAGCTTTATGCCTCGAGGAAGTATGGCTGTATGGACATTTCGTTAAATTGCATATACTTGACTCCGAACAAAGATCAATATTTTTTAATGAATATTTAAGTTGACCTGATGAATTTATTTCCTGATTTGGATCACCAAACACTAAGCCTGCCACGTGACTAGAACCCAGCTTTAACATGGTGCGCTGGCGGAAATTTCTGCCATAAAAAAGAGCTACAAAATCACTCACATTTAAAAGTTTTAGTAAATGGGCAGTTTGGATGAACTATCGTTTAAACACGCAGGTCCAACTTAGCTAAGTTTCTCCCACTCGTGCAGGCTCATAATGTCAGCGGACAACTTACACAAAATTGAGAGCAAGGCGTAAAACGAAAAGCTTTTAATTTTTCACGCGAAGACCGCTGAAAAACTGAGCCCTCTTTACCGGGAGAAAATTTGCCGAATATGACCAACGTGAAATCCTTCTTGGGGTGGGCCTATTTTATCGAGTATGTTTTGTGAAAGCGAAAAAATAATTAGTTTGTTTATACCAAGACTCAATTTGACCAAGACTTAGCAGTCTCGTACCCAGGCGCTTTGGTAATAAAATATACAACGTTTCATTCAGCTATTCTATAGAAGTCAGCTGAAAAGCGAGCGCCCAACCTAAGCGCCCCCTCGCGCGCGCTCAAGTTTTCTCAGCTGAACTCTATACAACAGCTGAATGCAACGTTATATGTTTTTCAACTAAAGCGCCTGCGTACACGAGGTTGAACCGTTGAAGATTTAGGGCTGTTCTTGCCTGCATTGGTGTTAAGAATTTGGACTAGATTTTATACCAAGTGAACGTTTTCAACGCATAATTTTGAGAGAGAATTCGAAATTCAGAGCTGAAATTTCACTATACGAATCAGCGGAAATAAAACCTATCGTGCATGCCAAAAAGGAAATTCTGTTGTTTTGTATCCGGTAAATTAAAAACTGACTTAAAAGCTTAATTACAGCGCATTTATTTTTAATTATATTTATACATATTTTCGATTTATAGAAAAAAGACTTCATATCGGGCTATCGTCACTATAGTATAACACTTGATAAACTGACCTTACAGTTCTTGAGAAAAGATGCCTTAAAATTGTTTTGATAACTCGAAATGCCGGTAATAGATAAACCTATAGTCAACAATGAAAAAAGGTCACTGAAACGATATATTGATATCCATTTATTTTTTGTGTATGATTATTTAATGAATATTTAAGAGCATTGTTTTGTTGTGTCGTTTAGCGCATGCTAAAGTTCATTTTCTTTCATTTTGCATATTGGTTTCAAGGCCTATAGGCAATCTCGTTCCAAATATGACGAATAACATTTGACAATTAAGTCTAAGAAGACAAACCAGCAAGCGATATGATGCAAAGTATTAAAAATTGCAGTCTCTGATTTTACCCAAAGGCCAAAGAAGCCAAGAGATTAAGAGAATCTAGTTTCCAGGACGCTTTTTATCCTGACTGCGAAGAAACCATGGTAACAGTGACGTTTACATTGGGTTCATCTGGGCCTGAAAATATTTAAACACAGTATAAAATCCTCCACAAAAGTAGAGCACTTAGGACAGTTTGGGTTAGAGCCTCCGGCGTTCTCTCCCGATGACTACAATGGGCTTTTCCTGTTGCCAAATGTAAAAAAAAAACTAGGTTTCGTGTAGTCAAAATGCCGTATTAATCGCGCAACGATTCATTTGGAAAAATCACTTTTCCAAAGCGAGCGAACAGAGCAATAATATATACATATCGCATCACATCGCATACGACAGATGGCGAAGCTGTTACCATGGTGACATTCATATTAATCTCGTCTTAACGAGCGATCGTCGACAACGGATATGTAATAAGCATTTTGAAATGACATCTTTCCCACAATTTCATTTTATCCGTCATCCTATCGGAACTGAAAGGAACCGTACGTGATTTTGAACGAACTTCAAGTAAATCTCAGTTTTCCTCGTTCACGAAAGTGGTTTTGAGGCGACATGGCTTTGGAAGCAACGGTTAGACTTTCTCATTTAATTTCATATCATGAATTTCCATATTTTCTAAGGTAGTTTATATTAGACTGTCTGTGGATAGGAACACTGAAGACATCAGAACGTCTTGAGAGTTTTTGTCTTTTTTAAACGATTGACCAAAATGATTTAGTATATTTCGTTTGTATTACCAGGCATCAGTATGACTTAATTTTCGACTTGAGTTCCGCTCGTGAGATTTCAACTTTCCCAGGCGAATTGTAGCATAGACAAATACTATCAAAACTAACCCATTAGTTCCCTGCTTGTAAAATATTTGTAATTACCAACGATTTTGCATTTGTATAGTTTCTCCCCTGAATGACCTCTGTACAAGAGTTCTTGAACCTGAAATGGCTCTAAATTGCAAATTACAACCCATCTTCCCATTATAATGCATTTCGAAATCAAGCTTTCAATTTCGATGACGCCGAGATTCGTTTGGTTTGCATTGAAGTTTCAAGTCACGTTTATACAAAAGACTGTTTGTTCACACGGGGTTTGTTTGTATGCGTTTCAGTTGTGGGAAACGATAGGCAAGTTCATCTAGCTTTTTCATCATATATGCGTTTCTCAAGGCTTATAGAAAGATTGAAGATTTCTAATGCGTGGGCAGCGATCCGAACTCTTCTGATTTTTTAATCTATTCCCTGGCGGAACAAATTCAGCTGTTGTGCATACAAGATGTATATATTTAAGTCGACACTCGCTGATGCTCGAACGCCGGGTGTCCCAAAATAAAATTTTGAACGGTTTTGATTTTGTGTTAACGCGTTCAAACCCTCCCAGCGAGGATTCTCGGGGAATGAATCGACTCAGCTGGCTCTTCTGGCGTTTGTCTCGAAATGCTCAACCATTTTGCACGATATGCCGGCGTATTATATAGATTAAACAAGGTTTTCATATTAAAATGATTTCGCAGAGCAATATCCTAGTTATAAATCTAATTCGCTTCCAACACGCCGCGTTTTTCTACAGCTAAATAGTTCAAAATCTATTTAGCAAACTCCATTTTGCGCCGTTGTTACATCACGAGCAAAAATATCCGCCAAGAATACACTGTATCGGATTCTACATCAGCCAAAGCGGTTCGCCATAATCATAGGCATAACGATAATGAAAGCGTGTTTTTAAAAATTTATAACTTTATCGTGATCCAAAGCAGAATCACCGAAGGTGATCTAAATTAATGAAGAAGAAATATGTTTTTTTGGTCTTTGTTATCTGATAATTTTGAGCTATGCCTATCGCGAACATATACCTTTACAAATCAAGCGCTTTTGAAATGCTATATATACGAATTATATTTTATATAGGTGATTGAAATCCAGTTCTATTTATTCAAGTTTAACTGTTTCAAACATTCATGAAAGAAATTGTGGTTTTGTGCGCGGTATGAACCAGGTCTATACTCATATGGAACCATATATAATGTATAATATACCATGTATAAATTTAACACAGGTTTCAATATTTTCGGGTTAAGCCACCGGCGCGAAAGTGTTCTTCGAAAGTGTTCTTTTTCTAAAGTATCGCTGTGTTTATATAGTTTCATTGCCTCGTTTGAAAACATTTTTACAACGGTCGAAAGCCCCTATCTGTTGATTAGCGCTATGCCCAGCCTCTGTTCAGCCACCGGTTACAACCGCAGAACAGCGTCAAATAGTTTAAAAACTAAAAGAAAACCGGCTCCGTCTCACAGTGAAACTATATTTTCTTCATTTTTAGCCGATGGGCTCCCAGCATTCAAGAGTAAATCCCGTCGTGAACAACGACACAGTTGCCGACCCACAAGCGTTTTCCTCTTGTTGCTCAAGGTCTGTATATAACGTCCTTTGTAATCATATCTAACCCTGATTCACGAATTCTCGGCGGCAGTACACTCCACGAACGAACAAAAGGCGCAATTAATTTAGTCTGATATACACACACACACGGCAGTAATAATGATAATCATTTCATATTGTTTTATTCTTTGTTGTAAAGCCGCTTGCAATGATATTAGAAGATTTGCGAAATAAATGCCGGTGATTAAAAGACGAGACATTAATAATGAAAGCAGTATATTGCTTTTTGTTGTTCTCTCAGCTCGTAAATTTTATCAAACTTTATTTTGGAACGCGCTCGTGACTCTAAGGAGGCTGGGACGAGAATTGGGCTCCAATCTCTTTCTTTCGTTTCGGCTGCGCGGTTCAGAAGAAGCAATAAAATTTTCACGATAGAATCTTGCGTGTTTTCATAAAAACTGACTCGTATCCAAAATACTCTACCTATGACGGCTAGGAAATTATGATTCATGGCTGTTCATGGCGGTTCAACGGCTCAACCATCATTTTAACTTGCGGTTGTAGGTTATAAAACATTACTATGCTTGGAAACCAAACGTGATTGACAAGCATTCACGAGCAGACATTTTGCGGTTCACGTTTAAAAAATTTATGAATTATGACATTGAGGAGTTAAAGTGTATAGTATGACACGTAAAGTATCCCTTGCTAACGTGGGCGATATGCCTTGCGTTGTCAACACACGTTATGCCGTAACCAACATTTGTCGTGATGAAAATCAGAAAATAGTTCAGCTTTTCCGGAATACAAACCCTTCTGACCCTTCGAGCGAAGCGCTGAGAAGTTTTCGTAGGTAACTTAGGCCATTGCTGAACTTATTTCGTCAAAAGATATTTGAGCTTACATGCAGAAATATTCTTAATGTGTCAAGAAAATTTTCATGTCAGGCATTTTGATTTCTGAATCAGCATGTGCGCTGTGGAGAGGTAATTGGGCGGATGTGAATCTTATTAAGACACGACTGGTGTCCGCTTGGCCTCGCGGTTTTAATACTCGCGTGATCAATTAGATGTTTCATAATCAAATGAACGGACAGAACGGTGGTGAGCTAGCTATTAAAGTATTAGCCACTGGCCTGACAACTAGACTGAGAAGCGCTGTTGGTTTGCGCAGGATATACACACGGTTCTAGACAGAAATAAATCTTGTTAGACCGAGGCGGAATACGCGCTGATAGGAATAAAATACTACTGTTTACATGGCTTCGAAAGATTCAAGGTTAGTGCCAGGAATAGGCGAGGGAATTTGCCATTTAAAAATAAGGAATTTACGCATTTTAAGCTCTGAGGAAGACTTGTGAAAACTTCGAAGAGTTTCGATCCAAATTTCTGCCATGCGGAACTAAAGTTTTCTTTGTGACTGCGTAAAGCTTACCATATGTTGTTTACATTAACCCTGTAGATTAATGCATTTAAAGCAGTCAAATTAAAAAGGCAAGCCTTATTATTCGTCTCCCTGGATACGTCAGGTTATTTATACTACAGTATAGAGCCCGCGTGCAACAGCCTACCGGGCAAAGTGACCCATCTTTTGCGAGATATATCGGCGATTTAATCTTTCCACAAAGTCATACTTTACTATCAAACTAACTTTTACGAATATATTATGTCAGTTTAAATGGTCGAGGGAGAAAGTTAACCTGAGAAAAATTTGAAAATCTTTATATTTCTGGGCGATAAGATACCTCAAGTATCTGCCTAAATAGAGTAATTTTCTAGTATGATGGGGAATTATACACACGTGACTTATTGCAGCGCGCGGTCAGGATGGATGGGAAACTGGCGAGGGTTTTGATTTATCATATTTTTGGGGGGTTATCAGGTTTTGGTCTTCAAAAACCTGATTGTTAGGTTACCTATGAACTCTTTCATTTATATTATTTTCAATATTCATCGAATATACCATTTTGCAGCATCTCTTAATCTATCATGGCGCAAAATTATTGCATTTTCAAAATTTGCATTCATTATAAACGAATCAGTTTTCTTTTTCAATTCTAAATCTTCAATTTCACATTCCTCCAAGCTGAAATGAATCTCTTTCCATTCACTTTGTCAGATTGAAAATGAAAATAGTCGTGCATTCGTCTTGTATTTTCGTATTTTTAAAAACTTTGCAACCGAAGACAAACGATACTTCTACGATTTGGGAAGTGCTGTATTGTGCGTATCTTTGCTGACTTCCATTTCATATGAGGAATTTATTTTGTTTAAGTTTTATTTTGTTTTATTAAAGGATTAAATTGCTTTAATCTCGTGATTTTTTTTTATAATTCAGCATCACAGTTGGACATTAAATGATTGCCAGATTAATCATACGTGCGCTGTCTCTCGGCTAGACATTTGGATTTTAATTTAAAATGGATGCTAAAAGCTGTCTAGTTCTGTGCTAACATATGAAACAAAAACCTCGACAAAAACCTTGATATCAATCTTTCGTAGAAACTGTCGAATTCCGTATTCAATGCAATCAGTTTACACAACACGTACTTTTATGCCTTCGTGAAGTGTGAACGAACAACATATTTACCCAGTCAATCCAGTAGGTAAATCGCTTGCACATATAAAACTTTTAATAAAAAGTCTAAAATATTCCTTGGTCATTTTTTTATGCAGTCAATGCAATTTTATACAATATAAAATCTCCAATATAGATTCTATGCATAAACTATAATTATAGGCCGCCGCAGAGCTTGCTTCGATTCTTGGGTTGTTTTTAAAGGAAGTAGATTTGAAAATCACTTCGTTAAATTACGAATCTTTAACGTTGCCTAGCAGACGGCGGTGAAGAAAGGCTACTTGATTTTTTTAACTAAGCCTTTTCTTACAATTATTTGCATAATTATAAGTGAAGTTGACGGCCTATATACTATATATAGTCTGCGTCAAAATATACCTGCGCGTGCATATTGCATACAAATTCTCGAAGACTACAACGTAACTTTTTCTTGATTAAAATTTTATCCAGCCTTACAAATTAATCAAACGTCGTAATTCAGTGTCGGAGCTGTATCAGAACCTTATCGAAAAATGCAATTACTTGGTAATTCGGATAGCCGGATCATGTGACCAAATTAACGACTTTTGATTGGGTATTATCTTCCCGCTGTCCATGTATGGAACATAATCATTTAAGCCGTTGAATTCGCTTATCAGCGATGATATCTTTTGGCGACAGATGTGCAGAATAAAACGTACGCTTGTACAAAAAGTACAAGTCTTCTAGATTTTCTAGCGTTCTCAAAACCCGTTACAAATGCTCGATTTTAAGACATCTACACGAAAGCATATCGAATTCGCAACAAACACAAAAATTACAAGACAATTTGAACTCTTGTCAATGGTTCATTTTGTGATGTAAATTTTATTATGAAGTGGTTATGCATATTATGTAGCGCGATCTACAGGTGCATTAAAAGGAGAGCGTCGCTTTCATCATTAATCTTCGGGCGAGAAAGAGGGAAAGCTGTCTGTTTTTTTGTGTGTGATTTTTTCTCCGTCGCTCAATCGCAATGCAGCGAGTTTATCGTGCTAGAAGAACAAGACAAACTCGGAGGCCTGGTTTCTGGCGAAATTTGTAAGCGATGTTTTTGTTTTGTAATTGTATTCATCTATAAAGCGGCTTAGCGATGCGTTGATCATTTCGTATTGTTTATGTGACAAAGTTTGAGCTAAGGCTAGCTCAGTTTGAACTGTACATATCTGTGAATGCAATATCGTTTCATTTGCGAACTCGTCTGGGCAAGAGCTCTCATCCTGGTTGAGATTTTTCTCAAAGATTCAAAGATTTAGATTTTAGTCGATGCTTTCGCGGAAGTCGCGAGTCATTTTTTTCTTCACAAATACTCCAGACATCAAAGTCGGCCGTAACATAATTGCTTTCACTTTGATTGCAAGGCTAAAACCTTTGCATTTCCGAAGACGTAAAGAGTTTAATAAGGTCTGATCAAGCCATACATGAAGTCAATGAAGTAAGGTCTCTGTGATGTCCAAATTTGCTGGATGAAGTTTTGATCAAGACGTACGAATGAATTTGATATATCCACGGTGAAAACATTACATCGGCCTTTCCTTTGAGTTTTTATTAAATTTAAGCTCATTTTCTGTAAAAATACATTTTTGCACTAGATATTCAAACAAGAAAAACAAGAACAGAAAAAAGCCGATTGCCAACATATTAACTTTATTAAGTCTAATTGCGTGCCTAATTTATCTTAATTAATCCAAAGGGCACTTTTGCCCTTCGGGAATTGATTCCCTCGTCTGTGGCGTCCGTTGGGCACCATTAATCGACCATCAATCGTTCTTTGGGAATGGATAAAGTTGTGGTCAGTTTCCTGTTTCTAGGAATTCGATTCGGATATTGGAGAAAACGAAGGACTTTGCGAAGAAAGCAATTATTTGCATTGCAATAATCGTTTGTTTATTTTGCATCTAATTCCAGGTGGACGTTCAATTTGAGTACGAACAAGCAAGTTTCAGCTGGTGTTCCGAGGTGTGTTTTAACGTCAGCCCATTCTACAGGGTTTAAAAATATTCTGCGGGTATACGGTGCTGCCCGGAGGAAATTTTCCTACCCTCAAGGAAGGTTTCATGTAAAATGGAGGACCTCATTCAATAGTGCATGGAAATAGATAACAGCAAACATTTAAAGTCGTATCAATATCATCATAAATAAGAGATGATCTGTCAACCTCGTTGGCTTTTAGGACAAAACTGAATAAGACTGCTTGAGATATCCTATACGTCAATTTAGTTTAGGTTTCTTCCTGTAGTAACACTGGATCAATAAGAGATGATCTTTTCTTTTCTGAACCTTACTAGAAAAGACCTTTTGATCCGTCCAGTAAACACGCGACTCTCTTGTGAAATTCTTTCTCGCCTAATCATCTCATTTCTTCCTCATATTCCAGGCCAACACCGGAGGAAGCCAAGCTTTGGACAACAAATTTTGACGCCTTGCTCGCCAACGAATATGGATTAGGCTTGTTTAAGGATTTTGTTAAAAGTCAACATTGTTGTGAAAATTTAAATTTCTGGTTGGACGTGGAAAAGTACAAACACGCAAGCGGTGACCTAAGAGAAAGCGAGGCGAAGCGAATATATGAAACGTATATCTCTATCATGTCACCCACTGAGGTAGGTGGGATTGGCTTATCTCTTGGGAAGAAAAAACAAAACGAAATTGATGTAATAGACAGTTCATGTGAATTACCTGACATGTCATAGATGTATTTAAGTTATTTAGACAAGGGCTCGTACAGATATAACCAGGGAGCAGCGTGGCAGCGTCTTCAAACAACTTAGCATCAACTATGGTATAATAACAACCGCCTAAAATAGACAAAACACTTCTCTTTGTCTATGACTTTGTCTTAGGCAGTTGTTATACCACAGTTGATGCTAAGGTCTCGTACAATTTCACATTGGTAAATCGTAATGTTTTAATATAAGAAAAAATAAGGCAAGTCGTCATCTTGATCTTAAGATGAAATCATGAAAACTGATGATTCCTTATAGCAAGCAATTAAGAAATGAAGACAGTGACGACTTTTGTTATTCACTTGAAATATCTTCAGGGTTGATTGCATGAAATTCCAATATATCACTTACTAGCATATCATATGATGTAAATAAACAATCGTCAATGAATGAATTAAATTACTCGAAGTAAGAAACACATTTTTCAGGATTATAAGTTCGTTTGTTTTCACTTTTTAATGCATATCTCGCACAGTTCTGTTGTAAACGTTTTATAATGGAGAGTTCAACGTATAACTTTCCCTTTATATCCAGATTATTTTTATTGAATTCGAGTTCCAAAACGACCATTTACTTTACTACTATAGATCAGCATCGATTCAAAGACAAGGAATACAGTTGAAATGAACATGGAAAATCCATCGTCGACTACGTTTCAACCCGCTCAAGAACAAATCTATTATCTAATGAAAAGAGACATTTTGCCGAGGTTTCTGAAGTCAAAGCAATACAAACAGCTGCGAAGTCGCTAACAGCGTTATCGTATTGACGAGCTGTGTTTACGAAAACAACTCTATTTTATATACAATGATATCCAAAGTGTAAACACTATCGTTGAACAAAGAATACACAAGAATCATGGATCTACAAATCCTACAATTTTAGGGGAAACAGGGGAGATTATTTGTACATATTTAAAAGAAAGTTGGATTACCACAAGGAACTTGGAAAGTCAACTTGGTGGATTTTAATGAAAAAAGATTTATTTATTTTGCTCTAAAGAGTACTCGAAGTGGGTGTAGCAATTTTTCAACAATTTTTTGAAGGGATTTTGTGCAAGATCTGGTGAAAAACGTTTTTGGGTAGCATGTGTTTGTTATGACAATGGACCTGGGACGTTAAAAAAAACGTTCGTGGATGCATTTGAACAGAAAAAGCGACGTGGTGATTGCAGATCATGTTTGAAATTCAATTTAGATTATATTTAACACTCCTAGAGTGTCCGCAAATATATATATATATTGCTTTGTGACTATGTATGACTTCGAAAAAAATCGCTTTGCGCTAAAATTTTCACTAGAAATTTTGAAAACTGACAAGTTTAGTTCCTTGTACATTTCTGCAGTCTATCTTCGCTCTTCCATATATAAAGAAACAAAAGAAACATGACAAAAAAAACTGGGATATCTTAGACTCTTATCAAGCTGTTTTGAAACCGCTTGGAGCGGAAACTCCCTGTTTGAGAGACTCAACTTAAACACTATAAAGCCAATCTAGACATTTCGATCGAGAATGACCAGCAATGACTTGTCCCATTACCTCCTACTACAAATATCATTTTATTCTATTTTCACCAAATATTCGTACAGTTTATCTCATCATAAACTATTATTCTATATTAATCCTTGCAATATTAATAATTAAATAATATTCAAATAATAATAATAGTTCGTTCTGATATCACGAAATATTCCCCCAGATGCTCGTATGCGTACGAATGTCTAGCTGCCCTGCGCGCCAAACGCAAAGTGTCGTATCTGTTTTAAATAGAGTTAGACTTTGAGGTAATTGTCTATCCTTTCGAAGTGACGTTCATCAATGTTCTGTCGTTTAAAATTCGTCTTCGTCGATTTAATTCGTGTGGATATCTGCTGTTAATTATTGTGTTGTAGAAAACTCCTATTTCAGAGTTGCAAATATTTTCAAATTCAAGTCTTGTCGTTGGAATTTTTTTAAAGTAAGCGATTCGTCCAGCGAACGCCGTTAAAATTCAACCAACACACCACAACATTTCAGCCAAACATATGATAGAATGACCATACATCAGCCAATCAGATGAAATCAATACCACCATGATATCCAATCAGAAGGTACGAGACAGCACATCGGCCGTTGGTATGCTACCATCTCTTGAGGTTGTCCAATGCGCTCTTATCAATTGTACCATGATCTTGCGTGAAGTTCTTGATGCTTTCCTTGCCAACCGCTGGATTGCTCAACTGTCGTCGCGCAGGTCTGTACGCGACTTTTGTGGATACAGGCCGTTGGGCAGGTACCTTTGGGAGAAAAAATGGATAGATTAGTTATTGCAGATCGACATGAAAACTTGTGGTACATGGTGGAAAACCAGAGAGACTCACCACTCTCGCACTGGTCACACTGAGGCCCACTGCTTGTTGCCCACCCGCCCCATGGGGCTGTGTTGTCCCTCGCGTGATGGTTGGATGCTTAACTTGCGCCGAGATTGGTCGGCTCCTGTTCGGAATTGCGCGTGCAGCGCCCGGAAATACCTGAAGCGGAAAGAAACACAAAACAATGAGTGGCGTTCGTCCTCTGATCCGAGTAAAGTAATGTATCCATTCTTCATCCAGTCATGTCATGAGATCAGATCCGCGGTGATTTAAGAATGACGTCACTCAGAGCTGACGATGATCTCACCTTTTCGTCTTCAACTGGAGGTCTTCTACTGAAAACCTTCACAGAACTCGCTCGTGGTTGTTTTTCATGGCTTGCGGGTTGTGATTTGGTCGCTCTGCCGACCCCGGCCTTCTGAGGCGAAGGGGTATATGCTGCCCCGGGGGCTTCTTTCCCCCACACTTTCTGTACACTGCCGTTAACGTATTTGCTGCCAGGCCTTAAGGAAGTTGGAACCTCGTCTGACTTAACGCGAGCTTCTTCCGGTGAGGATTTCTCGCCGTTCTCAACAGTTTGTTTTTGTTCAGCTTCAAGACGTTGTTTTCGAATTTGAGATTTCTTCTCCAGGATGTCCTAGTTGTGAAAGCAAGATTTGTATTAGAGAGAATTGTCTACATTAGAGAGATGTCTGTATTAGAGAGAATTGTCTACATTAGAGAGATGTCTGTATTAGAGAGATGTCTGTATTAGAGAGATGTCTGTATTAGAGAGGTGTTCATATTAGAGAGAATTGTCTGTATTAAAGAGATGCCTGTATTAGAGATATGCTTGTATTAGAGAGATGTCTGTATTAGAGAGATGTCTGTATTAGAGAGATGGCTGTATTAGAGAGATGTCTGTATTAGAGAGGTGTTCATATTAGAGAGAATTGTCTGTATTAAAGAGATGCCTGTATTAGAGATATGCTTGTATTAGAGAGATGTCTGTATTAGAGAGATGTCTGTATTAGAGAGATGGCTGTATTAGAGAGATGTTTGTATTAGAGAGATGTCTGTATTAGAGAGATGTCTGTATTAGAGAGATGGCTGTATTAGAGAGATGTTTGTATTAGAGAGATGTTTGTATTAGAGAGATGTCTGTATTAGAGAGATGTCTGTATTAGAGAGATGTCTGTATTAGAGAGATGTTTGTATTAGAGAGATGTCTGTATTAGAGAGATGTCTGTATTAGAGGGATGTCTGTATTAGAGAGATGTCTGTATTAGAGAGATGTTTGCATTAATGGGGTACTTCTACTAAGAAGGATATTTGGCGTTAAGACTCATGTCACTATTAAAGGTGTCCGTATTCAGAGAGATGTCGCAACAAAACACACCTCGTAGAGTTTTTTGCGATACTCATCAACACTCAACTGCTGGTCATCGCTCAGTGGTGGGTGGACCTCGTGATCCAACGTCGGTTCGTCGTCGGAATTATGAAACCTCGAAACATAGGGATGACGTAATACTTCCTCGGCCGTTGGTCGTTTGTCAGGATTGAACTGCAAGAGTCTTCTCAGCAAATCGAGCCCATCCACAGGTGCTGTTGGTAGAATATCCTCGAGGCTTTTCCGTGGCTTATTGAGCATGCGCTCAATGACAGAGGAACCATACGACGACTGGATACTCTCAATATCTAGGATGAAGATACGAGATTTCTAGCTTTATTACTGCAGAGAACTTAAGCTGTGTTGGCATGTGATGAAAACCAGTCATTGGGAACCAGGAAATGAAAAAAAAACTTAATCATTAGACTACTGTTGCCCTGTTAAAGAGGTATATTTCCATCACACACCTTGTCTGCTGGGTTGTGGAATAACAGCCATGATTCTTTCAATTTGATTCAACGTTGATGTTCCTGGAAACAGCGGTTTTCCTAGAAATGGGCAAATGGTTTTTCGTTGTGTGTTAGAGATTTGAAAATTTAATATTATGGACTAAATGTTCAATTTTACTTACTTAGAGCAGAGGTGCCACAGAAAACTTACCTAATAAAATTTCACCAAGAATACAACCCAGAGACCACATGTCAACACCCTTTGTGTATCTAAAATTGATCAGTCAGACTGAATCAAACACACATATATATATACCTACAACACATTCTTCAAGACTTTTCTTTACAGCACATTTCAAGACTAGCTTTTCCTTAGAGGTGCATGCAACTGGATAAGTTTCAACAGTATGCATTTCATGCATTCTTACTTTGGTGATGCAAGCAAGATCTCAGGAGCTCTATACCATCTGGTAGCAACATAGTCTGTCAGGCTTGGGTCGCCTGCTTCCAGCGCAACGCTGCTTAACGAGCGAGCTAATCCAAAATCACATATCTGTAACAAGGACAAGACCAGTGTTCATAAAAAAATTTACTTGCAGATGAATAAAAAACTTGTGCAAATGATTGTCTGACATAATATATCTCAAGTATAAGCACACACTCATCGAATCTTAAGATAATTACTTACAATTACTTACAAGAGTTGATATGTTTGTAGATTATTACCTTTAAAAAACATTCTGTGTCCAAAAGAACATTGCTTGGCTATATCAAAATATTTAAGGAACTATGCCGTTAGCCAATTGATACTTAACCTAACTGAATATTAAAATTTCAAGCAATCAGGTCAGTGGCGTAACTAGAACGATAAAGGGGGGGGGGGTGAATCAGTGGGGGATCTAGGGTTAGGCAGAATAAATTAAAAGGCTTAATTTTAAATTCAAAATACCTCAATACCAACGCTATTGGTCACGGATTTCTAAAGAATATTTTTAAATAAAAATCTACCAATGCTATTACGATGTTAAGCTGTAGTAATTTATTCTGCCTAACCCTGAATCCGCCACTGGGGTGAATATTCATATATCCAGTTCTGCCCTACGGATTTATTTTGCAATTGCAATAGCTTACAGTAGAAATCCGTCGGGCGGAACTGAAAATATGACTATTCACCCTCCCAATTATTGTTCTAGTTACACCACTGAATCAGGTTCATATTTTCTTGAATTGCAGTACCTTTTGATCCCTATGAATAACGTTTCCAGAGTGTAAGTAGTGAGTTGCTTTACACAGTTGGTACATAACATATCGCTTGTGAATATCTTTTAAAATGTTCCCTTTTTTTATCACATTATGAAGGTCAGTATCTGGAAATATATTTATACTGAAATTATAGTACAGCAATTTTCTCAACTTTATGTTCACTTTCAATTCAATCCATCTGATGGCAGATGATTTTAAGTGCAGGAATTACTTCCAGCTGGTTATATTGGTAGCTTTTTAAATATAAGGTTAAAGCTTTACTTTAAAATACCACTAATTAACAACATTAGACCAAGGGGCATTGTGAGAAAATAAACATTACTTGAAAAATGTAAACAGATAACCGGATTTTACACAGCCAGTCGACCTTATTGATATCTTTACAGTTCAATATAAACATAAAACTTACCCATATACTCAAATACTAAATAAATATCTTTGTCATTACTGGCTTTGATAACGTTTAACAACTTTATTATATTTTCATGATCGCCGAATTCCTGTGGAAATATAAATATTGGGAGATGATGTTCCAAAAAGTAATGGGCACAGCTGAATTACACCGAATAAAAAAAAGTAAGACGTATTAAAACAGTATAATTTTTATGTGAGAGAAGAAACGCTATGAATTTACCTGGAGGAAATAGACTTCTCTGAACGTCCGCTGAAAGTGAAAGTCGTTTCAGTTAGAATATTTGGTGGTGAATAAACAATACAGATCAAATGCACAAAAGCCACATTAATCATCCTTGAAATTTCATTCAATTCATTTTGAAAGTTTAATAAAACCTATTCGAAGAATATTCGATATAAACTGTGTTTATATTTTGAGACGGTCTTACCTGAGCATCGGTTTGATTCCTAAACGCGTCAAATATTTTCTTTACGGCGACAACTTCGCCCGTTTTCCTATCAACCGCTTTCCACACGATTCCATAAGCCTGTGAACGATAACGAAGCGGAAAGTGAAGGCTATGAAATCGCAACAATAGTTGACAAGCTACAACAGTTGCGTGTTCAACAAATGGCGATAATATTTTCGTCACACACCCCCTTTCCCAAGCGTTTTTTAATCTCATATTTCTCTGTGATATGTCCTTCAATGTCCGCGCTCATCTTCCGCAAGAATCACCGCCGATCGTGCGTAAAAAATCCGATTTTTCGACCAAAATAAGAAGACATCTTCCTATAAGAAAGCATTGTTTGAAAACACCGGTTGAGCGCTCGGTCCGGCTTTGATTCTCATTGGTCGAGCGCTCGTGATGACGTCACATGCGACCTTCGCCGTTTGGTCGGTAGCTATGGCAACGAAATAAAGCCAGGTGCCAAGGTCTATGAGTCAGCTCCGTTTTTGTTTGGGATAATAATTGCTCGAGGTATTATAGAGAATCGAGTGAAATTTGCGGCCGGCTGCTCTGTCTGCGATGTTTCCTCTAATCTCCCAGTAAATCTCCATCCAGCTCTTTCTGATCGGACGCAAATTGAGCGAGTTTCAGTCATTAGCGTGCGTGCGTTTTAACACAGGAAGCCAATTATGATAATTTCAATCAAGAAATGCGTTTTCCGTACTTATTGCCTTTGGCAAAATGTCAACATGAAAGTATGACGACTGTCGTAGGTTTGATGGAGTCATGGAGATGTCAATAATGGCGTAGATCAGAGCGCATAAAATACAATTACAAGCATTGCAGTGAAGGAGTTTTATGCCATAGATTGCAAAAATGTAAAAACACAATGCTATCCGCAACTTTGGAATTTGAATAATAGACATCGCAGCACTATTGTAACTCAAATATATAGCTCAAGTTTAGCGTTCCCACCAATGTGATAGAAGACATAGATGATTCATAGACGAGATAAATATCTTATCTGAGCATTTTTTGAGTGACAATTGAGTGTCATGCGTAATACATTTTGGTCTTTGGAGCTTTTCAAGCCGACACGCATGCGTCAGGCAAGATCTTTCGAAATCTTTACTGCAGTAAAATGAATAAAATGGCGACATATTTTGCGGTTTGTTGTCGGATGTCGAAAATTTCCAGAAGGATTATAAAATTGTGCGAAAATTCTTGAAAATGTTTTCATGTAAAACTTTGATAATAAAACATAAAATTTGAAAGATCTCAACAAAACTAGCTGATAAAATGGACGGAAATAGATTTATTACCTCCTTGGCCAAGTTGAGACTTGAGATCTCAGACAGATTATTTGTGAAAATAGAACATGGGGTTCACAGTTTCCAATTCTATGTGTTAGGTAAGTGGTATTCTGCTGGTTTATCTAGCTTTATTTACATTTTAACTATCTAATATTTATGTATTTAGAAAAACTGAAAATCTTAAATATTTATACTAAATATCCCCGAGTTAATTTAAATCAAGCTGTGATTGATTTCGTCCAGACTTTTCTAAATAGTGTTTATACAAAGATTTGTTGCTAATATATTTTCTAATTGCAAAAATACTATTCTAATTGCCACCCTCTATACGTTAATAGTCAATTGTTGATATCAATTAATGTTCTTATATATAATATAAATTTCTAAATGATGTATTATAACTTTCGATCAGAGCTACACCTTGCTCTATTAGAAGAACCTTCAACTCCAAAACATATCCTGAACACATTTTTCTCTTAAAAGTCAAGATCTTTAAATCCACTTTGTATGAGCATATATAGAAAAATATGATATATGTTTTTTGAGGGCAAGTCTATTTGTAGTTTTGTAACCACAAAACCATTTGTAGTTCTTGTAATATGTTTTTGCATTAGTTGAAGTTATATATGGCATCTTTCATTTCCCTCAAGAACTGAGTGTCACAGCAGGATCTTAAAGTCAAGCTAATATAATTGAATAAAATATTATGTGAAAAACCACATAAGCTGCGGGAAATAGGACTGAACTGTATGTATCCAATGTCCAAGTGGAGAATCTTCCATGTTTCCTGGTAGATTCTTTTCCACTTTCAGTACCATTGCATCCATTTTCCTTTCCATTTTCAACATCAACTTCCTCGCCATTTTTGCCCTTTTTCGTCAGAGGAATCTCTTCAGCCTTTCCCTGTAACACAAATACGGAGTTTGAATGAATTTTTAGACAAACTGTTGGTTGTCCTGTCAGTATCTTGTAAATCGTTTGGACCCTAAATGTTTCTAGGTCAATCTGTCCACATCCACAGTTTTCGTCCTGGCTAAACCAAGATCCATGGTCCCTCAGACCTTTCTGCAACGGCAGCAACCTTGTAGCAAGCACATAATACTTGGAGGGTGCAAGTCTAATTTCTGCCAACAGAATTGGCATTTTTTCATATAGTTGAGCCTTGTCATTTATTGACCCTGAATATAACCCAATGACAGGCCTACTCACTAGCGGTTCTGAACCCCCACAGGAGGAACCTGTGGATCATTTGTAAGAAGTTATATCCCTGCTTGTCAGACAATTGTAGGGTGAAGCATTAGTCACAGCCCTGACTTACAGCGCGTTCCCGATTGCCTTTAGCAATACATCGTAGTCTTATGTTAAGCAGTATGGCGTACTCCATCAGTGATCCAAACACAAAGAAAAAGGAAATGATGAGATATATGTCCACTGCTTTAACATATGGTACACTTGGTACCATAGACTGTGAACTGTAGGATAGGGTGGTCATTGCTAGTACTGTGATCACACACAGAGAGAGACGTGCTAGAAAAGAAAGACATATTGCTGTCAGTAGTCAAGTATGTGGGTATTGGATTGTGCTGTCCCTGCTGGATATTGGATTAATTGTGCATTACTGATGTCCAACAGGCAGGTTGCATTCAGTTACTATATAGAGATCAGTTGTAGAGGGAGACTGGTGCACGCAAGAGACTTCCGCCGCGTCCTACCCAAGGTCCTCCGCGCGATTGCTTGTCGCCACTGATCGCTATATAACAACTGAATGCAGTACCTTCTTGTCGTGCGCGATCTCGCCTATAGCACTGGGTACGAGATTGAGACTCAGATGTATTCATAATTCAGACTTCACCTTTCCTATAACGTCATATCTATAGAGCATGTTCCTGATTGGCCACAACTGGCTGCATTGGCCAATTAGAAGCGAGTTTTAGATAGATAGATAGAAAGCTACGTCACGACATAGACATCTTCCAAAGATTTATAAAACAAACCTGGAATAGCATTCGGATCGACCCAAAAAGAAATCCACGACGTCAGAGTGACCAGGATTGCAGGCAAATATATTCGGATAATGTAATACGCAATTTTTCGTCGGAGTATAAATTCAAGCTTCAAATAGGACCAGCTAGCGTCTAAAACAGAACATTATGCAGAACTTTATAATTTTTTTTGCCTATTTTAACTGAAAACAACAAAAACAACTCTGTCCTTCAAAAATGGCAAGGTTTTCAAAACGGCATCGAGACATTAATTGTTTAGTCTATGGAGGAGATTTTTGGAGATCGTATCTTGAACACTTACTTGACGATTTGAAAAATATATCTTCAGTTCTTGTGATGGTTTCCTCAAGTACGTATTGTGTGGCTATTGAACTCTCTCCAACAATAACTGGATCCTGTTCTCTCCAGTCGTACGTTAGTTCAGTGTTAGGAAATGCATCTAGTGAGGGAATAAAATGGATGTATTTCTACGTTTGAGGTGCTGCAGTTACATCTGAGTTAACACGAGTCACGAGTGTAAATTCAATTGGGTCGATACATACAACTCGTCTGAAGTAAATCACAAGTCTGCACATCATGTGGAAACAGCTTGAGGTTCATGGTTGGGCAGTTAGCCTTCACCGTTAATCTAAACAGTATGTTAGCTGTAGTCAAGTTGATAGTGAAATCCTTCTCCCCCTGCGTACTCCCCCTGCAACCCCCCCCCCCTGCGCCCCGTCTGCTCCCCACCACGCCTCGGGCCTCAGGTCCACCCCCCAGTTCAACAACCTCTTATACCAGGCTATTTATAGTGTTTGTCTTTCTGCCCCAGTCTTCCTTGAATCTCCCCCGGCTCCTCACCTCTGGCTCATATGAATCTCTCCATATTTTGAAATCTTCACACTTGAGAAAATTTTATGCGATCCTATGTTCTCCTCGTTCTCGACGTAAGTATCTGGTGTCCATAAATCTTTCGTAATCTCTCCAGTGACCCTCAGACTGCCTTTGTTCGTGAGACCTTTTAGCTTATTACCGAATACCAACCGACTGTCGTTCCAGTATTGTGAGAAATACATCTTCACCGTAAAATCCTTCAAACAAAAAAAAATTTGGAAAATAATTTCTAAAAGTCCGTTAACACTTGCGTTTTCAGGTGCGATTTTACTTCTTTTGGCAGATGTGAACGAGTGACTAGTTACAAATGCTCTGATGTATAAGAGCTCGTATTTGAACATCAGTAACTAATTCACTCATTCACATCGATCAAAAGAACAAAATCGCAGCAAAGGTCTTAAAGGGTCTAAATATTGAGCGGAAATCACATCTATCTCAGACTGGTCGTAATTACTCATTACGCCCAACAGGTAATGGTGCCTCTCGTTAATTCTTCGCCGGTATATATAATGTATTTGCTTACCGACTTTACATCGTTGACGTTGTCAACAGCCACGATATAAGCACTTGCAATTACTTTGACTGCAGAACCTGTTCACGTGAAAAAACAGATGTTATAATGTTATCCAAATTATCCCAAAACCAACCATGTCATTCAATGAGCACCTCTATCAACACCCAGCCCCTCCTAGCGTCCATAGTTCACCCCCTCCCCATCCTTGAAGTGCCTGGGGTATTCAATATCCTATATTATATACAGAGCGATTGAGTTCGAGGAATCCAGTCTCATTAGTTTATCATTTCTGCGTTTCAGAAAAACAAGTTCAAATTCGTTTCTGGTGTGATCGCCATAACGCAAGCCGGATTACCGGTAAGTGGGATTTGTCTGTGAACAGGGTTAAGATCGGTTTTATTTTAATCCTGGGAAACCCTATTCAATTTCAAAATCACATTTAAATACCGTTGAAAACGATTTGGGGTGTTTCAAGTCATGAATGGGTGTGGCTGATGAATCCAGCGTTACGCTGATAGTACACTGCATGTCGATAAAGAAAAAACTCACCTTCAAAATTTGGCCGTAACTTTTTATTGTATCCTTTCGTGAGGACATCGAATGGATCTGTGGCATTTTCTTCTGCTCTAGAGGAGCAAAAATGCGTTTCATCAGTTTTGCGACCATTATACTCATCTTATATCCGTTAAACGTCATGTAAGACCTTTTTTTTCAGACAAAACAGCTGATGACGTTTAACTTAACAAGTAGAGTTTTACGGCTGTATATTCTAAAAGCTCGCTCACGCTCAAACTGATTGAGCGAAAGGTCTCAATTACTTCATAGCCATTCCCTTGGGGCTTTTCCCTCGAATAAGGGCGTGATTTTCGATGTTTTCCTTAAAATTTTCCATTGATTATTAAGAGGACCATCTCATTAATCAGTGATCACACAATTTCTCTGACACACCCAATGAATGCAGGCGTTAGTTTTTCCCTATGGCGTATAATGCATGGCACTGCCCGAAGCCTCAAACATCGCCACAAGAAGCAGAAAACTTCTCCGTTTTTCTTAACCCATACATGCGGCCAGGAAAACCTAATCAACATTCTATATCTTGTTGCGAATAGCATATACGCGCTTAGCGGCGTCTGTGAATGTTTAATAGGTGGTTAAATGGTTGATGGTTTACGAGTTAGCTAGAAGCTATAGGCGGCGTTATTGGAGGATAACCGCACAAATCAGATCTCGGGTGCTTAGCGGACAGACAGGCTGAGGAGAGTACACCTCATATTTGCCGATTAAGGTTTTAAAGATCACCTCAAGTGCATATTGAGAGTTCGCGTATATTCCCTTTAATGGCCTGGTAAGACACGACTACGCCCCAAGGGAGAGATTAAAACTCTTTGTGGAACCCGAAATGGTCATATATTCTGATGTGATAATCGTGCATGCAATATGATATACGTAAATTACAAACTGCACAAGTCGCTTGTAGAATTGCGATTGGATTTTACTTGCAAGCGCTGTGACTGTCAAATGTATTCGAGTCATTTCGCTTGCAACGTCTTTTTAGAAATTTTTACTGGTGTATTATGTAAATTCGTCGACGTGCGTGCTTGCGGGAGGTTGTTTAAACAAAAATTCTCAAAAAAAATGTCGCCAATTTGCACTCTCAACCTGCCGGCGTTTACCGTGCGGCAAGATGTAAGAATATAGAGTTAAGATAGAATTTATAATATTTAAACGAATAGTAACTGTGTAGTCTTTGGCGGAATGAGAACCTGAAATTAGATCGTTTCCGAAAGCAAAATAAAGCAAAGTGCAAAGGTCGTCTTCAAACGCTATCGACAACTTTCGATGCGCCGTCGGGTTTTTCTTCTTTTGATAGATGCAATAGAGCGAATAGTTATGAATGCCCTGATGTAAAAGAGCTCCTATTTAAACATCCGTAACTTATCAACTCGTTTACATATATCAAAAGGAGCTAACGTATATTAAGATTGTTCAGCAAAAAAAAGCCGTTAATATATTTTTGCATTATATAACAATTACAAGTGTCATTGACAATGTATTAACACGTCAATCTCATTTAGTAGTCCAAAATCTAATCTTATAGTTTTTATTTTAACTTTGTGGTAAATTTCATTCTTATATTCAACCCCGAATCGGCTACTTTTTTGTGTTTATGGCAAAAAAGCTTTTTTTAATACATAGAACTGTAAATAATTCCTCCTGACAATGTGACAGGTTGAAAATGAAAAACAGTGTACAACTGTTGTATGTTTAAATAGAGTCGATAAAACGTTTATCTGCAAGATTACAATCTGTTATTTCTATATTGAATCTGAAAGAAGTTTTCTTAGTTCAAAACTAACTTGTGAATCAAAGTTTATATATATATAGCTATATAATTGCCTTGACCTATACGGTTACAAGTATATATTGAACCTTATGAAGTAAATAAAAATAATTTAAACATAATACCTAACGGCCCCACAGCGAACTGCTGCAAACATGATGATAATTCTCGGCAGCAACTTCATCTTTCGAAACTGCACTAGCGTGTCGGGGAACTATAGCGCCAGTGCCTAGGTTTGTATAATATTCAGTCTAATGTGTGATAAAATATCCCGTTTTGTTACCTTTTATGTATTACACTAATTATTTATGCATTTGCTGAAGCCGTTAAATCATATATTATTCATATGACGCAGCATGGAAAAGCCACAGGCTCGCCTGAAAAAGACTGTGTTAAATTGATAAAGAAAATGCGTTTATGACCGCTAAGCTTGCATCTCGACCGCTACAATGTTTTCTGTTAAAAGTTCTGCGTATATTTCATGTAACTCGACGTTATGCCGGCCGTTTGCGGTCACTAGAGATATACGAAAACTTATAAATAAAAAAATGCCCTTGATTGGAAAAGGGCAGACGATACGATAACTTCGATCAGATATTCCAAGGTCGTTTTTCAATCGAAGATCATTTTTCAATAAAAGCTTTCAGAATGTGTGTACGTGATACATTCGATCGCAAAGCTGTTAGTTATGTCTCGGGTTTCCTGCAACTGTCGCCAAAAATTGCATAACTTGAAAAAATTTGCCGCGCTTTAGGTTCAAAGCAAAATTGCCGTGAAGTTAATTAATTTTCTGTTGTGGTGAGAACGATTCGTGACGTACGACTGGCTCGCCCGCAGTTCATGTGAACAGCGTCCATCTCGCAGCTATAAGATAATGGATGACTTGGATGACTTGCGCTTTAAACTAACTTTTGATCGAAGTAACTAGAGGAAAATAAATCACTCCAGCTAGAAAGATCTTACTTGAATTAGTAAAACTGCCAAGTTTGGCTGCGAAATTTTGTAAAATACAGAAAATATAGCCATGCGAAGTTGGCAAATTTTGTATACTTTTGTATCACGTGCGGAAATGTGTAACTAATTTAGTTACAAACTTCCGGTCGTAATACAAAAGTATACAAAAATCGACAACTTCGCATGGCTATATTTTCCGTATTTTACAGTAATTCGCAGTCAAACTTGGCAGTTTTACTTATTTGAGTAAGCTCTTTCAGAAAATGTCCTTTTTATCGCCGAGGTAAGAAATTAGTCTAAAGCGCAAGTCGTCCATTGACTATTCATGAACTGTGATTTCCGTTAAGCTACGCTCTATAAAACATGTTTGATGTGAAAAAGCATTCGGTCTTTCAAAGAATCGGCGTATTAACTTTCTTAATTGTATTTTTGAAACAATAATTACTGTTTATCTAAATATGTGGTCAGAATAAAAAAGATGGCGGCTTCTCGTTTGAGAATATAATTGTTTGCGAATTCAAGTCTGTCATTCGATAACAATTTTAACTGAATGTTTACGCCAATTAAAAGTGTGGCGATCTTTCTTTTAATGTAAATTTTTGGGCTAAAAATGTGACATTTTTTTCCTGCGAGAAAGCATGTTAATATCGAAATGTCTGTGGAGAATTATTCATTTGGTTTTGTTGCCAAAAGTTGAACGGCGGGCGAAGAAAAAACTTGTCAAAACGAAGCCAATCCTCGCTGGGTTTATGTGATATAACAAATATTTAAAAATGGGTTCTTTATACCGAGTTTCATTCGCCGAATATTGTTTTAAAAGCGTTGTAGTAATTCCATCTTTTCATGTATATATTTCTGCGATAATTTCCCGCCTAAAATGGGCCTCAAAACTAATGCATTGCCTGTTACCGGCGGCAAACTTGTGAAAATAAAAACCAACGCATTATAAATGCAAATGAAAGTTTATTTCTAAAACACACTTAAGAATACAAAGTGTACATCATTCTACAATTATATTGCCATTGGCAGTAAATGCATGTCGTCCAATCTTCAATTCCGTATAATAATGCCAGGTTGGATATGGTTCGATGTGGTCGGATAGTCTTAGCCCCGGTGGTGGTAGTAGTAGAGATGGCACTATATAAAAGAAAATACACAAGGATTGTTTAAATCAAGGCCTCACTGGCTGCGAACTTGGCACATGCATATTCAGCGTAGAATATAAGAGTGGTTTTGTGCACACACGGGCGTCGCTTTCGAGCGTTTTCAAAACCGTTTTTGTCTGTTTTTTTGTTTCGACGCCCTGTCCACACGATCTGAGGAAAAATATCCTCAATATGTTAAAATATAGCTTCAACTTCTATTGTAAATTGACGGTGTTTGAAACCGTTTTGGCATGCCGTCCTTCGGATGCATGAGTGTTTATAACCGCGGGATATAAAGCAGCTTTCTCCCAGCCTCGTACCCAGGCGCTTTAATAGTAAAATATATAACGGTGCATCCAGGTATTGTATAGAGCTCAGCTGAAAAAACAAGCCCTTGGGGTCAAAACCACCCCAAGCACCCCCGCGCGCTCACGTTTTTTTAGCTGACCTCTATACAGTAACTGAATGCAACGTTATATATTTTACTATTAAAGCGCCTGGGTACGAGGCTGGCTTTCTTCTTAGTCCTTACCTTTCTGTAGGCGCATCTGGTATGACAAGTAGGACATCTGTAACGAATAAAGCGACATCGGTGGCAGAATCTAGGCACTTTGTGACAAACGACTACTGCGTATCGAACATTCTTGTATTTCCATATCCATCGGGGTCCGTATCCACGATAGTACGGGTAATAGTATTTGTATCTGATACGTCTGATTTTCCACACTTTACGGCAGACTCTCTTGTAACAACGATATCGCCCGCATACGCGTCGTCGGCACCATCGTGGTTTGCAAACACGCCTGCATCCACAGACCTTGCAATAGAGCTTCCCTTTCCTGTATCTTCTGCATAACCAACCTACACATTTTAAGACATATCACGTTACTGAGAGCTGGACAATCCTATACCTTACTTTTCAAATGGTGAAAACAACAGTGGTGTTTCCCCCCCACATCAAGACGAACCCCCCCCCCCTCCCCCAACCCTCCTTACTTTTTGCTCTACATATCCGAGGGAAAGATTTGGGAAAGAATACAACCACCACCCTCCCCCACAACCCAGGTGTTTTTACGTGTTTTTGCGCGGTGTTTCGGCATATTTGATAGTTGCCAACACCACCCCTCCCCCCTCAAACACACTCATTCTTCGCTGGCTAATTCACATTTAATCCGCTGACCTCGTTTCTCTGGCTCGTCATCAGCAACGTCCGTGGTTTCTTCTATAAAATGGGATAATTAAAATTTTAAAAACACTGTTAAGTAAAAATGACGCATAAAACGTCTGAGACTACCGAAAATAGGAGGAAATATTGTTTTTAAAGACGTGAACATGCTTATTTACTTTCGTCGTCTTCCTCCTCTTCATCGTTTTCTTTCACTTCTTCGTCTTCTTCCGGCTCGCTTTCGTCAGCTTCCGTCTCGTCTTCGTTAGCCTCCGTCTCGTCTTCGTCAGCCTTCGTCTCGTCTTCGTCATCTTGCTTCTCGTCAGCCTGTTCTTCGTCGCCGACTTCTTCAGTCTTCTCCGGTTGATCCTCCATTTTCAGAGCATCATCGACGGCGGCTGTCTCTTCTTCAGCTCGAGCGACTGCAGAAGAAAATCGCTACTTGTAACAAACCCAATTTACAGATGCGTAAAATCTCAGAAAGATATGATACATTCGTTTATCCACTGTGCGAAAAAGAACTTCGAGAACACTTCTTGCAAAAGGCAGATGAAGCTAAAAGGCTCGCAAGTTGACCATCTTATATCTTAAAGACCATCTTCAAATATCATCGACTTATCTCAAATTTTACGCTCGAAATATTGCGTACTATGTTAGATCATCGTGGGCGTATCTATCTTTTTATATCTCTTGTCTCTTATTTAGCCCCATAAACATGTACAATCGTAAGAACTCTGCAAGATATACGTCTCCATTTAGTAAATAGATATGCTGGATTCTTTGTGAAATATAGTGAGAAATTCTGGACAAAGTGCTTATGATTTGAAGGTTCTTGTATTACCTAGACTGCCCTACCTCTGCCTCTCCTAATTTGGAGCGACTTTTTCTCTGTCTGTTGGCGTTGCCCTATCCATAAATAATCAAATAACTAAAGCTTTAATTTAAAACTTACCAAACACGCAGGCCGAGGCCAGAAGAAGGAAACACAACAACGCAAAACTCCTCATATTGTCTTTCTTCAATCAGTTTCTTGCTTGAAGTATATCAAGACTAAGTATCGAACTGTTGAACTCGCTCCCTTTTATACCAATTCCCCACTGCAGTATGCAAAATTCGGGATCTCGTTGTCATGGTTACGTCATAAAGACATTCGTCAGCGTTGTAAGCCAATATGACACGAGCGTATGTTTTTCCCAATTCAACATCCTTTGGCCTAAAGAAAAACTTTGAATCAGGAAATATCCAAAGGAGAACCCTTGAAACTCATTCAACGATCTAAAAGAGAGATTTTGCGAAGTTTCGATGTGCTTAGCCTCAAGGACGTGCTTATACATCTCAAGTTCTTATGGCCTTTTATCATTCACTGTAGTGCTACAATTTTTCAGCTTTCAAATGAGTAGGCTCGAGAATTTAAGATGAAATACCCGTGTTTACGGCGCCGATATGGACATAAAAGACAATATCTGAAGCCTAATGATACGGGAAGAAGATGAATAAGTGCATTTTGCGTATAATATCACATTTTTATTTTAAACCACCCGCCCACACATGTATAACTTGCACAGAAAATAGGTTTAAGACGCCATGGGTTAGTTTAATCTTGATAAACAAATACATAACTTTTCAAAAAGGGTGCGAATTTTAACGGCAAGAAGTTGCAATCTTCAGTGCACGAGTGTTAATATTACGTGATGTGGTTTTACTGTGTGATCCTAATTTCGAGAATATATTCACTGCAGGTCAAATATTATCTGTGTAATGACGTTTTTGCTTTAAATAGTACCGTGTTTAGCCTGCCCTGCTGGTTCCTGGTTTTTGAAGAAATTCTTTCGCAGTCTGTGGGCGATTTCAGATGATGTAGTTATTTTCTAGTTTGCTGTATACCTTAGAATCAATGAAAGACGTTTTGCAATTTACTGTCCAAATACTGTTAAGTTTCTCTAAACACCTCCTCATCTTGACTCGTCCACCTCCCCCCCCGTAGTTCTTTCATACCCTTCATTCCAAAACTTTCTGCTGCAAAATCGACGTAACTATGGGTACGGTATTCTACTTCAGATAAGACCTCATTTTATGCTGAGAGTGCTCAACTTCATCCGGTAGTCAAAGTGTCAAACCTTGAGGGACCTTGGGTGATCACGTGTAAGTTATAAACTCATGGGAGGGTGTTTACTTACTATATCACCACGCATTTGGTGAAGAACTCTTATAGACTCTAGACACCTGATCAAATGGGAACAAGAGTTGCATGAGTGTTGACTGTATATTAGTGCCCGGCACGCGTTGATGTTAAATAAGCGTGAATTAGTTCTTGTCAACTCGTAAACGAGAACAAGAGTTGCATGAGAGTTGACTGGATATTACCACACGTAGCAGTCAAACGAGGGAAAACTCTCGTCAACTCTCATGATCTGGTCAAACGAGAACAAGAGTTGCATGAGAGTTGACTGGATATTACCACACATAGCAGTCAAACGAGGGAAAAGTCTCGTCAACTCTCATGACCTGGTCAAATGAGAACAAGAGTTGCATGAGAGTTGACTGGATATTACCACATGTTGCAGTCAAACGAGGGAAAACTCTTGTCAATTCCTATGACTTGGTCAAACGAGAACAAGAGTTGCATGAGAGTTTACTCATGTTACCATGCAGGCATAGCATTTCCCATTCACGAGAAAGCCTTCAAATTAATCAAATTATTTAATATACTTTCGCAGAACTATTTAAATTCATCTTGCGATATTTATTCAACTAGCCTAATAACTGATTGTTTATATATACTCCCTACCATGCATATCGCATGGCATGCAGGTATTATATGCTACACTTGCAAGGTTTCAGGAAATGCTGCGCTTTAGGTACTTTGCATGTTGCTAAGCTTTTTCGCCTACCCTGTCTTGAATAAAATTCGTATATTTGTTCTGCACGCAAAGGTCTCGCTATATTGAAAGAAAATGTTTCAAGTCTTGTAAGAATGATACAAAATATAATAATATACGATTCATGAAAGTTCAGTGAAATTATGAAACGCGGAAAGGGCAACATGAACAAAGATTGGTTGCCATTGTAACATAGTTATCCGCTAAAAAATGCCTCAAATCTCACAGAAATCATGCATGCCAAATATCACAACCACAATTGTCAATTGCATGGTGAAAAAATATATACTTAGGAAATTCATTTTGAATGCCAAAGTTTCGCACTTATGTATCTATAATAGTAAACAGAATGTATTTATAGGAATCACTTTTCAAGATAATCGCGTCACAGCAGCGTGCGTGCACGCATATATCAGCGTCATAGAAAAACAAATGTGTCTTAGAAGGACAGCTAGGGCTGTTTTCAACTTACGCGTTTTTAATACGCACGTACACGCACGTAAAAGTCTATAAATCCTTATACATGTTACCTTTGAAAAAAACTAAGTGAATAAATCGAAGGAACTTAGTTTTCTGCATATTTTAGTATGCATTAGTAGACCTAGATGTTATTAAATAATAGAAATTTAAAAGCATTTAAAATTTTCCATGATTGCATTTCAGGAGTGTTTTCTAGACCACATGCACTGATTCAAAGCAATTCTTTTGGTTCTTTCAATCTTTCTCCAAATTTTTTTATTTTTTGAAGCAAATTTTTATAAATGAACGTTCCAGAGGAATCGCATCTTTGTATGCAAACGCCATACATCAGCAATATATATAAATGATAATCTTTTATGTAATTATATTATTAAAATACTCTGCTTTAGGTCGGACGTTGCTATGACAGACACAGTATACTTGTTCAATATTCCTGCATCAGACCATGCATGCACAGATACGTTGAGCTAGCTATTTCCAACAATGATTTTCCCCGCGAAATCCTTTAAGAGCTTAAAAATCATGGTAAAAACTCCTATATTCCTACCTCAAAACTATATCGAAATTCAACACTTATCAGCCTAATTGATTATTCTAAGACTAAGTACCGCGCCAAACCAAACTGGCAATTTGACACATCCATGATTAATGGTCCTTTTCATAGCCCAGGGTCGACATGGTCATGGAAATATGCGATATTCCCAATGAGTTTTTAACAAACAGAATTCGCTTATATTTCCACAATATGGCACGAAGGTCATGTCACTCAAAAGGGAAAACCCTGATCTATCTCAATATCAAAACCGAGTTGTTGTCAATTGATCAAGTAATTTGATAACAACAGCGTGCTGAAGGTGGGTCACCTAGTTTTCAGCAAAAATTGCAAACAAAACCTGCTTATACTGGTAAAATACCTGGTAACCATAATCCCAAACCTTGGGGTAAGATCCTAGAATAACTATCTGGACATTCAGTGCAGTTTTAGCTTGAAAGATCGTTAAAAATCAAGTCCATTTCCTGGCGAAGGAAATTCTGAAAGGACATTTAATAAATACATGTATTAAGAAAGCTCTTTTGTCTCAAGTATTTATTAATAAATGAGCTGAAAGATTGATCAAATCATTCTCACGAACGCGACAGTCGCTAGCGATAAACACAACCATGCACTAGTGAAAATAAAGCAACTTCACTCGCACATTGTTGAACAAATGGCGACTAATTTTTTAGCAAATAATTTTTTAGTCAGGTATATTGGAACTCTGCTGATAAAAAAGATAGTTCTTCCTGTCGTTCGCGCGTCAGAGATTTGATGAGGTGGGTGTGGTGTTATTTAGGCATCAGCCCCTTGTCGCGAAGCAATTGAATACGTCACAAAACGTAAACGTATTTAAAATATGTTTTACTACAGTACACATGAAAGCCATTCCTGTGCCTTCTACAATGTGTTATGAGGTATGTAAACCTGTTGTAAAAAATCACTAGTTTATCAGAGTAGGAAGGTGTTCAACCCTCAAAGATTGAAACAGGGGCTACACCAACCGACTCCCCGCCTTCCAATAACACTCTTGGTAGACATGCAGAAGCATAGATCACTATAAATGTCCCGCCACTAGTGGTAATGACTAGTTTCCTGGGCCAATCGTTATTTGTAACAAATAAGGTTAAGTATATCGATGTCTCGTGTCTGGAAAACTCTGTAAATCACATTTTCTAAACACCATACGAATAATACGCCGGTTGTTCGAAAGGCGTTCAAGCTTAAACAATGCATGGATAAGTTCAAAATGGATAACAAAATTATCTATTTATTGAACAGCTGGGCTGAACTATATCGATGTAAATAGTTTAAAATTTAATGGAAGTACATATTTAATGCATGAGATACAGGTTCAGGCATTCACAGGATGTATGAGAGTATTTTTAAACTTTGGCTTACCCACCGTTTAAGCTAAACGCCTTTCGAACAACCGGCCCCTGATGTAACTCTCACATCATGCACAAATCATATTCTCTTTAAGTAACATCTCTCACGCTAAATAATAATCTGCATGGAATTCTGCAAAATGTGAACATTTTTAAAATGTTTTTTTTTATGATCTTAATCAATTTTTCATCTTAATCTTTGATTTTGATACGTGTTTTTATTTTAACTCTGAAAGAAAAATTAAAACTGAGGTCTCTTTGCAAAATATCCGCGTCGTCCATCAAATAAAGAAGCCTTAACTTCATGAAGGATTCCAATCGTATATGATCTTAGATTAAAGAGAATTTTGAGAGGAAATTGATAAATGACCTTTAGTGACACATTCTGATTTCCTGGGTAAAATTTTTAAGTTCATCAGTTATATTTTAACAGACTCGTTGCATTGACGCCCTCCAGACTCCTTGCCTTGCTTAAAAGAATTGTTTTGGGGGCGTTAAAGTTGGTATAGCTGCATGACAAAAACAACAAATTACAAATAGATAGCTCTATATATCAGTTCTAAACTGTTCCTCTTGGATAGTTCTATTAGTTCTAAACTGCTCTTCTTGGATAGTTATATTAGTTCTAAACTGTTCCTTTTGGGTAGCTCTATCAGTTCTGAACTGTTCTTCTTAGATAGTTCTAGTAGTTCTGAACTGTTCTTCGTACAGATCCAGTAAAAGGATCATCTCTTATTGATCCATGCAATTTCCTCTGACTTGACTTGAGTGGAATTCAAAATTACAGCTTTTGGTAATCTGTGTACTAAAAGCCAGACACGTCTTGCCGAAACATCACAAATTTTGTGCGGTTTTAAACTATTATATTATTTATTTATTTATTCATTTATATGTGACTTAATAAAATGATTACAAATAAACATAGTTGCCCAAGCGAAGGATATTATATCTCCATGCAAACTTGTAGTAACGGTTCATATATTTATGTATAAAAATATTTATGTATATATTTATGTCATTATGTATATAATTACAGTACACAAAAGGTTACTTTACGTCAAGTTCATAAACTTAAACGAGTGCCCCTGAATTCTAAAAGAATGTGCATGCAGTGATAAATTCTACCCCAAAACGAGTTACTATTTTCCCCGTGTTACTTAAGGCCCTGTTACATGGTGCAATTTTTCCTGCAACTTGCAATGCAATTCTTCTTTTGAGAGATGTAAATTTGGCAACTACGAAACTTTTGTGTTTATTACACTCCATGGCGTTTCTTACACTTACATTTTGAAGACTCTTCACTAATTTACATCTCTTAAAAGTAGAATTACATTGCAAGTGCAAGAAAAATTGCACCGTGTAACATGGCCTTTAGTATGGTAGGTTACACTGAGTTTACATCACAATGCAACCCCTCTTCAGGCTGTTGGCGACCTCTACGATTGGCTGATCGTAATTATTACGTCGCCATGCTGGCGTGTACAGCATCACCTTGGCAACCTGGACGTTTCTTCCCGCCATCATGACGCTAGATGTCGCGACCATTGTTGTCTTCGCTGACGAGAGTTCGACAAATTTGTTGTTCGTTCCGCCAAGATCGCTAACTTGGAAAATGCATTTCCCCTCGAGTAGATTAGGCGACAAAAGCTTGCAGAAGTCGACCAGATGCTTGGTCATCGTGTTGTTCAATGCAGAGTAATTCTGATAGTTTGTAAACACGCTGGGCAACTCGTCCAACTCTAAGACCTTTGAAGAGAAAACAAAAGTCGAATGTAAAGCATAGGCGGCCCAAAATTGCGCGATATTTTTTCGCGCGAAGAATTTTTCGGCAATTTGTCAATGTAATATTATACATTACATTGACAAATTGCCGAAAAATTCTTCGCGCGAAAAAATATCGCGCAATTTTGGGCCGCCTATGATGTAAGCTCAAGAAACTCTCAAAAATATCATCAAACTCGTAATCCTAAACCGTCGTTTTTTAACGTTTTGAAAATCGTTTTTATGTCGTTTTTACAGCTTTTCCACGTGATTCAAGGCGGGAAAAAATTCTCAATGAAAACAATATATTGAATTGCACTATTGCAGCTCTAACTTGTACCGAAATTTGACAGTTTTTGCAACCTTGAAGTTCAGTCAAGGACATCCGGTCAAGTAAAGTGGTCCATTGTTTCATTTCTTGGAAATTGATATCCGCAAGAAAACGATAGAAAAAGTAAACAAACAAAGCTTCCGGTTTTTAAGACGTCGTTTTTAGTTCCAAAACAATGTCAGCATGTACGCAGTTGAAATTTTTAATGAATTGCAGACGGTGGACTAAGAAAGAGCAGAAACACTGACGAAAATAGCTAGATCTAGGATAAAATTAGAAGAGGTTTCACCGCATATAGATGCGATGAGTTTTGGGCTGTTTTATTACTTTTATAGCTTGAAACGTATTAGCACTATGTCAGTTATCAGCTATATGCATGCAGTCAGAACTGTGCGAACTGTATCAAGTTGAAAACCAATCTTTTCGTTTTGTGATCTGTTTTCCCGCTAAGTTGATATTGAAATGAAATATGTCTGAAATCCTTGATTTCACTAGAAACTTCATTTCCTGATAATTTATATTCTTGCATCATACAAATTGAAAACTATTCTTGCATTCTGGTGGCGCTGGCAAATCTTATAAGTCTCTTTCCAAAATGAGTAAATTAGTGCGGTTGATGATGAAATACCGACCAGACAAGGACCAATATGGTATGTTTCTCTCAGTTTATGACTTCAGTGCGATGCATTGTGCTGTTTTGAGACTGTTTGCGCGATAAATCGGCGACAGTTGAATGTGACTCAACCTCATTCCTACATTATAAAACATACCGTCGCCATACAATTTAGATAGTACATCAATTTCGCCTTGGGGTTGTTGGGAACAGTGCATGGCCCGCCAGTCAGTCGCATTCCAAGTTGATTACGTTCAAATGCAAGAGCCATGTTGATTTCACTGCCGGCGTATGAGAGAATGTCTCCTTGTTGCTAGATCTAGTCTAATGAATGTTTAAAGTTTTGAATGTGTATTTTTTACATTTATATACATAATTTTATGTAAATTACACAGGTTAGGAGATTTTTGCTATTGACGTGCCTTGTATACACATGACATGAGTCATGAGTTCTGTTAATCATAGAGCTGTTCTTCGGTTATATTTCTCCCATTGTTACCAACACTGGATCAATAAGAGATGATCCTTACTGGACCTCTAGGAAGAACAGTCGAGAACTGATAGAGCTATCCAGTATAAATAAAGTTATTTTAGTTTAGGTTTCCTCCTGTAGTAACAGTTGATCAATAAGAGATGATCCTTACTGGACCTCTAGGAAGAACAGTTTAGAACTGATAGAGCTATCCAGTATAAATAAAGTTAGTTTAGTTTAGGTTTCCTCCTGTAGTAACACAGGATCAATATAAGAGATGATCCTCACTGGGCCTCTAGGAAGAAAAATTTTGAACTGTTAGATCTATCCAGTATAAATAAAGTCAAGTTATAGTAGGAAATTGCTTGAAAGAAATCTGCATATCCAAACATCTGAAAGATGGTTACTGGACCACTGGGAAGTTATGTGAGTGGTTTAAAGTGATGTGAAATGTTGGTTGATCAAAAGGCAATTTCTCATTTGAGGTGCGATAAAAATTATCCATGCATTAACCCCAGCGTGACGCCAACAACAGATTTGTCTCTGCATTATATATATAATTCTGTTATAGTTCATCGTCTTGGGTAATAGTGGATCAGCACTTTAAGCAAATCAAATTCCTCGTTAGAACTGTCTTTTATCTTCAAATCGAAAAAATTGAAGCCGATTTTCGAAAGTAAAACGTTTCACTTCCAGGAACACGCAGATTTCACTGTGGTTTCAAATTCTAGGTAAACCACCCCTGGTGAAACGAAACTATAAAATCAAGAATAAACATTCTTAGCGTGTCTTCCATCGTTTTTGCAAATAAAACCGAAATACCAGTCAATAAATCAGTATTTACACTTGAATAATATGATAGCATCGTTTGCGGTTGACGCAGTTTCAATTTCCAACGTTAAGGTAAAATTAAACGTGTCCCAGCTTGTTTCTGTTTTTGAATCAATTCAACATCTGAGTTGTAAATTGTATAAACAAATATGATATGTTGGTGAAAAGATCATAATGTGATATTCAATCGTATTCAATTTATTTTTACGCAGAAAGCGCTTTCCAGGAATAACTAGTAAATTATTGCACATCAACATTTTGCAATTTATTTCTTGTACGGGCTAGGTTGAGCAGGAACATGTATATTGCATCCTGATGTATATTTGTCCGAAGGCATGCATGTAATTGCCAAGATATTAAATGAGTTATCATTTCAATTTTAATTGTATATATCAGCCACGCATCATAATCTGATCGACTGCACTTTTTAAAATGCTGAATACCTCTATATGTATTGAATTTCTCTATATGTATTGAACCTGTATTTGAATTGAACTTTCCAATACCTCTATATGTATTGAACTTTCCTGTCGTATATATGCTATTCGATTGGTTAGCACAGAACTGGCAGAAGATATATCGCGGAAATATACAGAGAGAGTTAAAGTAATTCCGAAAAGTGTTAACATAGCTTATACAATTTTATTCTGTATATTTCGAATCATCATCGATTCATCTTCAGCTGAATTATATTTACAAGATGTTGCGTAACTTAACTATATATCTTTACTGAAACCATCGCCTGCATGGCAAAGGATATTAAAATATCGGGCGTTCAGTGTTAAATTGCATTTCATGAGGTAAATTTCCTTTAAATTTTGGTAAACCATGCATAAAGTGAATCTAAAATTACCACGCGAGTCTAAAATTATAGCAAAGTTTATATACATTAACTATATTCAACCATTCACCTCAACATTCCTTCACATCAACTATCACCTGAGATGATTTCATAAGAGAGGGTTGCAAAGCAGATTTTGACGCAATCAGTTTTGTTGAGGGTCATACCCACGGTATGCTGGATAATTTGATACAACCCCTACTGAAAGAGAAGACTAAGACACGTCGTTTTCTGGGTAACAGAATTCTGTGAATCCCAAAATGAAAGACAACCACTTAAATGCGGAAGAGTTTACCTATTTGCTCAGCGTCTTTGCAAATTATACATTTCAGAGAAAAGTCGACCATTTTTCCAATACGGTTGTCAAAAGTTTGGCAATAAAGATGGACTGATTCCTTATAAAATAGAAATCTATTCTTGCGATTAATTGAATTCTAGGAAAATCACAAACTGTTGTAGGCCTTTCTGAGAAAAAGCTTCATTTTATCAAGCCGTCATCAAGTTTCTGTTTCAGGCTCACGAGCCGTTGAGAGTATACCATAGAGTTGATGAACACAAGGGTTTCACTCTCCCCCCCTTTATTAGACTACACTATTCTCTATGGTGCGTACGTTGTCTCGGCTAGTAAATATTCATTTGAACATAAATATAAATTATTTTGTTACCATACTTCTCACTAGCTGGAGTGCAAACTACCTATCGCATACTAACCAATATATGTAACCATATTTTTTTATACCGTCAATCTTGATCTTAAAATCGCATTAATGGTAATTTTTTATTGTGTATACTAAGGATAAAGCTTTGCAGTATTAAATACTTACGTGGTGTACTACAAGCTAAATTACTTATTTGATGTCACCATGCATACAGACTTACAAGAATATTATATATATTGTGCTAATCAAATCCTAGGTGGTCTATCAAATGCAATTTTTGATGATCAGTTCTTGTGGGGTGTCATTTCTGCCGTTTCTAAATTGAAATCTGAAACCACCAACTGTACCATTCGACTTTCTCTACCCCCTGTTAGGATTCTTGCTAATGTATTGGTTCCGCGCACCTCTTTTTTGCCCTAATAAAAGTATTTTGCCAAACCCTTCGAGTTTCATTTTCATCACATCGTCAAACAGCATTTATCGCAACAATGGCGTTTTTTCGAGGCCGAGAAATTGATTTTAAAGATACCGGTCAAACAGCAAACGTCCCCGATAATCCAAAAGCACGTCTAATGTACTATCTGGACTGTGTCTCATCGGTAAGTGCGCTTTTAATATGTACCATTCTTATAGTTTCGAGCCACGTTTAAAATCATATTTTCCATCCTCCGTTCTTAAAGCCGCAGAGTATCATGACGCGCTCTCCTCTATATACGATAAAAACGGCCAGACCAGTCTATAGCTGTGGAATTTCTGCATATGATCGGTTTGTCCATTTTGCATGGGCGCTTGAAGGAAAGCGCCTATATAGGGAGTTTTATAGGCTCCACGTAATCAGTTTGCGTGCGACGTAAACCTATAGGCTTGAGGTTTCTTACTTGAGATTTGGTATTTGATCATAAGGTTTAGTTTTAGCGTAGCATGCATGTGAACCTGGCTTGTAAAGCATATTTGCGACCTTTCTAAGATGATGAAATAACGCACAATATATAAAATTGATAAAGTATACGCTTTGACTTTGTCACAAATGAGTTAGCGTTGCAATAATGAGTTATAATTGCGAAGCATTTACATTTACAACAAAGCGGTGTTTAAACCACGATTCTAGGCCAGGGCAAATTCTAAACGCCTTCCCAGGAGATAATTTGAGACATACTGAAATGTCCTTTCAGTTGATTCTACGACCAAAGTCCTGCTAAAAATCACGTTCAGAACGCAGTAAAGGGTCAGACTATAGACCTGTCCTGACTTGCAGTGGACATGCAACTCAGGGTAAGCGAGGCGAGTTGACTGGGGTTTATGTGATGTGTAAACTAAAAATCCGGGCCAAATATTGATTCATTCAAAGGAAACATTATGTCCTTTTTTTTCCATGCACAATCATCGCGCTAGTTTTGATATAATATACTATATATAATTTATAATTATACAATTTAGAAAGACAACTTTATCTAATCTCCTGATTACCCGGAAGATAAAATGCTGTGTATATAGAATATGTTTTTTACTACTGAAGAATAACTTCTTATATTATACTTATAGCTTCTGAAATCGGCAACAGAAAATGTCGATAGAAAGTATATGGACTACAAGAACTACTACAACCTGAGCGACCACGACACTCGTACTTTGGTTGGGCTATGTGAAACATTTTCGTTTTCACTGTTGGATGACAAATGCTTCCATCGTAGCCCGGAACTTTGTGGGGAAAAGATTAACCGCTTTCTGGAAATTTCCTCAAAAGAAGTTACATTTGCAACCGTGCGAAGTTTTGTGGTGCTTGGAAGAGAAGTTAGCGTCGTGAAGATAATGGTTTACAAGGATTGCTGGAAGAAGAGGTATTATGATGATGCACTCTACGAAATGAAGAGAAGTCTTAGACCACCATCGCCACCAACCTATACAACAAGACGCCGCAGTAGCAGTTGCATTATTATATAAAACTTGACTCAATTAATTCAATCATTTCATAAATTATAAGAACTATAAGAAGTTAAGAATGACATATTTTATATGAAGACTGAAATGTATCATTACACTAATAAGAGGTAATCTTTACGTTTGAGTAAATTTGCAGTGTTTAGACACTGACTGTATTAAATTGTTTATCATACGACCAATTCATCAAAACATGACTAACTCACATATTGCACGCTGCCTGATGTTTGTAATATCCAGTAGTTTCTCAATGTGTAATCCTTTTCAAATCGATTTAAAATACAAAGAATGACTTGTATCTTTCTCGTTTGAGTTCGTTTGTAACAGCTATTTCTGTATTAATACTGACTCATGATTTTATTGTCGTATGACGTATCGTTTTAATGCAAAGTTAATGTTTGTGATGTAGTCTCTGAAGCATTCCTCCTCTGCAGTTGTTCCTTCGGCTCGGTATATTCCTTGCGGTGGAACCAGCAGTACAAGATGTCTCTGCAATCTAAAATACGAAAAACGCTGTCAAAAAACGGTGCTTAACAAACTTTAAAAACATTTTAAAACTCGGTGAATTCTCGATGAATAAACAGATTAAACCAACGTTATGTGGGCAAAGGCTGTTTTTCACTTACGCGTTTTTCATACGCACGTACACGCTCGTAAAAGTCTAAATCCTTATACCTGTTACCTTTGAAAAAACTAAGTGAATAAATCGAAGGAACTTAGTTTTCTGCATATTCTAGTATGCATTAGTAGACCTAGATGTTAAATAATAAACTTGTTAAAAGCATTTAAAATATTCCGCGTACGTGTACGTGCGTATATAAAAAACGCGTAAGTGGAAAGCAGCCGAATTGTAACAATAAAACGGGTACTTGCAATCTTGTCCCGCGAGATTCGTGTTTTATTTTCCTGGAAAAAGGTGCGTTTTATGATGCTTTTCAAGGAAAAAATAACGTTGTCGTGACAATAAAAATATAGTAAACACAAGAAACACGCAACAGCGAGATCACTTGAGTAGGCCTGCAGCTGTTGCATGATTGTTTGCCAAACAAATTTTTGCCAAACCTTTTTAGTTTCATCTTATTGTTTTCTGAGCTGCAGCATTTATCGCAGCAATGGCAGTTTTTCGAGGCCGAGAAATTCAAGTCAAAGATTTCGGTAAAACAGTTAACGTCCCCGCTAATCCAAAGGCACGTCTAATGTACTATCTGGACTGTGTCGCAACGGTGAGTGTGTGTGCTTAAATCAATAATTATCACAGTTTTCAACCAGATTTTCCATCCTTTTCCGTCGCAAAGTATATAGACACCCAACACGCCTTGACATTTCAGCTTTATCGGTATCGAGATTTCATGCTTGAGATTAATTTGGCGGTCGAGGTTTACGCTTGGAGTATAAATTTCATCTTTACTTTACTAGGCCAGCTTTTAACTTCAACCGTATCGATAGCGAAAGTTGTTTTATTTCTTTTTCTCAAGCACTAATTCCAGACGAACGTCTGGGTTATAACACTGGTTTCCAGTCCGGAGAATTATCCCTCCTTGGAACCGCTCGAACTATTTCTTTTGTGTTAAAGACAGTTCTGGTTGAGAACACAAGAATGAAATAAATTTTTCTGTCCGATATACGGTCCGAAGCGGACGGGTAATTTTCCTGACTGCAAACCAGCCTTACTATATAGCATATTGGAATGCATATAGAACATATTTTGATTTCAATTGAAATTATATACTTTTATATTATAGGTTCTCGAAACTGTGACAGAGGATATCGATAGAAAATACATGGACTACAGGAACTACTCTAACCTGAGCAACAACGAAACTCGTGCTTTAGCCGGCTTTGTGAATTATTTTCTTTTTCATTATTGGACGGGAAGGTCTTCCATCACAGTCCGGATCTTTGTGGGGACATGAGTAACCGCTTTCTGGAAATTTCCTCAAACGAAGTTACATTTGCAACCGTGCGTAGCTTCACAATGTTAGGACGACAAGTTAGGGTGGCAAAAATTATGGTTTACAACGATTCCTGGAAAAGAAAATACTTTGATGCAATGCGCGAAATGAACAGAAGGCTGAGGTCTCCATCGCCCGTCCGTACAACAACAGAACGCTCCAGTAGCATTTGCATTATTATATAGACATATATAACTTCGTGTGAACAATTTCGGGAAAAAATGTATTTAGGGACATTAATATTATCAAGTGTTGAAGCAGTCTTTGCTTTTATGGATAAATTTATATAAATTATTCGCACTCAAGCACATACACACATTGCATGCACTCAGTAAGATCCAGCAGTTCAAATCAATTTTAAAAACAAAAAATGAGTTGTAAATCTTGCTCGTTTTGTACATATCTGTATTAATACTGATTCATGAGTTTACAAGTGACAGAATATCGTATAATCGTAATGCAATGTTAATGTTTGTGAAGTAGCCTCTTGTGTTTTCTTCCTCTGTCGCCGTCCGACGTTCCATCGGTAGATTCATCGGTGGAACCAGCGGTACAAGGCGACTCTTTAATCTAAAATAAGAAAGCGGTCATCAAAGCATGCAATATAACACTTGAAAACATTAAAAACATTGCTAAGTGGTTTAATTGCGCGAAGGACAATAGATTTGGCAAGCATTTGAAACGCTGATTCAGTAGAAGGAAATATAGGCCGTGAACTAAACCTTAGAATAACTAGGTAAATTTTGTGCGAAGGAGCAGGGGGGGGCACTTCCTCTCGTACATTTGACGCATGCGCACACCAATTTCACGCAGCTAGCTGCCCCTTCCCCCTGTCCCGGTGTCCCTGGGCAACGCAAAGGCGCAGGTTGGATTCCTGGCGGAAGACGGATGGTTGACACATTTTCTCAAATTTTCCTCGCATGAATTTGAGATGTGGATGATTTTCACTCGAAATTAACCCTGTATATATAATACATATAGTTCAGGGGATTGGAAGGAGAATTAGGAGCACAAGAATCTTGATTTTTGACATTTTCACGAAATCCCTATGACCCTATACGAGGCTCTATAATAGAGTTATCACTTTGATTACCTTGACGTCCACTGGTAAAGCTAACAAACAGCAAACTTTATCAGAATCTGGTCCTCCCAACCTCCCAACGCATGCTCTTTTCCCGTCTTCATCCGGATCCATTCTCAACAGCCCGTGTGGACACTTATTGCCGTCCACTTTGTAGAGGCAAGTTACTTTGTCGCTGAATATCGATTGATCCCTTGACGATCCGCCACAATCACCAAGAACAAAGTTTTCTGTGATGAAAAAAGTAGATCGTTTTAGACCTGTTTCTACCTTGTACCATATGCATGTATGAGTTCATGCATTTAGTTTTTAGTTTAGTTCAAAGTTTTCCTTATTCAGACGAGATTTGAACGATATGACTGAACCTCTACTAGGAAGTTGTTACTGGAACAACAGTTCTTACTGGAACTCTAGGATGAACAGTTTAGAACTGATAGAGCTATCCAGTATAAATAAAGTTAGTTTAGTTTAGGTTTCCTCCTGTAGTAACACTGTATCAATAAGAGAAGATCTTTCCTGGACCTCTCTTAGGGGCTGTTTACATGAGCCCGGTTACCCGAGATTCAACGAAGCTTGAGAGGACTTTGAGGTGTTCACGCTTCGTTGAATCTCGGGTAACCGCGGGCTCATGTCAACAGCCCCTTACTGACCAAGAATTCACTCCAAAAAAACGAAATAGTATACTCTCCTTACTTTAGACTATAGAAATCAATTTCAGATTTTGTTGAAAATCGTTTTAGTCGAGGTAGTATTGTTATGAAAGCGTTAACGCTGACTTTGCTTTGTTATGTTAAATATTTAAATCGTTTGTAATGGTCCATTTGTCTGTATAAAAAGGTTTAATGAAAAATATATTTGTGTCAGAATACCCAGATCGAGAGTGAGTTTACTTCACGATAAGGAAGAAAAACCTAACAGTATACTCCAGAAACGCCGCTTTTAATTCAAAAGTTAGTTAAATAAAAGTCAGTATGTTAATATCTACTAACCTGCACAAAAAACGACCAAAATTATGAGAATAGGCAGCATTTTAACGCTGAGATTCATTTTCAATTTCAGTGTTCAACTATATTTAAGACGAAAGATTTTAATTGGAAATTTATAATTAGCTAAAGAAAATAGTGTAGCCGGCTGTTACCTTTGTGAACAGTTATGAAATACTTTAAACTTGATTAAAGGCAGAGGATTTCGGGCTATCAACTTAAATCCTGCTTCAGGCGCAAGTCTACATTAATTTGTGCATGCCGGTTCAAAATTTCAAACGACTCAAATATCCGATTATCGGTAGCAGTCTTACCATCATCTTGAATTGTTGCGAGGTGAAATCTCAATATAAATTTAAACAACAAACCTGGTTAGCTTTTCTTTAACGCTTTCCCTTTGAAACTGAATGCAAAATAAGTTGATTCCGTTTCAGTGCCTGCCTCTTGGATAAACGCTCCAATGATTTATCGGTGATCTCATTTTCAAATCACGAGATTATACCAGTTAAGAGAAATATCATAGAGATACCATTGTTAATACAGACGCTAACAAAACAAACAGTTTGGTGCATGGAAAGCATTATAAATTTTCAAACGAATTTCAGAAATTTGATGGATTGAAATTCGTTCTTGTAACTCTATTTTGAATATGAAGATTTGATGATCTCAAAGCAAATACCGTGAAAATTTATAAAATGTCACAGGTTCGTCATCTTTTTTTGTAATTTTCAAAAGAAGCACCATGAAATTGTGTCATCTTTTAACTAATATGGTTGTCAGTTCACAGTTTGTATCTTACAATATAAGTGTTATCAAGTTATTACGTCGTACTTATATACGATACTTTGCAGAAAATCCTCAAATCCGGCGATCAAAAAAATTCGAAGAACAACAGAATTCTTGCCATTCAAGGTGGGTTTTAAATTTCGTTTTAGCTGTGGCTTTATTGCGGACTATACTCTGCATTTGACTGTTTGGGAACATTAATACTTTCAAAAGCTACTGAGTTTAATCCATCTTGCCGTGGCAACAAATTCATACCATTAAAACGACATGCTTTTTATAGGATTTATAACGTCAGCCCAAATATATTGCTTCTTGCGCAATTTATATTGAAAGTACCTGCCCTGAGGCCGTTTGTATAAAATTCGTTTGGCCTTTGAATAGGAAAAAACCCAGACTGCATACTTACTACAGAGTTGTTTTTTTAAATGAATGCAACAACATTGTTTCCTATTGGGCTGAATTTTTCAATCAAAACGTGGTTTTTCGCTTAATTTTCCTCTCAATTGTCACCAGTCATGGGAATCCATTATAACGGTCGAATTCTCACAATTGAAAAGAATTCAAGATTCTCCGTCTGTATGAAAACCGCCTTTACAACGCCAAATATCAGATTTACTGCTTTCAATCTTTCCCAGCTTAATTTTAAACAGTTCTACCGTGAGAGTCATTTTAAATTTAAATATACTAATAGATTTATTTACAGGCTTTTTAAGGTATTAATATATTCAAATGTGAACTGTCATAGTTTATATTTTGATGGAAAATATCATCGTAAATTGCTACTCTTAAAATAAATGTTAAGAATTCAAACAATATCATTGGTCGACAACTAAACATGTTTACAATACCAGTGTTTCATCTGGGTAAAAGCTAAATCCTGTATTTCATAGGTCTATGAAGTTTTTCCGGAATATGGCCCAGCTGACATCAGGTGGTTCAATGCATACAAGAATTTTCTATGTTGCTTGGATACTGCTCATCATATCCCATAAGTCCTTCTCACAAGAATCCCCCACAACTCCGGCCCCAACACTCGCCCCAACCACGCCCCCAGGCCCTGAATGGCCGGCCGCAATCAGGGAAGCTCTGGAGCACCGCGATTCATTTTTGGAAGCAATCCGAACGATCAAAGACGATCACACTGTGGCAAATGTTAGAGCAAGTATCCCAAAACTCGAGGCACTGCTTTCGGCTTTCGAAAGCTTCCATGAAGTAGATTTCAAAACGGCCCAAGCCCACGATGACGAAGAAACTCGTAAACTTTTCAGAAAAATCAGTGAAAAATTTACCAAAATACAAGTCCGCGATCTTTATCGACCTTTGTCGCTCGAGAAAGACTACCAGCGAACTGGTCTTGGATATGCCCTGGGAAAATTCAAAAACATTTACGATATCGACTGCTTGTACAAATTAATATCCCCTCCCAAAGCTCCACGAGAAATACGATTACCGCTTGACAAGATGTGTGTCGGAATGAAGGCGCCGAATTCCGACTATGCACCGATTAGTACGATATGTAGAGATTTCAATACGTGCGTGCAGTCGGAGGATGATGACACATCAGATGCTTGTACAAGCGGAAATAAATGCGACATACCCAAGGCTGTGCCAAAATTTGCCGCCTTGCTTTGGTATAAAATCAGCAACTACCTAGTCCAGGTTATTTGTGGAACTTTCAGCGAAGATGATGACAGACTGTCTGCTCGTCGACATTCTCAAAGAGATGATGACGATGAAGAAGACGTTCGCAAGATTGCTTATCAAAACATGCAAAGAGATTTAAAACATGTTATGTCTTATATGATGAACACTGACTGGGATAACTTCTTCTCAAGCTTCGTCAGTTCCGGAGGATTCAGCACGCTGCCAAGGTTGATGGAATTAGTAGGAGAGCGAAGAGAATTTATGAGGTTATTTTAAAAGAATCATTATTTCCACTATGTTATTGTTTTTGCTGCTGTAGTGGTAACTGTTGTTGTCTCTCTCTTTGTCGTTTTGGTTAGCGTTCTGGTTGTCCTTGTCCTTTTCGGATGAGGTTTAATTTCATTGTCGTTGTCGGTATCGTCGTATTGTTGTCGTTGTCGTTATCGTAGTCGTTGTCGTTGCCGTTGTCGCTTTTGTTGTCGTTGTCGTTGTCGTTGCTGTTGTCGTTGTCGCTGTTGTTGTCGTAGTCATTGTCGTAGTCGTTGTCGTAGTCATTGTCGTTGTCGTAGTCGTTGCCGTTGTCGCTGTTGTTGTCGTTGTCGTTGCCGTTGTCGCTGTTGTTGTCGTTGTCGTTATCGTAGTCGTTGTCGTAGTCGTAGTTGTTACCGTTGTCGTTGTCGTTGTCGTTGTCGCTGTTCATGTTATTCTTGTTTTTATTCTTCCTTCCATTTCAGCCATGCTGCTGTTGCTTGCAATGACCTGAATGCAGAGAGTGTGTGCGCCATTGCAGACATTTACAAACAATATACTCTACTGGCAAAGATCGCAGGAGGTTCAATGGTTGGCCCGATTCGCGACCTTCGTGTTAAAGAAGGCGTAAACATCGCCGGTCTGCTGTCAAAGACAAAAGATGACATGCAACACTTGGAAACGATGGCCGCCATCAGGTGATAAAACATCTTAATGAATTTGAATTTTGAAATGATATATTTTCCCATAGCCTATTAGAATACAGCTAACATTTCGGGATGATCATACACTTGGGAACGGTTGTATAAAACTCTTTAACTACATTTTGAATAGTTAAATCCTAGTTAACTCAGAAATACACAACTCTGTTTGGCCAATTCTATCCTTAACTACAGTTAAAAGTTAACTAGTCTTTTGTACAATTGACCCCTGGTTTTACTTCAACTTGTAAATGGTATTGTTCAAATTTCAAGTTACAAAGCAGATAGCATCGTCCAACAGCTCAAGTTTAAAGAGGCTGTCTCTCAGACTAACGGCATTTGGATTGTCTTTGGTAATACACAAATGCTATAACTCCATGCTACATATTTCGCTGCAGCTCTGTGGACGCAAATCTTGAAGCATCCGTCGCTGGTATAGCAAGTTATTTCAGAACACTAGCACAGTTCGACCAAGATATCGCCCAACAGGATGTTGGTTACATCGATGACAAACTAAAAGAATTTCGCAAAAAAACAACAGAGGTACAAGGGAAATTGAAAGGAGACTTTGGCACACTTATGGGTATAGTTGAGACGGCTCTGGCAGCGCAATTAATTTCCGAAGTCACAAGATTGGCCTCAGTTATCGCTGAAAATTCAAATCCAATGAAGGTAAAAAAATGGTACACTCGACCATGGTCGAATATAGCGAAATATAGTACACTCGACCATGGTCAAATATAGCGAAATATGGTACACTCGACCATGGTCGAATATACCGAAATATAGTACACTCGCGACCATGGTCAAATATAGCGAAATATGGTACACTCGACCATGGTCGAATATAGCGAAATATAGTACACTCGACCATGGTTAAATATAGCGAAATATGGTACACTCGACCATGGTCGAATATAGCGAAATATGGTACACTCGACCATGGTCGAATATACCAAAATATGGTACACTCGACCATGGTCAAATATAGCGAAAAATGGTACACTCGACCATGGTCGAATATACCAAAATATGGTGAACTCGACCATGGTCAAATATAGCGAAAAATGGTATACTCGACCATGGTCGAATATACCGAAATATGGTACACTTGACCATGGTCGAATATACCAAAATATGGTACACTCGACCATGGTCAAATATAGCGAAATATAGCCCGCATAGAGGTGTTGATGTACGGTTCAAAACATGACATCAGTCAGCGAGAATGCTCGATCTGCGTTCTATGGCATTGACGATTGCTTACTCCTGCATGATATAGGTTTTTTAAATCATTCGTTCTCTTTCAAAGGTGATGTTGACCGGTGTTGATGTTGATGAGTTGTATGAACGAACCACTGCCGTGGTTGCCGCTGCCCAGCAAGTGGTTGTCGGAGCTCGACTCGTTGAAGCGATAAAGAACCTGGCGCAAGGTTTGGTCCAGAGAACTCTTTCAAGAATTTAGCCAAAATTGGAAATGTTTAAAAACTACAAAACCCTAATTGCCCATCATTTTGTTACATTCAGACAAGTATGAGTATGATTATGTTCGGTTATTCCTCCAGTTTACATACTACAACAGATTCTATAAGACTCCCTGCTGAAAAAAGACAAACTTTATTTGCGTGGAAATGTCTATCTACCTTATTGTAGTTGCCTTAGAGGTGATCACCGACTATATATTCAATTTTCACCCTAGATTCCTTAAAGCTGATAGAAAATTTCCAAGAAAACAGAAATCAGCTGGATGGTCTGATGACGCTCGTTGACGCAACTACAGATGCCGAATCGGATGTCATTAAAAAGAATGCGGATAAATTTGTTGAAGATTACGGTGCTTATACGCCAATGGTTAGTAAATTTGAACGTGTATCAGTCTGAGTCTCTGAGATGGGCATGTCATCCTTCACATTTACACCCCCAAATCAGTCGGTACGACCCCACAACCGAAGATCTTGTTAAATATGTAGATCTTATTAAGGTGGGTAGGAAGTCACCCCTCGTCCACTCTTACAACACCAGCCCTTCTCGGCACGACCCTACAACCCAATATCTTATTAATACGTATATCTGTCTGAGGTGGGTAGGACTTCACCTCTCACCCATCTTTAGATCACCTCCTCACTCAGCACGACCCCACAACCCAAGATCTTGGCAATATCAAGATCCCAGATAACCTTCTACCTATAGCTGTTTGCATTCACATCTTTCAAAAAAAGGAAGTTCGAAACCCATTCTTATAATTCAAGGTTAACCGCGCTGATTTGGATAAAAATTCAGGCTTATGGACTGCATACAAAGAGAGAGCTTGTGAACTATTATCTGGTGCATCAGGGGAAGATATTGAGTTACCCATTGGACAGACAGTGCAAGGCGTTCTGTTATTATGCGAAAAACTTGAGGGAACTTTGGCGGAATACTTCACGCTACGAGAGGAGATATTTGACTTCCAATTTCAACTGGTTGACGCGCTCACGAAAGTCATCAGAGGTGATTTCTAGAAGGAATACGTCAATAGACCTTATGCAGAATGACTGACGTAACAAGCCGTGACACCTGCAGGGAATTCTGGTCTTAGTAGTCATGGCGGGAAATTTTGAAGTTTGGATTTTCTCGCCGTGACTGCATCACGACTTGATACGTCATCATGCATAAGGTCTATTGTTACAAAACTTTTTACTGAAGTTTTAACTGTGACTTTATGAATCCTGTTTTCCATTTAGGATCTAATTATTCGACATATATAATTATTTTTACAAAGATTCATGTAAAAACTGGCCTTTTATTACAAAGATAGCTAAATATATCTCGACCGGATAAGAACATGTTTTGGGAACATTTTTGAGAAGCGCCGTGTAGTTTACATCTAACTCTTCTGTATTTGCAAAATGCATTTCTTTCCATTTCGTCTAGGTGTGATTGCAAAAGATTTGGCTTCCTCAATCGAAGGCAAGAATGAAGTGTTCAACGTTTACGATTTGGTCAGAGGATTCGCCATGCAACACCACAATCTCCAATCAAATATCTACCTTTATTGCAATATTTTGCAGTATAAAAACCACGGCCGAAGAGACCGTCGATGTCTAACCAGCGGCTTTTTCGATTATGCCATACTTAACGAGCTAACAGAGATCACGGAGCCTCCGTATTACACACAATCTCGCTACGTGTTCATCCCAACCAGACCTGAGCGTGTTGGTGACACAGGTTACATCAATCTTCCATCGTTGGCAGCTGGAAATGATGTAGGTTTTGAGTGCGTCCTTTCTAAGAGTCAAATGACCTCAAGTTTATCAACCCAGTAAAAATACTCTTTCTACGAAGTAATAGTTGATCATTTAGTGATGTCGCGGATTGCAAAACATTTTTTACATCATTTTGGCATTGGAAAAGTTTGACACTTCCTCAGTTATACGACTGAACAGCAATGATGTCAAAACAAACACTAAGATATGATTATTCACTTCTGCATGATAGATGTTTTATATTTAGTCCATTGACTTGCAATGTGTGTGCGACAAACAAACTAAAGGCAATGCAGTACTGCTTTATCAATAAAAGACTATATTCTATATAACTAGTAAATTTGATTCAAAAAATGGGATCGTGTGAAAACACATTTAAAAACAACAATATTTATCATAACGACACCACTGACTTGCCAGGATCCGAAGGTCTTTTGTATCGTGAAAATCAATTTATCAATCTATTTCTTCAAGGTAATATTTCAACTGCCAAGAGATCGTGTTTGGCTGACGGATAATAAATGGATCACTTGCGAAGAAGTAACGGCGCCATTTGTTTCAAGCATCAAAGTGTATCTTCCTCTTGGTGACTATTCAGGTGTCCAGGAGCGACACACCGTCACGACCACAACCATTGCAAGTGATTTAGGTCAGGGCAAGTTGATACTGAAAAATGTTTACGTTTAAAATATAGAACCTAACAAGTGAAGAGTACTCTGTACTTGGAATGTTTTTACTTTTTAGGAAGCTTTGCTCACTACAATAAAGATATTCGCTATTTGCTACCAACCACTCACACCAGTTTTATCACAACATACGAGAAAGGACATCGAAATTGTCCTTTTGGTAAAGAAATGGCCGATCCATACGGCCTTTGCGAGACGATTCCTAACATATGTGACAATACCGACCATGATTTGACGTCAACCGTGTTGTTACGACCTACAATATTGTCTTCGTGGAAGTTATCATATTCCGTCATGTCGGGCTCAAATAGAGTGGATTGGATTGCCCCAAAACCAGCTACCAAGCTTTACTTCCTGGCAAAGGTATATGTTTCCTGGTTTGTCCACCTTCATGAAACATGGCTAGGAAACAATGTTTCCTGGTTTGTCCACCTTCATGAAACATGGCTAGGAAACAATGTTTCTTGGTTTGTCCACCTTCAAGGAAACAATGTTTCCTGGCCGTTTACCTTCATGAAACATAGCTACGAAACAATGTTTCCTGATTTGTCTAGCTTGCACGACTTGACCATTCGAAAGCCTCAAAGAGGCTCTGAGATGGATGATTTCAAACGAGCGACCTGAGTATTCATAAATCCTTGTATTTAGGTAACGTTAAAAATGCTTCACGACCCAGACATTGAATGCACAACAGAGGGAAAGAGACGAAAGAGACGTGCAACCAGCGGATGGCATTGTTGCAACGAAGGCAACAAGCATTTCGTGAAATGGCAAAATATTTGCGAGGATTGTCCGGAGGACTCGACGTCCCACCTTGGAGGGTATTATTGTGAGAGAAACGAAGACAAATCACGAAAAAATTCAACGTATTTCTAGGCTTCTAGCAATGTGTGTCAGCAGATAATGTCTAACAACGAATATATTATAAAGGTAACCTATAGCTTTGGAAAAATTCTGAATAAGGAGTCTGAACGCTACAGTTACATTGCCGTTCGTTGGCCAGCAGTGAACATTCTAAATTAATGAAAAGCATAAAACACTTTAACCATAGAACACAAATAAACAAAATAAATAGATGAAATACAACAACATCGCCTGTTTTCAAAAAGCTCACTCACAATCTCTGAGGCATAGAAGTTTTGTTATTACTGATCAATGAGAAAGTTCTTTCTTGATCAATGAAAAGAATTAAGGTAAAACATTGAAAACCAAGCTGTTGTTTGACTGAAAATACCGCCAGAAAATACCACAGTTGTCATAGCTGCATAACTAATTTCCGCTAGCGTATTTCAAGCAAAATAGTTTGACTAGCGAATAGCGACGTCGAGTTTACCGGGGTTGGGATAAAATGCGGATTGCGGACAAAAAGAATAAAATGCGGTTTGCGGACAAAAGAAATAAAATGCGGATTGCGGACAAAAAGAATAAAATGCGGATTGCGGACAAAAAGAATAAAATGCGGATGCGGACAAAAAGAATAAAATGCGGATGCGGACAAAAAGAATAAAATGCGGACGGACGGACAAAATGGATAAAATGCGGATTGCGGAGAAAAAGAATAAAATGCGGATTGCGAATAAAAAGAATAAACTGATCCGCAATTAGCATTTTATTATTTTTGTCCGCAATCCGCATTTTATTCTTTTTGTCCGCAATCCGCATTTTTTTCTTTTTGTCCGCAATCCGCATTTTTTTCTTTTTGTCCGCAATCCGCATTTTATTCTTTTTGTCCGCGTCGTAGATCTTGTATACACTATATTCGTGCTTACATGAAACATTTATGAAGTTCACTGTCCCCCTCCGGTCATGGCGACATTTTTTTTGGGAGCCTCCCCCGGTTTCATCTCGTAGCACATGGCACGTTCTCTTCGAGTGCAAATTTTGAAGTGTTAAAAGAGTGTTTATACTTTTGTAAACTTTGTTTTCTGTACAATATGGGAGCGTATTTAGCTAAACCTATAACTGAAAAAGAATCTTTTGATGAATCTAATGGCAAGATTTCCTGTGGCGGTTCAGAAATGCAAGGCTGGCGTGTCTCAATGGAGGTACTATATAATAAAATAATCCGTTAGAAATATATTCGTTCATTTCCTACAGATCTACACCGCTTTTTGACCGTGTATAATCAAATTTGTTTGCACAAGGTGGGTTAATTTAGCAGGACTTCAGTATATGAGTATTTATTCTGTCCAACGTTTCCACCGCTAGTTTTGCATTCTATGACTAGTTGTATACCAGAATGAATGAAATTTATTTGCATTCAATACTAAAGATGGATAGTCTGACAAGTTTTTAGGCTACCATTAGATAGTGCTGTTGACTTCTTGATGGTTAGCAAACCACCATTGTAGTTAATGTCACAACATCTCAAGCAGGGAGAGAGGTTGCGCACACACTATCCTTTCTTAGAAATTGCCATACATTTCCTATAATCCACTTTATTTGGATATTTCAGAGATGTGCAAATAGTTAAGTGGTCAAGCAGTTTGTCTCTCCTATAGAATGTCAGGGTTCGAAAGCTGGCCTGGTTTTTTTCAGATTTTTTTTGTTTTTTTAACTTTCATTTTACAATTCTGAGATTGAACAGGCACACAGTATGTTTTTGTTAGATCTGGGGGTTATTTTAGGCCAAGGTTTTTCACAGTGTATTTGTCCTTAATAGGAGTGATTGTAATCTCATATCAAGGGCCTTTGAGAGTTTTTGACTGAGAGGTTTTGACTGTTTTGTGGATAGAAAACAGCTTATAACCCTCTCTCTCGATCATTCCAAGATGTAACAATATCCCCACTACCTTGACTATTATTTCATCAGCTCTTTAGATCAGACCTAAGACACTATTAAGAAGGATGCCTTTGAGATGCCAGAAAATAGTTTGATTATAACCTATTGATTGATGGTTGTCAAGACATATAGTGTTAACATCTAATTGGTTTTCAAATGGGGCACCACTGATTTCAGAAGTAATTTATTGCTGAGACAAACAGCGTATTGCATTTGATACAAATCCCTAATCCTTGTACATGCACAGAAAGATGTGTTCTGTACACAAAGGACTTCTCTCAATTGTTTTTGCTGATGTGGTTCTTAATAGCTCTAGATTTATTCTTTGAAACTCCTAATCAATTTTTGATATGAAAATACATAAGTACATATATATACAAGAACAAAAATGTTTCAGGAATTCTGTTTGACTTTAATTTCTGTTTTTATCAAGGATGCTCACAGTTGTATATTAGATTATGGTGATGATTTGTCATTGTTTGGTGTCTATGATGGTCATGGAGGTACATTTTGCTGTATATTTGTGTATACTTTGGGGTTTTTGAGATACATTGTAACCTTACAAGGTACTTGTAATGCACAAAACTATCGACAGTTGGAAATTTTTATATATTTAACAGGGTCAGAAGTTGCATCATACACTGCAAAGAACCTACCCAGTTTCCTTAAAACAACTGATGACTTTCGAGATGGTAACCTGAAGGATTGTCTTGTAAATGGATTCTTGCAGTTCGACCAGCAGCTTATTTCTGATGAGGTAAGCGTGCAAGTGAACCACCAATGATTGTGCTTTTTCGGAAAAGATTTCTGTTTTAATGTGGTCCATCAACTGAAAACTGAAACTCAGGTTGATTTGGGATGCAATTAATTGAGTGTTATTTGCACGATTTGTATTTGCTGTATTTGAAATCGTCATAAGCGATATGATTTCATTAAGGTTATGGCCAAACTCCGGGAAATGGCTGGTTTAAATGATACGCAGGCAAATGATAGTGAGATCACTGCCTTAAGAGAAGAAGCTGAGATGCCAATTCATGAACTGATGTCAAAGTTAAAACAGGTGTGTAAATGTTATCTGGTGTATATTGTGACAATTGATTTAATCATTTACAAGTGCAGTTGGTTTATCTAAATTGCGGAAAAGCCTTCCAACTTTTAGCAAGGCTGAACTTATGACTGTAACAGGCAGTCAACCTAACCTTACAATTCCCGACAAAAAGCTATCCAAGAAATGATGTTGTATACTTAAGCACTGGGTTTATAACTAAGTTGTCTCTGCCATTTGCCAACTATGACAATGCTGTATGTTTTTTAGGGCGGATATAATATTGAAACTCTGAAAGAAGATGATGAAGAAAATGATCTAGAAAAAGCACCAATGGATGAAAAAGATGGTACTGCATTAAGATTCACACCAAATAGGCCTTGTAGAAGTTGCCACATTGAACTGTAGGGAATAATGCAAGAGCTTTTACTGTTCTTATATGCTACTTCTAGTAGTGTTGTGCTAAGAAATGTGTTTGTGTTTATGTTGTACAAACCAACATATACTGTATAACATGCCTATAGCCCTATAAATACATACAAATCGCTTAGTCAGGTGTTAGTGTAAATACATTCCAAAGAAAATGCATCCATGACATTCATTTACAATACTTTTGCATTGACTAAATTGTCTTCATTCACATGAACTGTGGCTTTTCTTTACAGAAGGCGAATCCAGCAAAGTTGTAAAAAAATCCGTCAATAACAATGTTGATAAGGAAGAGAAAGAGATTGTCACGGATGAAAAACCAGCTGTAAAAGGAAAATCTGACAAAGTTTCAGAGATTTCTGAGGAGGCTGAAAAGAAACAGGATGATAAAGTGAACGGGGAGAAAAAAACAGAAGAAAATGATGGCGATGATGATAATGTGGAAATTGATGAGGTAAATTTATAAACTGAAAATTCTCCTGGCTTCATTCCTGAAAATACATTTTCATTAATTCAAAAAAATTCATTTACTTTCAAAGGCCTCCATTCCATTCTCTAGCAAAATGTTTCATGAGTTTTTACTTGCCTGCTCACTTTAAGGTCTTGCAGGCTACTCTAATCTGCTATCACCCAGGGCAGTGAAGTGGTCAGATTTGGGTATTGCTATTATTATCAGGGCTCTGCTGAAAATTGCTTTGCAAGATAGGCTCCCTGTTAAAATATTAACGGATTGATCAAAGAATGTATCTCTCAATGTCTTGTTGAAGCAAACCTTTTATTCTGTTTAGTAAACGGAAGTACTGTAGTACAGGTAGAATGGCCTTGATAGATGATTATTCTCAGGTAATCTTTCCTTACTTTAGGAGGACGATGATGATGAAGATGATGATGATGATGAGGATAGTGAAGACGACGAAGAGGAGGATGTTGAAGATGAAGACGAAGACCAGGCACAATGGCATGATGGAGATGAGGTAAGAACAGTGAACTCTATACAACGGGAACAATAACTCCTGACAAACATCTTGTTAGCTTTAAGACAAAATAGTTTTTCTGAGTTTTGAGACGAAATACTTGACGCCAGACGTTGGGCTGTGTGTCAAATTAAAGCTATTGAAAAGTTGTGTTTTATGTGGAAATTTCAAGACAAGACTTAAACTACACAAGAAAAAAAACAATTACCAACCGACAAAAACCCGGGAAATTTTCAAATATTTTTTAGATATTTTCCTTTGAGCTGAAGTCACGAAATATAACTTTTAATAGTTTTAATATCATATACGGCTCAACATTTGGCGTCAAGTATTTCAGCTCATAACTCAGAAAAAGTAAAAAACACTGGTTTCAATTTTCCCCCTGAGTTATCGTTCCAGTTTGTTTACAGTTCAATGTGTCAGGATATTAGGATATAACTCGAAGTTGGATGATTAGTACTTTGAATTGGACTAAAATGAATGAGTTTTCTATTTGCTTTTTCTTTTTCGCAGGTTGGTTATGACAGTGGAACGACAGCCATCGTAGCGTTGTTAAAAAAAGACAAACTTCTCGTCGCAAACGTTGGAGATTCCCGGTGCGTGTTGTGTCGAAATGGCGTCGCCATCGATATGTCCGTAGATCACAAACCGGACGATAATAACGAGTTGAAACGAATACAAAATGCCGGTGGAAAAGTTACCGCAGAGGGTCGAGTTAATGGGGGATTAAATCTTTCTAGAGCTTTAGGTAAGAATGTAGTACAAGTGCTATTTATAGTCTGTGTAGGTTGAATTTGAAACCAACTGATGGCTTGCGTATATTCGTTAAACGAATATACTTTCCTTGGTGTAGCGTTTTTTTTCTCGCGCGAAACGTTCCTTTCCACACGAAGATTTTTTTCTCGAGAAAGTATTCTTTCCGACGAAAAAGTTCTTTTCCCATGTAAACGTTCTTTTCTCACGAGAAGTGTTCTTTTTCCCACGGTTGCAACATTAAAGATACATTTTTGCAACATTTACCTTTGATACATTTTAGAATGTTCTAAATTATATATTGTTACTTTGTGCTGCTTCGAAAGAACAATCGAACGATTTTTCGAACGCGTACGGCGCGTTTTAGTTTTTTGGCATTTGTTTTTCTTTTCGATAGACCCGCGTGTTCTCCAAGTCCCCATCAATGATTGAAAATATGAATATTTAAAAAAAAGTTTTAACTTTCCAGTGCAATTCTTTAGTTTTTGTTGCCTTTGTCAATCAGTTTTTTTCAAGATGGATTAATGAGAGATTTTATGTAAGATTTTATCAATTTAAACCCGGATCGGAGTTGTAAATTAAACGTTCCAAGATCGGTTTACACTTGTTGCGAGTTTTCCTGCGAGTTTTCCTGCGAATTTTCGTCTTTTCACGGATGAAAACGAACGAAAAAGTTGAATTCCTCATGCACACGTGTTCTTATTATAAACATTTGTATATTATCTTCTCTTTCACATCTATCAAAAGTAGGCAATCGCCCATGAAATGCAATATGATAATTTGTTTTCGTTGTCTATAGGTGACCACCGGTACAAGGGAAAGAGCGATTTAGGGGCAGATGAACAACAAATCACAGCTTTTCCAGATGTGAAGGAGACAAAAATCACCGAGTGAGTGTCTGAGTGACAATTCTAAAACGATTGTATTATAGATATTATCTCGCTTAGAACAACGATAGTTCAAGATTGCTTCATGAGGGTTGTGTGGGAGTTATAGGCCAACTCTGTATGGGAGGGGGGCATGGGGATGTACTCCCCTGGTGCAACTACGGAGTCTAAAAATATTGTATCCAAGGTACTTCAAAAATCTGCAAATATTACAATATTATGTAATCATTTTTCACAGGGCAGACAAGTTTGTTGTGCTGGCCTGCGATGGAATTTGGTAAGTATAGCTTTGGAGTCTTACAGGACAAAACTTGAAAGATATCTTCCATTTTCATCGAAGTCTTTGCAGCTTTGTTTACTTGTGCTTTTTGCGGTTCTAGGAATGTTTTAACAAGTCAGGAAGTTGTCGATTTTGTGTCAGAAAGATTGGAACGTCGCGGTGCTTCCGATAGCGTCTCATTATCAAAAATTTGCGAAGAGGTGAATCATCATTTCATTTTTATTTTCGACCCGGCATGGTGGTGGCACCCAGACGTTTACAGCTTATGGTTTTTTTTTCGTTGTAGATGTTCGAGAGATGTTTAGCGGAGGATACCTCGGGAGATGGGACTGGCTGTGACAATATGACTGCCATCATAGTATTGTTAAACGATAGCAGAAATCTTCAGCATAATGCAAAACGAAAGGCCGACGACAAGGCGGGCGAGAACGATGCTAAAAAATCGAAGACCGCATGAGGTCCTGATCGTTGATGAAACTGGATTGAGAAACAATAACAGTGATAACATAGGTTTTTATACAAAATTTTGTTGCTCAGTCCAGTTTCATGATAGGGTCGGTGTTGTGTTGGAGCATCCCGCAGATAAATGATCCTCGTATATATTATAACTGAGCCTATGTACATTTCAGCTGACAAACAGCAGTTCTTATTCGTAGAAAAAAGTGCTAAAAAGCTTCTAGTTCAGGCGACTCGATCCCCAGTTATTTTTCTTACGGATTGTGGAAAACGGAGAGTAGGGAGATTCAGCATGAGGACGTGAACGTCAAAGACGACGTGAAAATAACGAGTAAATGGCGTGGAATGTCCATATTTGGGCGCATCACGCCATTTATTCGCCATTTTCACGTCGTCTTTGACGTTCACGTCCTCATGCTAAATCGCCCTAAAATTCTCTTCAGCACGTTCATGGAAAAATCCATGTTAGGCCGTCGTAGTTACAAGTACAATTTATCGGTCAGAACACATAGCTCGTAAGAAAACCGCAACTATTTCATCGCCTTTTAAGAAAAGTTTTATCGCTATAGCAAGTCACCACCTTTTAAAATCATTTTACGAAAACGTATAAGTTTTTTCAATCTATCGTTAACTGTCATCAAACACTATATTGGATTTTCCTGTTCTTTTAATTTATTAAATAAAGTTGAATTATTGTTCGGTTTTTTTTCTAAACGCTTCCAATTTTCATAATTATTTGCAGAACATTTTCGACTTTTTCAATGTTTTAAAAATTGTGCAAAAATCTGCTCAAAGGGTTAGTCTCTTAAAATCCTCCGCTTTAAGCCCTGTCTTCTGTAGTAACACTGGATCAATAAGAGATATAGATAAAGTTAGTTTAGTTTAGATTTTCTCCTGTAGTAACACTGGATCAATAAGAGATGATCATCACTGGACTTCTAGGAAGAACAGTTTAGAACTGATAGAGCTCTCCAGGATAAATAAAGATAATTTAATTTAGGTTTCCTCCTGTAGTAACACTGGATCAATAAGAGATGATCATCACTGGACTTCTAGGAAGAACAGTTTAGAACTGATAGAGCTCTCCAGTATAAATAAAGATAATTTAATTTAGGTTTCCTCCTGTAGTAACACTGGATCAATAAGAGATGATCCTTACTGGACCTCTAGGAAGAACAGTTTAGAATTGATATAGCTATCCAGTATAAATAAAGTTAGTTTAGTTTAGGTTTCATCCTGTAGTAACACTGGATCAATAAGAGATGATCCTTACTGGAGCTCTAGGAAGAACAGTTTAGAATTGATAGAGCTATCGAGAATAAAATAAGGTTAGTTTAGTTTAGGTTTCCTTCTGTAGTAACACTGGATCAATAAGAGATGATCCTTACTGGACCTCTGGGTAGAAGAATTACCCAATATAAATAAAGTTTGGGTACTTTAGCTTCCTTCTGTAAGATCTCAAGATTTGTTTCTCTGGTGGCGAAGGCGATGTTCTCGCAAATCGAACATTTCCAATGGTGGAAAACCTTTATTATCCCAACTGGAAATTCCGAGACGTGCGAGGCGCGCTTACGTGTATTATCTCTACGCATGTGTCCTGTGCAGGTGGTCATCGTTCACTATCCGATGAAATTAACAAAATTTTGAAAGTCTTTTAATCACTTCATATCTTAATCAAAACAACCTGATAAAATTTTCAAATTCGTCAATTTTGGTAAAATACCCAAAATTGACGAAATTTTCAATGTTCCAAAACCCAACCATATATGCTCAAAAACCAAAGGAATTAATCTTAGGCGCTATTTTTGGCATGGTAACACAGTTTTAGAAAATTTTGAAAAGTCGTCAAAATTGACCAAAATGGTAAGGCTTACCCCTTACCATTTTGGTCAATTTTGACGACTTTTTGAACTTTTCAAAAACTGTCTTAAAATGCTAAAAATGGCTTCCTAAGGCTAATATCTTTCATTTTAGAGCATTTTGAGACAAATTTTGAAAAGTTGAAAAAGTCGTCAAAATTGACCAAAATGGTAAGGCTTATACCCCTTACCATTTTGGTCAATTTTGACGACTTTTTGAACTTTTCAAAAACTGTCTTAAAATGCTAAAAATGGCTTCCTAAGGCTAATATCTTTCATTTTAGAGCATTTTGAGACAGTTTTTGAAAAGTTGAAAAAGTCGTCAAAATTGACCAAAATGGTAAGGCTTACCCCTTACCATTTTGGTCAATTTTGACGACTTTTTGAACTTTTCAAAAATTGTCTTAAAATGCTAAAAATGGCTTCCTAAGACTAATATCTTTCATTTTAGAGCGTTTTGAGACACTTTTTGAACAGTGGAAAAAGTCGTCAAAATTGACCAAAATGGTAAGGCTTACCCCTTACCATTTTGGTCAATTTTGACGACTTTTTGAACTTTTCAAAAACTGTCTTAAAATGCTAAAAATGGCTTCCTAAGACTAATATCTTTCATTCTAGAGCATTTTGAGACAGTTTTTGAAAAGTTGAACAAGTCGTCAAAATTGACCAAAATGGTAAGGCTTACCCCTTACCATTTTGGTCAATTTTGACGACTTTTTGAACTTTTCAAAAACTGTCTTAAAATGCTAAAAATGGCTTCCTAAGACTAATATCTTTCATTTTAGAGCGTTTTGAGACAGTTTTTGAAAAGTTGAACAAGTCGTCAAAATTGACCAAAATGGTAAGGCTTACCCCTTACCATTTGGTCAATTTTGACGACTTTTTGAACTTTTCAAAAACTGTCTTAAAATGCTAAAAATGGCTTCCTAAGACTAATATCTTTCATTCTAGATCATTTTGAGACAGTTTTTGAAAAGTTGAAAAAGTCGTCAAAATTGACCAAAATGGTAAGGCTTACCCCTTACCATTTTGGTCAATTTTGACGACTTTTTGAACTTTTCAAAAACTGTCTTAAAATGCTAAAAATGGCTTCCTAAGACTAATATCTTTCATTTTAGAGCGTTTTGAGACAGTTTTTGAAAAGTTGAACAAGTCGTCAAAATTGACCAAAATGGTAAGGCTTACCCCTTACCATTTTGGTCAATTTTGACGACTTTTTGAACTTTTCAAAAACTGTCTTAAAATGCTAAAAATGGCTTCCTAAGACTAATATTTCATTCTAGAGCATTTTGAGACAGTTTTTGAAAAGTTGAACAAGTCGTCAAAATTAACCAAAATGGTAAGGCTTACCCCTTACCATTTTGGTATATTTTGACGACTTTTTGAACTTTTCAAAAACTGTCTTAAAATGCTAAAAATGGCTTCCTAAGACTAATATCTTTCATTTTAGAGCGTTTTGAGACAGTTTTTGAAAAGTTAAACAAGTCGTCAAAATTGACCAAAATGGTAAGGCTTACCCCTTACCATTTTGGTCAATTTTGACGACTTTTTGAACTTTTCAAAAACTGTCTTAAAATGCTAAAAATGGCTTCCTAAGACTAATATCTTTCATTCTAGAGCATTTTGAGCAGTTTTTGAAAAGTTGAACAAGTCGTCAAAATTGACCAAAATGGTAAGGCTTACCCCTTACCATTTTGGTCAATTTTGACGACTTTTTGAACTTTTCAAAAACTGTCTTAAAATGCTAAAAATGGCTTCCTAACACTAATATCTTTCATTCTAGAGCATTTTGAGACAGTTTTTGAAAAGTTGAACAAGTCGTCAAAATTGACCAAAATGGTAAGGCTTACCCCTTACCATTTTGGTCAATTTTGACGACTTTTTGAACTTTTCAAAAACTGTTTAAAATGCTAAAAATGGCTTCCTAAGACTAATATCTTTCATTTTAGAGCGTTTTGAGACAGTTTTTGAAAAGTTGAACAAGTCGTCAAAATTGACCAAAATGGTAAGGCTTCCCCTTACCATTTTGGTCAATTTTGACGACTTTTTGAACTTTTCAAAAACTGTCTTAAAATGCTAAAAATGGCTTCCTAAGCTAATATCTTTCATTTAGAGCATTTTGAGACAGTTTTTGAAAAGTTGAAAAGTCGTCAAAATTGACCAAAATGGTAAGGCTTACCCCTTACCATTTTGGTCAATTTTGACGACTTTTTGAACTTTTCAAAAATGTCTTAAAATGCTAAAAATGGCTTCCTAAGACTAATATCTTTCATTTTAGAGCGTTTTGAGACACTTTTTGAAAGTTGAAAAAGTCGTCAAAATTGACCAAAATGGTAAGGCTTACCCCTTACCATTTTGGTCAATTTTGACGACTTTTTGAACTTTTCAAAAACTGTCTTAAAATGCTAAAAATGGCTTCCTAAGACTAATATCTTTCATTTAGAGCGTTTTGAGACAGTTTTTGAAAAGTTGAACAAGTCGTCAAAATTGACCAAAATGGTAAGGCTTACCCCTTACCATTTTGGTCAATTTTGACGACTTTTTGAACTTTTCAAAAACTGTCTTAAAATGCTAAAAATGGCTTCCTAAGACTAATATCTTTCATTTTAGAGTGTTTTGAGACAGTTTTTGAAAAGTTGAACAAGTCGTCAAAATTGACCAAAATGGTAAGGCTTACCCTTACCATTTTGGTCAATTTTGACGACTTTTTGAACTTTTCAAAAACTGTCTTAAAATGCTAAAAATGGCTTCCTAAGACTAATATCTTTCATTTAGAGCGTTTTGAGACGTTTTTGAAAAGTTGAAAAGTCGTCAAAATTGACCAAAATGGTAAGGCTTACCCCTTACCATTTTGGTCAATTTTGACGACTTTTTCTTTTCAAAAACTGTCTTAAAATGCTAAAATGGCTTCCTAAGACTAATATCTTTCATTTAGAGCATTTTGAGACAGTTTTTGAAAAGTTGAAAAAGTCGTCAAAATTGACCAAAATGGTAAGGCTTACCCCTTACCATTTTGGTCAATTTTGACGACTTTTTGAACTTTTCAAAAACTGTCTTAAAATGCTAAAAATGGCTTCCTAAGACTAATATCTTTCATTTTAGAGCGTTTTGAGACAGTTTTTGAAAAGTTGAACAAGTCGTCAAAATTGACCAAAATGGTAAGGCTTACCCCTTACCATTTTGGTCAATTTTGACGACTTTTTGAACTTTTCAAAAACTGTCTTAAAATGCTAAAAATGGCTTCCTAAGACTAATATCTTTCATTTTAGAGCGTTTTGAGACAGTTTTGAAAAGTTGAACAAGTCGTCAAAATTGACCAAAATGGTAAGGCTTACCCCTTACCATTTTGGTCAATTTTGACGACTTTTTGAACTTTTCAAAAACTGTCTTAAAATGCTAAAAATGGCTTCCTAAGACTAATATCTTTCATTTTAGAGCGTTTTGAGACAGTTTTTGAAAAGTTGAACAAGTCGTCAAAATTGACCAAAATGGTAAGGCTTACCCCTTACCATTTTGGTCAATTTTGACGACTTTTTGAACTTTTCAAAAACTGTCTTAAAATGCTAAAAATGGCTTCCTAAGACTAATATCTTTCATTTTAGAGCGTTTTGAGACAGTTTTTGAAAAGTTGAACAAGTCGTCAAAATTGACCAAAATGGTAAGGCTTACCCCTTACCATTTTGGTCAATTTTGACGACTTTTTGAACTTTTCAAAAACTGTCTTAAAATGCTAAAAATGGCTTCCTAAGACTAATATCTTTCATTTTAGAGCGTTTTGAGACAGTTTTTGAAAAGTTGAACAAGTCGTCAAAATTGACCAAAATGGTAAGGCTTACCCCTTACCATTTTGGTCAATTTTGACGACTTTTTGAACTTTTCAAAAACTGTCTTAAAATGCTAAAAATGGCTTCTAAGACTAATATCTTTCATTTAGAGCATTTTGAGACAGTTTTTGAAAAGTTGAAAAGTCGTCAAAATTGACCAAAATGGTAAGGCTTACCCCTTACCATTTTGGTCAATTTTGACGACTTTTTGAACTTTCAAAAACTGTCTTAAAATGCTAAAAATGGCTTCCTAAGACTAATATCTTTCATTTTAGAGCGTTTTGAGACAGTTTTTGAAAAGTTGAACAAGTCGTCAAAATTGACCAAAATGGTAAGGCTTACCCCTTACCATTTTGGTCAATTTTGACGACTTTTTGAACTTTTCAAAAACTGTCTTAAAATGCTAAAAATGGCTTCCTAAGACTAATATCTTTCATTTTAGAGCGTTTTGAGACAGTTTTTGAAAAGTTGAACAAGTCGTCAAAATTGACCAAAATGGTAAGGCTTACCCCTTACCATTTTGGTCAATTTTGACGACTTTTTGAACTTTTCAAAAACTGTCTTAAAATGCTAAAAATGGCTTCCTAAGACTAATATCTTTCATTTAGAGCGTTTTGAGACAGTTTTTGAAAAGTTGAAAAGTCGTCAAAATTGACCAAAATGGTAAGGCTTACCCCTTACCATTTTGGTCAATTTTGACGACTTTTTGAACTTTTCAAAAACTGTCTTAAAATGCTAAAAATGGCTTCCTAAGACTAATATCTTTCATTGAGCTTTTGAGACAGTTTTTGAAAAGTTGAAAAGTCGTCAAAATTGACCAAAATGGTAAGGCTTACCCCTTACCATTTTGGTCAATTTTGACGACTTTTTGAACTTTTCAAAAACTGTCTTAAAATGCTAAAAATGGCTTCCTAAGACTAATATCTTTCATTTTAGAGCATTTTGAGACAGTTTTTGAAAAGTTGAACAAGTCGTCAAAATTGACCAAAATGGTAAGGCTTACCCCTTACCATTTTGGTCAATTTTGACGACTTTTTGAACTTTTCAAAAACTGTCTTAAAATGCTAAAAATGGCTTCCTAAGACTAATATCTTTCATTTTAGAGCGTTTTGAGACAGTTTTTGAAAAGTTGAACAAGTCGTCAAAATTGACCAAAATGGTAAGGCTTACCCCTTACCATTTTGGTCAATTTTGACGACTTTTTGAACTTTTCAAAAACTGTCTTAAAATGCTAAAAATGGCTTCCTAAGACTAATATCTTTCATTTTAGAGCGTTTTGAGACAGTTTTTGAAAAGTTGAACAAGTCGTCAAAATTGACCAAAATGGTAAGGCTTACCCCTTACCATTTTGGTCAATTTTGACGACTTTTTGAACTTTTCAAAAACTGTCTTAAAATGCTAAAAATGGCTTCCTAAGACTAATATCTTTCATTCTAGAGCATTTTGAGACAGTTTTTGAAAAGTTGAACAAGTCGTCAAAATTGACCAAAATGGTAAGGCTTACCCCTTACCATTTTGGTCAATTTTGACGACTTTTTGAACTTTTTTCAAAAACTGTCTTAAAATGCTAAAAATGGCTTCCTAACACTAATATCTTTCATTCTAGAGCATTTTGAGACAGTTTTTGAAAAGTTGAACAAGTCGTCAAAATTGACCAAAATGGTAAGGCTTACCCCTTACCATTTTGGTCAATTTTGACGACTTTTTGAACTTTTCAAAAATGTTTTAAATGCTAAAAATGGCTTCCTAAGACTAATATCTTTCATTTTAGAGCGTTTTGAGACAGTTTTTGAAAAGTTGAACAAGTTGTTAAAATTGACCAAAATGGTAAGGCTTCCCCTTACCATTTTGGTCAATTTTGACGACTTTTTGAACTTTTCAAAAACTGTCTTAAAATGCTAAAAATGGCTTCCTAAGGCTAATATCTTTCATTTTAGAGCATTTTGAGACAGTTTTTGAAAAGTTGAAAAGTCGTCAAAATTGACCAAAATGGTAAGGCTTACCCCTTACCATTTTGGTCAATTTTGACGACTTTTTGAACTTTTCAAAAATTGTCTTAAAATGCTAAAAATGGCTTCCTAAGACTAATATCTTTCATTTTAGAGCGTTTTGAGACACTTTTTGAACAGTGGAAAAAGTCGTCAAAATTGACCAAAATGGTAAGGCTTACCCCTTACCATTTTGGTCAATTTTGACGACTTTTTGAACTTTTCAAAAACTGTCTTAAATGCTAAAAATGGCTTCCTAAGACTAATATCTTCATTTAGAGCGTTTTGAGACAGTTTTTGAAAAGTTGAACAAGTCGTCAAAATTGACCAAAATGGTAAGGCTTACCCTTACCATTTTGGTCAATTTTGACGACTTTTTGAACTTTTCAAAACTGTCTTAAAATGCTAAAAATGGCTTCCTAAGACTAATATCTTTCATTTTAGAGTGTTTTGAGACAGTTTTTGAAAAGTTGAACAAGTCGTCAAAATTGACCAAAATGGTAAGGCTTACCCTTTACCATTTTGGTCAATTTTGACGACTTTTGAACTTTTCAAAAACTGTCTTAAAATGCTAAAAATGGCTTCCTAAGACTAATATCTTTCATTTAGAGCGTTTTGAGACAGTTTTTGAAAAGTGAAAAAGTCGTCAAAATTGACCAAAATGGTAAGGCTTACCCCTTACCATTTTGGTCAATTTTGACGACTTTTTCAACTTTTCAAAAACTGTCTTAAAATGCTAAAAATGGCTTCCTAAGACTAATATCTTTCATTTAGAGCATTTTGAGACGGTTTTTGAAAAGTGGAAAAAGTCGTCAAAATTGACCAAATTGGTAAGGCTTACCCCTTACCATTTTGGTCAATTTTGACGACTTTTTGAATTTTCAAAAACTGTCTTAAAATGCTAAAAATGGCTTCCTAAGACTAATATCTTTCATTTTAGAGCGTTTTGAGACAGTTTTTGAAAAGTTGAACAAGTCGTCAAAATTGACCAAAATGGTAAGGCTTACCCCTTACCATTTTGGTCAATTTTGACGACTTTTTGAACTTTTCAAAAACTGTCTTAAAATGCTAAAAATGGCTTCCTAAGACTAATATCTTTCATTTTAGAGCGTTTTGAGACCGTTTTTGAAAAGTTGAACAAGTCGTCAAAATTGACCAAAATGGTAAGGCTTACCCCTTACCATTTTGGTCAATTTTGACGACTTTTTGAACTTTTCAAAAACTGTCTTAAAATGCTAAAAATGGCTTCCTAAGACTAATATCTTTCATTTTAGAGCGTTTTGAGACCGTTTTTGAAAAGTTGAACAAGTCGTCAAAATTGACCAAAATGGTAAGGCTTACCCTTACCATTTTGGTCAATTTTGACGACTTTTTGAACTTTTCAAAAACTGTCTTAAAATGCTAAAAATGGCTTGCTAAGACTAATATCTTTCATTTTAGAGCGTTTTGAGACAGTTTTTGAAAAGTTGAACAAGTCGTCAAAATTGACCAAAATGGTAAGGCTTACCCCTTACCATTTTGGTCAATTTTGACGACTTTTTGAACTTTTCAAAAACTGTCTTAAAATGCTAAAAATGGCTTCCTAAACTAATATCTTTCATTTTAGAGCGTTTTGAGACCGTTTTGAAAAGTTGAACAAGTCGTCAAAATTGACCAAAATGGTAAGGCTTACCCCTTACCATTTTGGTCAATTTTGACGACTTTTTCAACTTTTCAAAAACTGTCTCAAAATGCTAAAAATGGCTTTCTAAGACTAATATCTTTCATTCTAGAGCATTTTGAGACAGTTTTTGAAAAGTTGAAAAAGTCGTCAAAATTGACCAAAATGGTAAGGCTTACCCCTTACCATTTTGGTCAATTTTGACGACTTTTTGAACTGTTCAAAAACTGTCTTAAAATGCTAAAAATGGCTTCCTAAGACTAATATCTTTCATTTTAGAGCGTTTTGAGACCGTTTTTGAAAAGTTGAACAAGTCGTCAAAATTGACCAAAATGGTAAGGCTTACCCCTTACCATTTTGGTCAATTTTGACGACTTTTTGAACTTTTCAAAACTGTCTTAAAATGCTAAAAATGGCTTCTAAGACTAATATCTTTCATTAGAGCGTTTTGAGACAGTTTTTGAAAAGTTGAACAAGTCGTCAAAATTGACCAAAATGGTAAGGCTTACCCCTTACCATTTTGGTCAATTTTGACGACTTTTTGAACTTTTCAAAAACTGTCTTAAAATGCTAAAAATGGCTTGCTAAGACTAATATCTTTCATTTAGAGCGTTTTGAGACAGTTTTTGAAAAGTGGAAAAAGTCGTCAAAATTGACCAAATTGGTAAGGCTTACCCCTTACCATTTTGGTCAATTTTGACGACTTTTTCAACTTTTCAAAAACTGTCTTAAAATGCTAAAAATGGCTTCCTAAGACTAATATCTTTCATTCTAGAGCATTTTGAGACAGTTTTTGAAAAGTTGAAAAGTCGTCAAAATTGACCAAAATGGTAAGGCTTACCCCTTACCATTTTGGTCAATTTTGACGACTTTTTGAACTTTTCAAAAACTGTCTTAAAATGCTAAAAATGGCTTCCTAAGACTAATATCTTTCATTTTAGAGCATTTGAGACAGTTTTTGAAAAGTTGAACAAGTCGTCAAAATTGACCAAAATGGTAAGGCTTACCCCTTACCATTTTGGTCAATTTTGACGACTTTTTCAACTTTTCAAAAAGTGTCTTAAAATGCTAAAAATGGCTTCCTAAGACTACTATCTTTCATTTAGAGCGTTTTGAGACAGTTTTTGAAAAGTGAACAAGTCGTCAAAATTGACCAAAATGGTAAGGCTTACCCCTTACCATTTTGGTCAATTTTGACGACTTTTTGAACTTTTCAAAAACTGTCTTAAAATGCTAAAAATGGCTTCCTAAGACTAATATCTTTCATTTAGAGCGTTTTGAGACAGTTTTTGAAAAGTGAAAAAGTCGTCAAAATTGACCAAAATGGTAAGGCTTACCCTTACCATTTTGGTCAATTTTGACGACTTTTTAACTTTTAAAAACTGTCTCAAAATGCTAAAAATGGCTTCCTAAGACTAATATCTTTCATTAGAGCATTTTGAGACAGTTTTTGAAAAGTTGAAAAGTCGTCAAAATTGACCAAATGGTAAGGCTTACCCCTTACCATTTTGGTCAATTTTGACGACTTTTTGAACTTTTAAAAACTGTCTTAAAATGCTAAAAATGGCTTCCTAAGACTAATATCTTTCATTCTAGAGCATTTTGAGACAGTTTTTGAAAAGTGAAAAGTGGTCAAAATTGACCAAAATGGTAAGGCTTACCCCTTACCATTTTGGTCAATTTTGACGACTTTTTAAACTTTTCAAATACTGTCTTAAAATGTTAAAAAATGGCTTCCTAAGACTAATATCTTTCATTTAGAGCATTTTGAGACAGTTTTTGAAAAGTTGAACAAGTCGTCAAAATTGACCAAAATGGTAAGGCTTACCCCTTACCATTTGGTCAATTTTGACGACTTTTTGAACTTTTCAAAAACTGTCTTAAAATGCTAAAAATGGCTTCCTAAGACTAATATCTTTCATTTTAGAGCGTTTTGAGACAGTTTTTGAAAAGTTGAAAAGTCGTCAAAATTGACCAAAATGGTAAGGCTTACCCCTTACCATTTTGGTCAATTTTGACGACTTTTTGAACTTTTCAAAAACTGTCTTAAAATGCTAAAAATGGCTTCCTAAGACTAATATCTTTCATTTAGAGCGTTTTGAGACAGTTTTTGAAAAGTTGAACAAGTCGTCAAAATTGACCAAAATGGTAAGGCTTACCCCTTACCATTTTGGTCAATTTTGACGACTTTTTGAACTTTTCAAAAACTGTCTTAAAATGCTAAAAATGGCTTCCTAAGACTAATATCTTTCATTTAGAGCGTTTTGAGACAGTTTTTGAAAAGTGGAAAAAGTCGTCAAAATTGACCAAAATTGGTAGGCTTACCCCTTACCATTTTGGTCAATTTTGACGACTTTTTCAACTTTTCAAAAACTGTCTAAATGCTAAAAATGGCTTCCTAGACTAATATCTTTATTCGATATTTTGAGACACGTTTTTGAAAGTTGAAAAGTCGTCAAAATTGACCAAAATGGTAAGGCTTACCCCTTATTTTGGTCAATTTTGACGACTTTTTGAACTTTTCAAAAGTGTCTTAAAATGCTAAAATGGCTTCCTAAGACTAATATCTTTCATTTTAGAGCGTTTTGAGACAGTTTTTTGAAAAGTTGAACAAGTCGTCAAATTGACCAAAATGGTAAGGCTTCCCCTTACCATTTTGGTCAATTTTGACGACTTTTTGAACTTTTCAAAAACTGTCTTTAAAATGCTAAATGGCTTCCTAAGACTAATATCTTTCATTTCAGAGCGTTTTGAGACTTTTGAAAGTGGAAAAGTCGTCAAAATTGACCAAATGGTAAGGCTTACCCCTTACCATTTTGGTCAATTTTGACGACTTTTTGAACTGTTCAAAACTGTCTTAAAATGCTAAAAATTGCTTCCTAAGACTAATATCTTTCATTTAGAGCGTTTTGAGACAGTTTTTGAAAGTTGAACAAGTCGTCAAATTGACCAAAATGGTAAGGCTTACCCCTTACCATTTTGGTCAATTTTGACGACTTTTTGAACTTTTCAAAAACTGTCTTAAAATGCTAAAAATGGCTTCCTAAGACTAATATCTTTTTCTAGAGCGTTTTGAGACATTTTGAAAAGTTGAACAAGTCGTCAAAATTGACCAAAATGGTAAGGCTTACCCCTTACCTTTTGGTCAATTTTGACGACTTTTTAACTTTTCAAAACTGTCTTAAATGCTAAAAATGGCTTCCTAAGACTAATATCTTTCATTTCAGAGCGTTTTGAGACTTTTTGAAAGTTGAAAAGTCGTCAAAATTGACCAAAATGGTAAGGCTTACCCCTTACCATTTTGGTCAATTTTGACGACTTTTTGAACTTTTCAAAACTGTCTCAAATGCTAAAAATGGCTTCTAAGACTAATATCTTTCATTCCAGTATTTTGAGACAGTTTTTGAAAAGTTGAAAAAGTCGTCAAAATTGACCAAAATGGTAGGCTTACCCCTTACCATTTTGGTCATTTTGACGACTTTTTGAACTTTTCAAAAACTGTCTTAAAATGCTAAAATGGCTTCCTAAGACTAATATCTTTCATTTTAGAGCGTTTTGAGACGTTTTTGAAAAGTTGAACGTCGTCAAAATTGACCAAAATGGTAAGGCTTACCCCTTACCATTTTGGTCAATTTTGACGACTTTTTGAACTTTTCAAAACTGTCTTAAAATGCTAAAAATGGCTTCCTAGACTAATATCTTTCATTTCAGAGCGTTTTGAGACATTTTGAAAAGTGGAAAAAGTCGTCAAAATTGACCAAAATGGTAAGGCTTACCCCTTACCATTTTGGTCAATTTTGACGACTTTTTGAACTTTTCAAAAACTGTCTTAAAATGCTAAAAATGGCTTCCTACTAATATCTTTCATTTTAGAGCATTTTGGACAAATTTTGAAAAGTTGAAAAGTCGTCAAAATTGACCAAAATGGTAAGGCTTCCCTTACCATTTTGGTCAATTTTGACGACTTTTTGAACTTTTCAAAAAGTGTCTTAAATGCTAAAAATGGCTTCCTAAGACTAATATCTTTCATTTTAGAGCGTTTTGAGACAGTTTTTGAAAAGTTGAACAAGTCGTCAAAATTGACCAAAATGGTAAGGCTTACCCCTTACCATTTTGGTCAATTTTGACGACTTTTTGAACTTTTAAACTGTCTTAAAATGCTAAAAATGGCTTCCTAAGACTAATATCTTTCATTTAGAGCGTTTTGAGACTTTTTGAAAAGTGAAAAAGTCGTCAAAATTGACCAAAATGGTAAGGCTTACCCCTTACCATTTTGGTCAATTTTGACGACTTTTTCAACTTTTCAAAACTGTCTTAAAATGCTAAAAATGGCTTCCTAGACTAATATCTTTCATTTTAGAGCGTTTTGAGACAGTTTTTGAAAAGTTGAACAAGTCGTCAAATTGACCAAAATGGTAAGGCTTACCCCTTACCATTTTGGTCAATTTTGACGACTTTTTGAACTTTTCAAAACTGTCTTAAAATGCTAAAAATGGCTTCCTAAGACTAATATCTTTCATTTAGAGCGTTTTGAGACAGTTTTGAAAAGTTGAACAAGTCGTCAAATTGACCAAATGGTAAGGCTTACCCCTTACCATTTTGGTCAATTTTGACGACTTTTTGAACTTTTCAAAACTGTCTTAAAATGCTAAAATGGCTTCCTAAGACTAATATCTTTCATTTCAGAGCGTTTTGAGACACTTTTTGAAAAGTGGAAAGTCGTCAAATTGACCAAATGGTAAGGCTTACCCCTTACCATTTTGGTCAATTTTGACGACTTTTTCAACTTTTCAAAAACTGTCTTAAAATGCTAAAAATGGCTTCCTAAGACTAATATCTTTCATTTTAGAGCGTTTTGAGACAGTTTTGAAAGTTGAACAAGTCGTCAAAATTGACCAAAATGGTAAGGCTTACCCTTACCATTTTGGTCAATTTTGACGACTTTTTGAATTTTCAAAAACTGTCTTAAAATGCTAAAAATGGCTTCCTAAGACATTAATCTTTCATTCTAGAGCGTTTTGAGACAATTTTTGAAAAGTTGAACAAGTCGTCAAAATTGACCAAAATGGTAAGGCTTACCCTTTACCATTTTGGTCAATTTTGACGACTTTTTCAACTTTTCAAAAACTGTCTTAAAATGCTAAAAATGGCTTCCTAAGACTAATATCTTTCATTTCAGAGCGTTTTGAGACACTTTTTGAAAAGTGGAAAAAGTCGTCAAAATTGACCAAAAATGGTAAAGGCTTACCCCTTACCATTTTGGTCAATTTTGACGACTTTTTCAACTTTTAAAAAACTGTCTCAAAATGCTAAAAATGGCTTCCTAAGACTAATATCTTTCATTCTAGAGCATTTTGAGACAGTTTTTGAAAAGTTAAAAAAGTCGTCAAAATTGACCAAAATGGTAAGGCTTACCCCTTACCATTTTGGTCAATTTGACGACTTTTTTGAACTGTTCAAAACGTCTTAAAATGCTAAAATTGCTTCCTAGACTAATATCTTTCATTTTAGAGCATTTTGAGACAGTTTTTGAAAGTTGAACAAGTCGTTAAAATTGACCAAAATGGTAAGGCTTACCCCTTACCATTTTGGTCAATTTTGACGACTTTTTTGAACTTTTCAAAAACTGTCTTAAATGCTAAAAATGGCTTCCTAAGACTAATATCTTTCATTTAGAGCGTTTTGAGACAGTTTTTGAAAAGTTGAACAAGTCGTCAAATTGACCAAAATGGTAAGGCTTACCCCTTACCATTTTGGTCAATTTTGACGACTTTTTGAATTTTCAAAACTGTCTTAAAATGCTAAAATGGCTTCCTAAGACTAATATCTTTCATTTTAGAGAGTTTTGAGACAGTTTTGAAAGTTGAACAAGTCGTCAAAATTGACCAAAATGGTAAGGCTTACCCCTTACCATTTTGGTCAATTTTGACGACTTTTTGAACTTTTCAAAAACTGTCTTAAAATGCTAAAAATGGCTTCCTAAGACTAATATCTTTCATTTTAGAGCGTTTTGAGACAATTTTTGAAAAGTTGAACAAGTCGTAAAAATTGACCAAAATGGTAAGGCTTACCCCTTACCATTTTGGTCAATTTTGACGACTTTTTGAACTTTTCAAAAACTGTCTCAAAATGCTCTAAAATGAAAGATATTAGTCTTAGGAAGCCATTTTTAGCATTTTAAGACAGTTTTTGAAAAGTTCAAAAAGTCGTCAAAATTGACCAAAATGGTAAGGGGTAACCTTACCATTTTGGTCAATTTTGACGACTTGTTCAACTTTTCAAAAACTGTCTCAAAACGCTCTAAAATGAAAGATATTAGTCTTAGGAAGCCATTTTTAGCATTTTAAGACAGTTTTTGAAAAGTTCAAAAAGTCGTCAAAATTGACCAAAATGGTAAGGGGTAAGCCTTACCATTTTGGTCAATTTTGACGACTTTTTCAACTTTTCAAAAACTATCTCAAAATGCTCTAAAATGAAAGATATTAGTCTCAGGAAGCCATTTTTAGCATTTTAAGACAGTTTTTGAAAAGTTCAAAAAGTCGTCAAAATTGACCAAAATGGTGAGGGGTAAGCCTTACCATTTTGGTCAATTTTGACGACTTTTTCAACTTTTTAAAATTTGTCTCAAAATGCTCTAAAATGAAAGATATTAACCTTAGGAAGCCATTTTTAGCATTTTAAGACAGTTTTTGAAAAGTTCAAACAGTCGTTAAAATTGACCAAAATGGTAAGGGGTAAGCCTTACCATTTTGGTCAATTTTGACGACTTTTTCAACTTTTCAAAAAGTGTCTCAAAATGCTCTAAAATGAAAGATATTAGTCTTAGGAAGCCATTTTTAGCATTTTAAGACAGTTTTTGAAAAGTTCAAAAAGTCGTCAAAATTGACCAAAATGGTAAGGGGTTAAGCCTTACCATTTTGGTCAATTTTGACGACTTTTTCAACTTTTCAAAATTTGTCCCAAAATGCTCTAAAATGAAAGATATTAGCCTTAGGAAGCCATTTTTAGCATTTTTAGACAGTTTTTGAAAAGTTCAAAAAGTCGTCAAAATTGACCAAAATGGTAAGGGGTAAGCCTTAGTTTTTGAACAGAACAGTAAAATGATGCAATATGTATATTATTTCTACATGTATAAAAAGGAATTTAAAACAATAGTGAAGGAAACTGGAGAAAGTTTTTTGAAACAAAACAGGAAATGAAACCTGGACTTTTATTTGCCTGGTCACTTCCTAACCTAATTTCAGTCCTAAAAATCCTAATTTTCGTCAATTTTTCGGGATATTTCAAAATTCGGTTCATGGTTCTGTATCGGTCGACATTTTATGTAAAAACTCGAAATGTTGAAGTATGTATATATATATAGCAAGTATATCAGTCAGTATGTAGCTAGCTATAAACTGTGTGTAGTTCATTATGAATTTAAAAGGTCTCCCGTTTCGCATGGTAGACCATTTAAGCATGTAATTAGCGGTCATGATTAATTAGTAATGGCGACCACAAATTGTTATCTGCCCAGGTGGCAAAACGTAGGAGTATTAGTTCAGCAGGAGCCTTTTGAAATGGTGAAGACGCCTGCATTGTCTGACGGACGTCTGAATAATTTTGCTTAATTTACCTGGGTCGGCCTTTTAAAACTGGATAGATACATATATATATAAGGCTTTCTCTCGGATGACTGATTTGATCTTTATAAAAAACTATCTCTACCAGAAGATGAAACACCTGTTTTTTGCCAGCAAAATGGGTGTAGAAGGCATTCATCTACTTGAGAAAGTTGGCTCAAAAGTTAAATATGAAAATCTGTATATAAATAGATTCAGTTAGTTTTCTTAAGGTCGTCTCCCGCTGATAAAACTGTGTGGTATTCACCATTTCAAACTGTGTATGTGAACACTACGAGTTGCCAAATCTGCTGTACGTTAGAAAGGCAGCCATGCCAGTAAAATCAATGTCATATAATTTATCAGCGATTGGTCTAACCATGAATACATCACTCATCAATCCATGCTCTAAACATGAAATATTTTGCCAAATGTGGCTTAAAGATAACATGAAAACTATAGTGACTCAAAAGTCAATTCATTATATATAATCTCGTAGTTCGCTGATATTTAGCGAGATTTTCGCGTGTTCTAGTCAAACTTAAATACATTCGTATATGCGTTAAATGTTTAGCTATCAGTTCATTATTACTATACTTGCATTATTTTAAATCTATGTGTATTGAACCGGCCAACTTATAAATCTTAAACTGAATCATTTTCAAATTTCAACGTCATGCAACGAGAGACTTGAGTGTTTTGATAGTCAATATTATCAGGTAAAGAAAATATCCTGCAAGCACAGTAGAACTGCGGTTGGTCGTCAAATCCTTGAGATGAGAGTTCTGCATCCCCAAACAACGAAAAGACATAATAGAAAGCCAGCGATTACGCTGCCTAGGACTATCAAAGCGAATTCCCAAGTTGCAAAATTACCACCTTTGTCTTCCTCGTCGCTCGAAGATTGTTTTGCCTGGCTGGGCGAAATATTCAACAATTGTTGACAGGCCAACGAGTTTTTCACACACTGACTTGAACAACAAAATCCACCATCACAATCTTCGTTGAACATACAAATTATCCCCTCACAACTTGATCGACACAACGGATAATGATTAGAACCAAGACAACATTTCATTGTACAGTTTGAAGCACCACAAATCTTCGATTCTACACCCTTTAAATTCATCCACAGAAAAACGCAGAACGAAAACAGCAAAATAGGGATCTCCTTCATTTTCAACAGTCGCGTTTGACAATTCCTCGCTACAGTTTTATCTAGTATGTGTTTTGTTTTCCGCCTGACGCAGCCCCCCAGTATGGGCTAGGAATGTCTTTTGAATAAGATGTGCATAAATTTAGCAATTTCTGAAGCAATTTCTGAAGCAATTTCTGAAGAACTCCACCAAAATCTAGCGAGAATAATTTGCTGTGGGATTCATGCAGGCATGTTTAAAAAGACACACAGAAATTGCTGCAAATTTCTTGATATTTTGCACAAACATTTTAAAATATATTTAACACAGAATTATAGTTAATAGGATTGTTGACGTTGTAATTCAGGTTAGATTCTATATTGCAATAAAACTACACTCGTAAAAACAAATTGTTAGGACAATTAATTTTACATTGTTTATTGTTTCTACAGTTCCGTAGTAAAAAATGAAGGCTTATTTGTTTAGCGAGCTTTGAATTTGGTTAGAATTCACATTTGTGTAGAAATTCAAACTGATTAAGGTTCTTACCGATTAGAATATAACCGTTCAAATGCACGGGTTTATTTGAACGTGTCTTTAATAGTTTTCTAAGATACCCTTTTCGTTTATTTTCACATGACACATTATATTATCAGATCAGATATTTGAAATCACCGAATGATTTGTAATGTAATTTGATATTTCGATCGCATACGGCAGGATTATGGAGCCAATTGAGAAATCACGGCAGCGAGACGTATATGATATTGACCGCTTCCAAAGTTTACATATTTCTGGAATTTTTTGCAGCGCATCGTGCAGAAAGAAAGCGATGACCAGTCAGCATATTGCTACCAAATATGGACGCGATGTGTTGGTCATAACGGAAATCACGCGCGAAAACGTCTCGGGTTTTGCGCGGAGTAAGGTTACACACACGACGCATTGCATCAAGTCGCGTCGCGTGGTACAGAAGCGAGTCACTCAATGCACTTTGTATTATAGCTTTACGCGATGAACGACTTTGATCAAAACGTTCGGGTGAGTTTCAAGCTTTCGCGTGAGGCTGCCATGAAGCTTCGTGAGTTTGCGCTAACCAAGACTGAACTTCTGTGTAATCTCGGCGTATTTGCTGTTCAATTGGGCAACGAGTCGCAGATATGCATTTCCTCTCCGTTAAACTTCGACAAAGATGTTCTCACCGGCGCGTCGCACTGCGCAAAAACCAGTGCCGGTAGACAACAGAAATCGCAAAATGGACAGGCGAAAAAACCGGGCGAATTACGTGACTCTAGACGCAGCCTACCCAAGATCGACAAAGCGCTTTTAAATGTTGACAGAGGAGTGCGACCCGTAGACCTAGCACTAGCCCGAGCTACGGCTGACTCGGTGATGATTTCCGATGGTTTATCGTCGATGAACTCGCTAAACAAAGCAGCATTCATGAATAGGACATCGACGCAAAAGAACAGAACTACCAGCCCGAAAACGGACCTTATATCAAGGAGAGAAGGACATCATAACAAAAATAGCCTTCGCGATTCATCAGCGTCCGCGGTTGGGAACAGTAGCCCAACAAATCAAGTGGCAATGAAACCCATATCCTACCATGGTGTTATCAAGTTTAACTCGAAAAACGACGAGGAGCTATGTAGAAGCTCACCGTATGGGAAAGAAGACTCCGATGATGCCAGACGCAGTAAAAACGTAAGAGGCGATAGCGTTTGTCGTCAGGATGAAATTCAAGATGGTTTGTCACGGAATATCGAGCGTGTAGCGAATGATGCAACGAAATATGGGAAGGAATTGAAAACGGCCTCAGAAGACGTACGCAAAATCCTAACGCAAAGCAACGAAGTGAGCGTTCCCAAGCTTCAAGTAAATTCTCAAGATTTATCCAAGGCTTCCTCTTCCATTGATCCTGATTCGAATAAGAACAAAGATGAGAAAAGAGCAATCAAAATGGACGCGCAAACGGCGACCTTGAATGAACATGATGGTATGTCTAATATGACAGATTCATTTGAATGTAGTGTAAACACGGACATCAATAGCGGCCTATCAACATTTCCTGCGCAAGGCATCTCGTTTGCCCAACACTTGATAAACCTTAGTAAACAATATCGGTTGGAAAACGAAAAATCGCCGATAATGGGAAGCGAGAAATTTTTCGCGACACAAGCGTCGCGAATTGTTCGCAACGATCACGTCCTCCGATGCTTCACCACCGGATGCGAAAAACAAGAGGATTTTATGGGCTTTACGGGTCAAAATGCGCTGTTATTCGATGGCAGTTACAAGGCGACAGCCGTGAAAAGTGCCGAAGAGTTGAGCAAAGAGCAAAGCGAAGCTTCGCCGACTAATTTGGACTCCATGTCAGAAACATCGGCTGATTCCCTTTTCGAAGACGCGAGATTGGGAAGTGTGGATGAATTAAGGTATGACATAAGTTTGTCTATCCCATATTCCTTCCGGATTAAACCCATGATATCGCATTTGAACACTGATGTGCCCTTTAAATTATTATCTCTCATATCAAAACACAATTTGATTGGTACGTCGTGTTTTGTTCGCGCGGCATAGGTCAGCAGTTAAAGAGCTTGCTTGCAATCCTTGGAGATTTTTCGCATATTTGTGATATTCTGAAGATTTAAAAGCAAAGCTCTGAGTAAAAAGCCTTTGTAAAGTATCCACCTACATTGTATCGTATGCCGTTCGCCTTGTGTTGGACTTGTGTTCGAGATGCAGCGACGAAAAAAGAAATCGCACGTTTTATTGCGTGCCAAGTAATGCTTCGTTTGACGTAATTACCGCCAAATTTAACAATGTCTAGGGAAATGTTGGCATGTTTATAATAAGATATTTCAATTGATTTTTTCGAATCTTGTTAAGTATTATAAAAATAGGATGGATAATTTTCCCCCAAGTACCGTAAAGGCTTGTGAATATTTTAGATAAATTCGCTCCAAATCTAGCTCTGAAATGCATGCACATTTTCTGGAAGAAATAAAGAAGAACTTTGGAATTTAAAAAATTATAGCTTTCCATAAAAAAAAATTAAAAATGGCTTAGGTAATAGAGCTTAGCGTGAACTTGCATGCAACCATTGCAGAATATCCGATTGACTAAAATTGTTTAAAATGTATAGCGGTTATTTCAGACTATTTTTATGTTTTGATCCACACGAGCGAAGATAGTGTGGAAAAAGTCCATTTCCACGATACAATTCGTTAACGGTATAATCGATTGTGATTTTGTGATGTGCGATTTCATATTTATCGTTTAAATACACGTAGCTCTGCGCTGGGTCGGCTGGCTCTGTATTTCAGAGTTTTCTTTCATTTTAACTAATGGCATTGCTTCAAGCAACAGTCCCATATCGCATTTCAGTTATGTGCACCCAATGGAGATTTGTTCGGCCTTGCATGGACTTTTTAATGCGATATTTTGCCCAGAGAAACCTCTTGTTTGAGGTAATTTTCTGCTCCTGTGCGAAGCTCTAGCTGGCTAGTAATGGTCACAAATTTCGGCAGCAACAATAAAGATTTACTTTCTCTTATAGCTTGTCTCCTTCTTCAAACGAGAATGCGCCTGCTTCCAGCGAAGAAAACTCCAGGGCGACCTCACCAACCCCTCCAGAAAGCAAACGGCCAGAGGATCAACAAACGAAGACAAAGCAGGAAAATCGAAAGAGGAAATTGTGTAAGTAAACTAAAGGAGTAGAGATCGAGTTGATCAAGACATGACTGAATATTACGTGTGCATGACTATAGTCTAGAGAGGCGACTCGGAGAAGTGCATTACTCCATTTATAGCGCACATTGCAAGCTAAAAGTTGAACAGTCTCGACAAGAACTATATTAGTAATGGCATTGTTGAAACTCATTATGTCTTCTTTATCCTTTTTCTAGATCAAAGGTACGTGAAAGGACACACTGGAATAATATGTAAGCTGTGCATGCATCCAGTTTCCAAATCGTACAGCTGCTACAAGCTTGCTCACGCCCCGAAAGAGATTCGTCATTTATTCGATGATGGCTCCCATTGTGTCAGAGTTTGTCGAAGATGCCTGCCGTACAAATCGCCAAAGAGAAGCGAAAAAAATACGCAGAAGAAACTACATAAGACTATCGAAAAGCTTCTGAAATAAGAATATTTGGGGTAGAGACACTCTATAATACAACGAAAAGTCTGTTGTCCGTCTCGTTTCCGACAAAACCGACAATCCTCTCGGACTCAAAATGAATATTCAACCGTAGTACTATGAACCTATAGTTGCATTCTGTTTGCTCGCCTTTAGGAGACATTATAAGTCTTATAGATATGAGCTACGTCTATGACGGCACTGGCAAGTTTATAATGCTAATTCACGAGACGAAATGCGAACGTTTTTTAAAATCTTCTTCACCAATTCTTTACCAATTTACCACTAAACATGTTGGTGAAAATTTGGTGATTTACAAACTAGTTTCATACTGTCTTTTGATGCGAAATTTCGTCAGGAAGAGAACTTTTTTCGTCGAAGGTCTCTTTTCAAAATATGCATTATCTTACTTTCATTTCCAAATCACGAATTCACCCAGTTCATATATATTCGAACCCTTTTAGGGTCTAATTTTGAGCCCCCGGGCTAAATGGCTACTGCAGAGCCTTAAAAACATATATTTATAAGCCGGTGAATAATAACTTTAGTGTTTTAGTTAGGTTTAAAAATAATTTTATTGTTATATAATGTATAATTTTATACACAATTTTAAAAATATACTGTATTTTGGCCGTACAAATAAATGTATATGTAAAAAGTCATGTTATATATTTCTTTCTATATTTACTTATAAATTTGATACATTGCCTTCTGTTTGAAGCGAAGGTCTTTTCACGAGGCTGTTTTGAAACGCGGTATCCCCGTTTGAAAAATTGAACAACAGAAAAGCGATTTAGGGCGCTTTTCATTAATACGGTAAAAACGGCCAGACCTGTCCTGTGTATTTCAGTACAGACAGATTATTGGTATTTTAGAGTGTTTCAAGAACTCTGCATTCAAGTATATCGTTATTTACATCTGCCTTGCATGGGAAATGCAGTTTCACCGCTATATTCTTAACGAAATGCTCTATTTCATTTCAAAATATGACCGGTCTGGCCATTTTGGCTGCCTAAAGCACAGCGCCTTTAGTCTCAGATGTTTGCACTGCTTTAGACTGCTGCACGCGCAATTTCGTCTGGAGTGACAACTGCTGATATATGCGATATATTCTCCTATATTTGTGCACATACGCGTATATATTTTGCATCATTCTTTGAATGAGTGATGTCAGCACAAATCATAAGCCAAGCTACGATTCTTGTGTGTATCCGTTGGAATTTAAGGAAAGTAAAAAACTTCAGGTGTTTCTAAGAGAGTACTTACAAAACTCCAAACGTCTACCAAGGAATGGTGTCCGTATGGACTACAATTCACATGTAGATTGTCTACCTACAAACATTGAGAATGCAGGATCAATTCGATGGGATAATGGACTGGACTTCTAGGAAGAACATTTCAGAACTGATCTACTATACATAAAGTTAGCTTAGTTTAGGTTTCCTCCTGTAGTAACACTGGATCAATAAGAGATGATCCTTACTGGACCTCTAGGAAGAACAGTTTAGAACTGATAGAACTATCCAGTATAAATAAAGTTAGTTATTTAAGGTTTTTTTTTATTTTCCGTCTTCTCGATGCCTTTAAAACCATGTCCATACCAACAAAGGCATGCAAGCAAAAAGGATAACTGTTTAATTTAAATAATTTTATTGCTATATAATGTATTTTATACACAATTTTATATACTGTATAACCGTCGTACAAAATTTTAGAATAATATATATTTCCATTCAATAAATAAGAATTAGTGCAGAAATCTTCAGAGAGCAATACAGCTTGAAAGAGTTGATCCACCATTGCATGCACACAAGCTAGCCTTTCAACTTTTATTTAACGTCCTGGAAACGGTCCTAATTGTCCCTTGTGCGAGGCAAAGATATGTTTAACGTAACATCGTAATTCGAGCGAGATATATATTGAACACAAAATCAAGGATTTGATATGGAGCCAAAATTTTCCACAACCTTGCGCCTGGGTTGAACTGCAACAAATCATCAAACTATATGTCTTTAGAACAGCAGTATACGTTCAGTCGACATATCAATCAAGGATATCCACCAATGATAACTGACTCGAGTATATTTTGCCATATTCTGAACCATCTAACAGGTTTAACTTTGGTTGCGAATGGCAAAACACCACAAACCATTGCCAGGCGACGGGCACGAAACATCACAACATACATACATTATTGGGATTATTATCATTGCATTTCGTAGCTAATTTGAGATTTATCTTCCTCATGTAATTCTTGCTTGCCTGCGCTCTTAGCCTCGTTTCTTGTTTAGTATTAGGACGTGAATGTATAAACTCCATGTGTAGTAAAGTTATATAATTTTCAAAACTCCGAACGATTACCAAGGACTCGTGTCTGTGTCGATTTCAACGCAGTTGTAAATAGCATACCTACGAATGGGCAGAGAGTGAATCAATTGGATGGTATAGGAACTTGTATCTGAAATAATATCCACGCATAGATTCCTACTGAACCTCTAGGAAGAAGAACTTGTAGAGCTGTCCAGTATAAATATATAAAGTTAGTTTAGTTTAGGTTTCCTCCTGTAGTAACACTGGATCAAGAAGAGATGATCCTTACTGAACCTCTAGGAAGAACAGTTTAGAACTAATAGAGCTATCCAGTATAAATTAAGTTAGTTTAGTTTAGGTTTCCTCCTGTAGTAACACTGAATAAATAAGAGATGATCCATACTGGACCTCTAGAAAGAACAGTTTAGAAGGAAGAACTTACCTAAGTTTCTTTTCGGCCACTTCAACAGATGAATACGAGGGAAGCATCAAAGTGCTGGCACAAGTTGAGGCCCCGGGTAAAGTATCTTTCTCGCCACACATCTGAGAAATCGTGATACACGCTGGCAGTCGTTTCCGGCCGGTTACGAAGCGAAGAAACCGACTGCGATCGTCGGCAGTAAAATTTTCTAACACCTTCCACAACTGAGCTACACACTCCGAGTCAGAAGACAGTTCGTCGCCATAGTGAACTAAAATATAAACCGCTTATCACATCTTGCGCTTTATTTTCAAAAGAGAAAACTGGGTTCAACCGACTTAACGCATGCGCCTTCATGTTACTCAACTGTTATGTTTCATTGTGTCTGAAGATAAGAAAATTTATCCATTTTTATAATATTTATATTTGGTTATCGTTTAATTCAAATTTTGCATCTCAAGATGGCTTTATTCTTAGGATCTGTTTCCAAACAATCTGATAGCAATCTTTTACCAAACGAACTGTTAGGAATCAGTTTCCAAACAAACTGTTAGAAATCTGTTTCCAAACAAACTGTTAGAAGTCTGTTTCCAAACAAACTGTTAGAAATCTGTTTACGAACTGTTTGCTGTCATGGACATATTTTGTGTAATTTTTTATAGAAATAAATAGATTTTTCAAAAAAGGTATTTAAAAAGCACTTACTTGATTCTTTCAGTAAAGACATGGAGATTTCGTTGAAACCACAAACACCTCTCTCAAGTTCATGTGATGTGATCAATTCTAGTAATGACTGCGGAATGACGGTGAGAAAACCATCGCGGATGGATGTGATCTTGGAAAAAAGAAATGAAAAGAATGTTTATAGATGTTTGGTGCTTCTGGACGAACAACGTATACGACTTTTAGGATTGAGTTGAGGATAAAAAACACTTTTACCAGCAAACAAAAAATACATGCAAAAAAAACTCCGAAGAGCATCATCGTAACTTGTAACCATGCAAAAAAAAACTCCGAAAGGCATCATCGTAACTTGTAACACAAGGCTTGAGCTTTAAACAAGGACGACAAATGTACAGTAATATTTCGATTTTCGAAGGCATCTTTTCAAAGGGTTCTTTTCAAAGGCATTCTCATGCAAACCTCCGACTATTCTGAATTGCCAATGACTTTGAAAAAATCGCCGAAAATTTGTCGTCTTGTTTTAAGACTCAAATATTGCCTTTAAAACTAAGATATTGTTTTCTCACTAAGTCAATAACAGCAACATCAGATTCATACCTGATCCAAAAACTCCATCATCCTACTCTTCTTCACAAGTTGACAATATTCTAGTCTCGTTTCATAATCGACCAGCAATTGATGGCCATTTTCCTTGACAGATTCTATCGTACCGTCACTAAACGCCGTAGTAAAGTCGAGATCTTTTCCGTACGTTGCATCAAATTCTTCCCTCTTCATCGATTCAAAGTTGTCTGAACAAAAAAGCATGTTATGATCTATTTTGCATCTATTTTGGATTCAATTCACTTCTGACGAATGGAATATAGTCCGTTTTTGATGAAGCAGTAGTGCATTGGCTTCAGTGGATTTGCTGCCCATAAACATTGCAAGACAACAGACTATAAAACATCCATCAGAAGTGAATTGGATCCAACAAAATTGGATCGTGTGAAACATACCTTTAGCGGGAAACGCGAAGACTAAAATGCAAACGGGTACTTGACGTATGAATTGCAGACAGAGCGCGTTTCTGATTGGATAACGCGCATCCAGTTAGCCAATCAGAGACATGCTTTGTCCGCAAACTACGTCACAGCACAGTCTTAGTATAAAGGTCTATATACAAGACCTGGACGTTCTTATGTCACTCTTATACTTACTGATCATGTTCACAGCGAGGGCATCGACGTTGGCAAAGTCTTTAGTCCACGTGACATGCTCACCAACCAATAGTTTCCAAACATATGGCGGGAAATACAGCGCCAGGGTCTCGTCACTGCGATAAGCAGCTCCCATTAACCTCCCCAGCCAATGGAAAACTTTCATGTTCTTGCATGATGGGTTGGGAATGAAGCAATCACGGTGATCGCCAACCTGATCCTAGAGAAACGTTTCGAAAAAATACGGATTTATTTATTTCCGTTTAGACCAAGTACTGGCACTTGTTCTTATTGCATTTACAAAGGTTAAAAATAAAAATAATTGAAAAAAAACAACATTGCAAAGCAGTAAGTACTAGACTAGTCAGGCTAATATTAGTAGCAACACTCAGTCAACACTCAGTCAGACTAGCGGTACTGCAATGATCAACTCACATTGAGGAAGGTTGAAAGAGAAACACTGAATAAAACATTGCAAAGCAGTAAGCACTAGACTAGTCAGGCTAGTATTAGTAGCAACAGTCAACACTCAGTCAGACTAGCAGTACTGCAATGATCAACTGACATTGAGGAAGGTTGAAAGAGAAACACTGAATAAAACATTGCAAAGTAGGAAGAAATATTAAATTAGCACTTCAAAATTTAATAGTTTGAGAATACAGGAAGACGCTATTGAAGAAACACTCAAGTTTAGAATAGGCCACTCACTGCCAATTAACAAACACATTGAACCGTGTCAGTAACTAATGACTATAGCCAGTTACATAAAGACTCTTTATATAACTATAGGTTCACGGCAAATTAACTTCTGGTGGATGCTTTATAGCTAGTCTGTTGACTTGCAAAGTATATGGCAACAGTCGACTCACTGCAACGCATTGCTGCTTTATCAATAACAAACTATAATCTATGCAAAATCCTCATGATGAAGTATTGTTAGAAACATGGGCGAGATGGTCTGAGCTGATAGCTTGTTTATCAATACCAGTTCTTATAGGAGGGAGTACAGTTTCTTATGGTGTAATTCTTTGCACCGAAGACTGGGTTGTTCTGGAAGCGATTTTGAAACACTGTGATTAACGGTTTAGTGAAATACGTTACCACGCCAATCACAACAACACCATTACCGAATACATGTCGTCTCCAGTTCTTCGACCACACGCGCGCAATGGGTATATTATGCCAGTGGATTTGAATAAAAGTGGCTAGGAAAATGAAGACAATTTCTATGCCCAGTCCGATCGCAGTCAGGATAAAAAACGATTTAAGAACAGTCCAGGCGGACATTTCAAAACTTGTGATGTGGTAGAGCACAATATAGGCTTGGCTGAGAATTAACGAGTTGCTATCAAACAGTATATTTTGAATATTCATGTCAGCTTTCAGTCGTCTATGATGCGGCGTATCTTCGTGCGAACGATGCATGTGAGCATATTTTGTTCGAAATCTCGATGATTCTCGCCCAGACCTTCCCCCTGATATTCACAGTCGCCACTTTGAGGACTCTGGAAACACCCGAGACAATACACAATCCTACAAACAGCCAAATATTCTTAAAATTCGCCTGCATTATCCGATACACAACTATTCCGGTAGCGGGTATGAATAAGGCAAAGCTTCGTTCAGGTCTGACGACTTGCGAGCTACATCGTAAAGCCATGCGCCTGCAAATGACTGCGAGCACGAGCGTCAAGGTCGGAGCTGTAATGGCCACGATGAATCTGAATAAGACATTTTCAAGCGAAATAAACCAGTAGACAAGAGCATATCTGTAAAACATAGCAACCGCAAAGGCCAGGAAAAACGGAAAAGCAACAATAATGAAGATTTGTAGATTTGGGTAGGATATGCCAGGGTCACATTTTCTGATCTTGCTAACCACAATAGCGCTTTCCATTATAACAGCGATTGCAAACAGTACGTTGCCTGGGACACGATACCATAGGCTTGTGTCGTAAACACGATACAGAAGTAAAAAACTCAAATACAATGTATAAAGTAGAGCGGTTAACAGCCCAACCAATATGGTCAAGGAATATTGACTTTTAAACTTCTTCCAGCCAAACAGAAGCGCCAGAAACATTGGAAACAAAACGTTAACGACAACAGCGTCAATTCCATTGCCCAGTAAGCGAATTCTCTGCACATCGAAGGAGAGGGTATTGTTTGATTTTATCATCCATTGAAAACACAAATCGACTGTTCTTAGATCAAAATAAATGAGAATCACTCCAAAAATAACCAAAGGGACTACAGCTGAGATGATAGTTAGGGTTGCCTTGAGACTTCTGAGGAACGACTGCCTGTAGCTTCGCCTGCTTTCGATTTCATAACCCAATTCAATATAATCCCTGCTCGAAGGAACGTTCTCTTCCCCAAACAAGGCATATTCGCTGTAAATCGTATCATTAAGCTGGCCATCCTGCTCTAAGGCACTTCCATTGTCGTTCACTTCGCGAGAAATTCGTGGAGTGCCCATAACCAAAGCGGAAAACAAGGATACAAGGGTAGAAATGATTCTGTCCAACATTTTAAAAGTGTTAAATTGAAAGTGTTTACGTAGAACTTCGTTAATCATTCAGACGTCGGTCATTTGAATCACAATGGATTTGAATTCAAAGAGAAGCTTGTTCTTTTTTTATTCATATATAACTGCACATTTATATTATAGGGACGGAACAGTTTATAACTGCGGGTTGCCTTTCAAAAGGCGATAACAAAATAATATTCGTTATGGTGCATCATTCAATAAAACAATGACATGCATAAAACTGGATTTACGAAACTACATTTGCGAAACACATGATTATTAGAGATGAATTCATCTGCTACAATACTAATTATCACGTATATTAGCCCACGTTTGTCACGAATAACAATCGTTGCTTGCTTATTAAATATTCTCTAGAGGTTCAAGATTATACTACAGTTTTTAGTGTGCTAGAATTTCACTTGGAAAACCATTGAATACTGTTTGCTTTGGCAGTGAACGACCTATGCAGTCAATACCAGTTTTAAAATGGCAGAGTACAATTCCTTATGGTGTAAACACCTAAACCAAAGGCATGGTTATCAAGGAAACGGTGTTGAAATACTACGAGCAAAGGTTTGGTGAAATACGTCACCAAACACACCATGAAGACACTATTAGCAAACATGTGTCGTTTCCAGACCATCGACCACGCACGCGCAATGGGTATATTACGCCAATGAATGTGGATAAAAGTGGATATGAAATTACACACAATTTCAATACTAATGCCGATCGCAATTCTTATCAGGGATGATTTTAGGACAGTCCAGGCAGACACTTCAAAACTTGTAATTTGGTAGAGCACGATATAAGCCTGGCTGAGAATTAATGAATTGCTATCAAACAGAATATTTTGAATATTCATGTCAGCTTTCAGTCGTCTATGACGAGGCGTGTTTCCAGGTAGATGCCGCAGTCTAATGCAACATGTTTTGTTCCAAAACGGGATAATTCTTGACCATATTTTCTCCCTGATGCCAACAGTCGCGGCCTTGAGGACCCCAGAGGTACCAGAGACAATGGATAGTACAATAAACCACCAAATATTCTTAAAATCTGCCTGTAATAGTCGATAAAGTATTATCCCGGCAGCATGGATGAAATAAACAAGGCCAAAGCTTCGTTCAGGGCTGATAATTTGTGAGCTACGCCACAATGCCATGTGTCTGCAAATGACTGAGACGAAGAGTGACAACGCTGGCGTCATCATCGCCACAATGAACCTGGAGAACGCGCTTTCAAAGGTAATGAACCAGTAGACAAGCGCGTACCTGTAAAGCAAAGCTATCGCAAAAAATAGTAACCATGGACAGGATATTACTGTGAATATCTGACAATTTGAGTAGGATATGCCAGGGTCACATTGTCTTATCTTGCGAACAACAATAGTGCTTACCACCAAAATGGCGGTTACAAACAGTACATTGCCTGGTACACGATACCATAAGCTTGTGTCATAAACATGATACAGAAGTAAAAAGCTCAAATACAATGTATAAAGTAGAGCGGCCAATAGCGCTATGAATACGGTCAGAGAATATTGACTTTTAAACTTTCTCCAACCAAACAGAATCACTAGACTCAATGGAAACCATAAGCTTAGAATCACAATTTCAATTCCATCACCGATTAAACGAATTCTCAGGACATCGAAGGAGAGGGTATCGTTTGACTTTGTCAGCAGTTGAAAACACAAATCGGTTGTTCTCAGATCAAAATAAATCAGAATCACTCCCAAAATAACCAAAGGAATTACAGCTAAGATTATGGTTAGCGTTGCCTTGAGACTTTTACAAAGCGATTCACCGAAGCTTCGCTTGTTTTCCATTACACCAGAAAGTGAAACATATTCCCTGCTCGAAGGAAAGTCCTCCTGCACCAACGAGGGATATTCACTCTGGCTCGTATCATTCGCATTAATAGGCTCATCTTGATCTCTGAAATTGCTGTTCATCTCACGATATATTCCCGGAACGTCCAGAGTTACAGCGAAAAAAAGAGATAAGAAAGTAGCGATAATGTCGTCCAACATTTTTGAAAGTTTTAAGCGATTGAGGACTATATCGAGTTATGAATCACCTGTTGGTACCTCGTTGACTTCTTACTATATACAGACGGTATAGTTGAACGACGAATTAAGTTGTCGATATATTATCACATTCCTTCACGCTGAACCGATGCTGTTGTGTTTGTGATTGCGTTTGGGGGGAGTATAGCCATCACCTGAGTCGAAATACTTTGCCATAAACAATAGGATTTAACTTCACGTTAGTTTCGTAATGCCGAGTTTCGAAATGCCGGGTTTCCTGTGGGTTTTTTTAACCCCGATAGATAGAATTAGGAATCAGTTGTCGTATGCGAAATATCTTATTTGGTTCCGCTATGATTGTGCTGACCACTGATCTTACAATACACTGGATGTATTCGTGTTCGACATTCCTTCTTTTCAAATTTATTGTTTTTAGGCTCAGTAAACACCAGTATATAAATATGCCTCCCTCCCCTAGCTAACCCAACGAACTAACCGTACATCTCAATAAATATCAATAAATTACTTGAAATATCACATTAGGAACATCGCTTCAACGGAAACTAACCATGTTCAAAGCCAGCCGGGGTCTAGTCAATTTTGCATTTCGAATCACTATATCGTATAAAGCTAAGATTATAGATAATGAGATAATAGGCCTCACGACAAAGAATTATTATTTGTCTATTAACCTATCAGTGATTTTACACGAATGATAAAATATTTCGGGGTTTTTGCGGTGTTATTTTCACGGAGAAGACCTTCACCGCCATTTTTTGTGGCTTCAAATTGATAATATTAAGCCGTGACGCGAACAGTTGCATTTTGAACTGATGTATGTCAAAAACACAGCAAACTTATGGCGTATCTAACACAGTATTGGTTCCCTACAGTTCGAATTGTATATGGACTAAAGTTTGTGTCCACAAAAATCCGAAATATGTGAGATTTAAACAGGTTTTTAACGAGCGGCCCTAGCAGAATCGACGTGAAGACACGACTGTATATATACTATCTTTAAAATGGTCACTTACCCTGTTATTAACAGTCTTTATTAGCAGAGGAAGTGTCTTGTTAACGTCGTCGTCTTGAGGACACAATTCATCCGAAATCTCCGACAATGAATCTCGGAAACCACCACCCTAAGATGAATATGAGAAGGAATGAATGGAAAATGCATTCATCTATCGTGAAAGCATCGAATCGGGAAATTTAAAAGCTCGTCGAAATGAATCAAGCCATGAAAAACAAAAGAAATAGCGTATTCGCCCCACCTGGTCAATTATTCCCTCTCCAACAAACTTCACCTCCCACCATTGTTCACATTTTCTTTTATTCCACCTAAAAGAGATGCGAGAAAATCATCATATATGTCTTCGCAAGCACTTTGAGAGTCCTCGGTAAAACCTCTTCCCTACACAGTGGACTCCACTTCTCTCGTTCACGAATTCACCCCTCCGTTCACGGCGAATCCCCCCCCTCCTTCGGTCAACCCCCTCCTCAATCAGGTCCTCAACCTCCTCGGTCTGTCAACCCGCGGTGGATCCCCCAAATCTCAACTATTAATACCCCTCCCTATCACGAAAAACCTCTATCCTCTCTTAGAGAATTTCTTCTTTCCTCAGCAAATTTTCCCCATCCACCCGGATGAATCCCTCGGTCAAACCAACAATATCATCCTTGTTGAACCCCTATTCCCTTTTCGGTGAATCCTCCCTCCTCCTTGGCGAATTCCCCCCATCCCTCCCCCGGCAAACCCCTCTCTTTCACACAAAGGTACAATGCAGTCGACAATATACTGACCTGAAACTCATATTCTCAGCTTTCAGCGATTCGAAAATTTGATAAAATACTGACGTGGCGGGGTTATCCAACCTCTGCTTTACGCACGCTCGCCGATCGACGTAAACGACCGGAGCTTGTTCGGGCAGAGGCTGCTCCGTGGCCCTTAACAGCTCACTCAAGATCCCAGTACGGCGATTGGACAATGGCAGAAGGAAACGTAAACACGACAATATACGACTTGCATTTGATTTCTCTCTCTTCGATTCCAGAGTCCACGGAAAATAAGGTTTTTTGGTTTCATTTAAGTCCATCTTTTGACTGGATTTGTTCGCAATTCGACCCAAGTTCTCCACAAACTGTTTAAACCTTTCTTCTTCTTTGTCCAAACGTTTTATTTGCTGTCTCAGTTCGATCAACTCTTGTTCGTTCATCTGGTCTTCTTTTGCGATTTCCGTTTGTTTGTCCACGATATCGTTTCGCTTCAGCTTGTGTTCTGTGATGCGTTGTTGCACGAGGTGGAACTGTTCCAGTTCGCCTGTGCTCATGTGTTTCGCTTGAGATTCCGCGTGTTCAATCATGATCTTCTGTTCGTCGAACAGTTGCATCTAGGAAATACAACAAGCGTCAGTATATAAATTAATAATTGAAGTTTTGCCAAATTATCAAATACTTCATGTATCAAACCACTGTGATCAAACATAGACCTTCTTCAGTGTCAGTTGATCATTGCAGTACTGCTAGTCTGACTAAGTGTTGACTGTTGCTACTAATACTAGCCTGACTAGTCTAGTACTTACTGCTTTGCAATGTTTTATTCAGTGTTTCTCTTTCAACCTTCCTCAATGTCAGTTGATCATTGCAGTACTGCTAGTCTGACTAGTATTTACTCTTTTACAAACTTCCATACCTCAAAGTATTACCTGTTTTTTAATGAGAAACTGCTGTTCTTTGAATCTTCCTGTTAGACTTTCACGAAGGGCCAGCTTTTTCTTCAAACACCCCTTGCGTCTTTGGATATTTCTAATTCCATTTGTTAAGTAGATGTCAGCTGTAAAATGATGTTAGATAATATAGAAGCTACCTGATACAACGAAATTACCCAGATGGTTACTATAAGCTTTAATTAAATATGCCTGCCCAAAGCGTGGTCCTGTAGTTGTTAAATCAGTGGAATTAGATCTTTAAATCTTTAAAATTTAGATATTTGCTTTCTTCAAAATGTATTTTCAAATTTTCAAATCCTCTACTCCTGCTACAAACTTACCTTCATTTTTAGAACGGGGATGGATGTGGATAACAGGTTCATCTTGGGACACAGGTGAATTGAACGAGCTCACGGTGAAGGATGCCAGCGGATATGGTTTGTTCGTAACAGGTCTGGTAACAAGGTCGACATTAGTTGACGTGCTGCATAGCAACGGGATGACGCAATCGATCACGTGCACAACACGTAGTAATGCCAGAGCGCGGAATGTCAGGGACTCTGCTGGACACGAGGCGATCTTCGGGTACCGCGCTAGGGCAGACGGTGTGAACAAACTAGGCACGACCGAGATGTGCTTTGGTAGACACTGGGGGGAAAGAAATGAGTTACTGAATAGAGGGACCATTGTATGAAGTAGGGTTAATACTTGCGTGAGAACTATAATATACCTGGATTAACACTAATTGTGTCAATAGAAGTATAATATAGCTGGATTAATACTAGTTGATTCGAGAGAACTATAATATACCTGGACTAATACTAGTGGAGTCGACAGAACTATAATATAGCTCGATTGATACTGGTTGGGTTGAGAAAACTATAATATAGCTGGACTAACATTGATTGTGTCAGGAGAACTATAATATAGCTGGACTAATACTAGTTGGGTTGAGAAAACTATAATATAGCTGGACTAATACTAGTTGGGTTGAGAAAACTATAATATAGCTGGACTAATACTGATTGTGTCAGGAGAACTATGATATAGCTGGACTAATATTGGTTGGGTCTGGAGAACTATAATATAGCAGGATTAATACTAGTTGGGGCGTAAGATATGACTAGAAAGATACAGGTAAAGTCGAGAACTCTGATCAGTGACAATAAATCATGCCTCACTCTTACCTTGCTACTGAATTTGCTGGACACCCCTCCTAGTGACGTCACCAACAACTGCACCAGCTCAGTATCATTTTCGCAGGTCCAATTTGGACTGGGGAGCAATTGTAATTCGTTGGTCAAAACCTCGTCTAATTCAATCGGGCAAAACTGTTTTCCTCGCGAGGTTACAGAACATGGCTTATTCTCGGCTCTTCCCTGTAGCGAGGGTTTTCTACCATTGTTCGTAATCTCTGCTTTGTTACCACGCGTCCCAGGACAATTATCCCCAGGACAATTATCCCCAGGACAATTATCCCCAGGACAATTATCCCCAGGACAATTATCTCTGGGGCGAAGGACATCGCTGGTACCCGAATTCTTCCTAGAAGTTCCAATATTCTGCCCCACCGTTTCACCGCCCCACCGATTTTCCATGGAATGTTTAACATTTGCGTCAGAATTAGTTCTACTTATATTCTCATCATCCTGTGATTCAATTTTCAAATCAATGGCCTTCTCAGCGATCGTAAGGAGATCACCGTAAACCTCGAGTTGTCCAAAAAGCCGCGAAATATCACCGTCGTTCTTGGCGGACTGATTCGAACAGCAAGGGCTGTCATTTTGCACCAGCCTTTGTTTTGAGGATTTATTCTCGTGTTTGGTCACAATCGCTCCAGCTTTCGTTTCCTTTTCATCGACTAAATCTTCATATTTCTGTAAAATCGTCTTAACGTTCGACAACAAGCCGTTCTCTGAACCCCCATTCACTCCGACTGGTCGAGATTTCCTCTTCGGCTTTCGCTTGATCTTTGTGTACAACTGAAAGCATTTTTCTCTATTTTCTCTGTCGTTGCTACACAATGAGTACGTGAAGTCTACCGCATTCTCCCAAGTCGTGTCGTATTGCAGGTCGTTCCAAAGGGAATCGACATGTTCGGAGCCGGCCGAGTTCGTCTTGCTGTAAGATGAATCCTTGGGCTTTTTGTCGAAGAATGTTACTACCTGATCAACCGGGTTAGACGAAGGAACACCGAGTGTTGGCGATTCAGGCGTTCGTGTCAGCTGGGAGATTTGAGTAAAGGATGGAACATACGAGAATGGCTTTGGAATCCGACCAGACTGTGTTAAGCTTTCTGTTGCAAAAAATACACATCACTTCAGATAAAAGAAAACAGTGTTCACAGAAGAGACACCGATATTGGAACCTGGAGTTTTCTTTGTTCAAACAAGGAGGGGTTTCGTTTTAAACAAATCAGCAAATTTGTTTACATTTTCAGTAAACATAATACTCATGTGGTAACCACATAATCAGAAGCCATAAATTTTGCCTACTTCTGGTAAAAATGGTACACTATTTAATATCAGTTTACATGAAGTATTATAAGTTTAGGCATTCTGATTGGCTCAGCCTGAAAAATGTGAACAAATTTGCTGATTACTTCAAAACAAAACCCCTCTTTGTTCTTCATTCATTCCTTCATCCAACAAACATACCAACAACATCCTGAAGCGCTCGTATTCTTGATAATGATTTTCTAGCCGAGGACTTTGGGACAAGGAGTCCGGGCGCTGGGTATATCTTTATCTAAACATTGAAAATCATTCTTAATGCGTGGCTTGAATGTTGAGAACTACAGTACCTGCCCCACAAAACATCACCAGAGACAAACACACTAATATTTGCACGGGTTTTCACACAACTTAGGACTAAACCTTTAGATATCTTTGTTAAAACCTGGTTTACATTTCGCTGTGAGTATCGTGAAAATGCCAAGGTGGCTGATGTGTGATTGAATATTTCTATATGTGTGCACAGCCAAGAAAGACCGATTTAAATACAGAAATAAAGATAACATCTGGACTATTTTTCATCCGTGAAAATGATTTTTTTTATGACAATTAAGACTGAATGGAAAGTCTTTCTAGGAATATCTTGGCAGTTGTTTCATGATCAGAAACCAAGCGTATAATTCCTGATTTTACTCCAAACCTGATCCATATCTTACTCAACTAATAACCCCAAAGGATTAAATAGTTTATTAAGAATTATATCAGCAGATTTTGGACATGAAATTACTACCCATGTCTCTGTGTATACGGCAGTTCTCCTCGATTATTATAGAGTGAACAGTGGTTTTACCTGTTTTGCTTTTTGTTTAAGAGAAGCGAATCTTAGTTTAGGGAAAAGCTCGTTATCCACAGGCAGCACAAGAGACTCAAAACACACATCGCTCAGGACATTTTCATTCACACCAGAAGGATCCAGTCGTTCCAATTTCAGGAGCTACGACAAAGAAAACAACAATATGAAGGATTCAGATGAATAAATGTGTACATATGCTAAAAGTATTTTTTTATCCTAAAGTGTTCAGAACATTCCTAGGTACCATTGTGATGGTTGATCGTGGTTCTACTATCTCAGTCTTGTGATGGTTCTACTATCAACCTTGCAAGCTGAAAAATTAGTTCGACCACAGTGGGAATAAAACGTGCAACCTTCAGTTTTCCAGTCGAATGCTTTTCAAACTGAGCTACCAGTCAAGGCAGTTTCAACTGGTGATTTTTCAGAAATCAATCTAACTCCTTCCATACCTATGTTTCTGGAATATATAAAACCAAGGTTACCGGTACCAGTTCAATTCACACAGGGATCAAGCTAATTCTTTAGCTTGTCCAGTTAGCCACTCAGACAAGCACCATCACAATATTAATTTATACACCTAAGTCATATACTGTACACTATTTCTAGCTAGTATTTCTTATTCTGGGAATGCAATTTCACGGTGTGAACGCTGAATATGCAGTACTAGTACTAGTTGAAGTCAAAGACTCTGTATATAGATGGACAAGAATACCCAGACAATTCCTTTCATAATAATTTTATTACCATCATACCTTATTACCACTTGGCACAACCACCAGACCTTTCGGTTTAACCAGATGAAGGAGAAAATCAAATCTTTCCCGTGGACAAGCAGCACCACAGTAGAGTCGATCATACTTTTGCACAGTTGTATCAATGTGAAAACAATTGCCGTGAATAAACTGAGGATAGCATATCTTTTTCTTCAACTTTGGGGAATACATAAAGAACTCCTCACAGCATTCATTCGCATGTTCGACAAGGTTCGCTCGCAACTCTACACCATGATTGACCCCTTGAGATCCTATTACGTACCCAGCTAACATTGAGAAATATCCCGTTCCACTACCTATGTTTAGAAATGACATCCCTAAATGAAAAAGAAACAGACATTAGTAATATGGACAACACATTGTTGGTATTGTTTCAAAGCATCACTATGTCATATCATATCATTCACAAACTTCAAAGATTTAGTCAATGCATGTGACAAAATGAATTATGTGATGCTTGGAAACACATCAACTTTCTGAACAAGTCTTCACACAAATCTCATGTTATTGGATTCAATTCAATTTTCGTAGAAAACATTATCCTCACCACCCCTTTTTTTGGTCAGACAGAATATTTTCACAATTTATGCATCAGAAAATGTCTATAAACAATCGAAACTTTATTATCCTTAGAGCTTGTTGTTTTGAAGCACTTCTATAGTTGTGCCAAAAAAATGTAATCCAAAATAGCTCTGTCAGCATATTTGATAATTTCCAGCAAATGATTTCATAAATATTGCTGGATGAAATGAACACTTCCTTTCAAAAGGACAAACTGCATTGTATAATTACTTGACCACATATTTTTTTACTGCAATGCTTTTAGGAATTAGGAAGTAAATTACACTAATAAAGGTCTTAGCTAGGTTAACAGGACTAAAATCTTTGCAGTGAAAATGAGTAGATAGTGAGTGGAACTATTGTTGTGAGTGTTTATGCAGTGATTTTAGATTTAAGTTTAAAAATCATGTACATTTCTGACTAACCAAACAGAAAAGGGGAAACTGACATTTCATAGACTTGTTAGGGTACAAAGGTCTGTCATCAACCAGCGCTTACAAATGATACAGTAAATAAACATGAATTTTACATAATGAAGCAATTTTAACTGGTACAGTATTACACTCGTCTGAGTCTACCTGGGCTAGCAAGAGGTATAAATTCGTTCGATAATGAATCAGAGTTTTGCAGATGAACCATCCTGATAAGCGATATGTCAATTATTACTCATGGATTATCGAACGAACTATTATTTTATTCACTTCCCTAAGTTCTGAGTTTCTAGTGCTGTAAATTAAAATATTAGCATGGATGAATACCGTTTTTGATTAAATTGTATTAAACTCAGGAATTAAAGAACAAACATCTCTTTGGTAAACTAAAACATGTTTGCTATCATGGAATTATTGGAATACGGTGTTTTTATTGTGAAGAACAAAAGCTAGAACAGTGATACAACTCGCCCTTTAAATTTCACGATGTAGCAAAATACTACCTCGAATCGAACGAAAAATAAACACAGTCATGATTATTCAATATTAAAGGTTATCGGGCCGATAACGTACCTTCTTTTAGGTCTAATGCTTCTAAGACTGTAGCGTACATATGTGGGGCACTCATATGCAAGTGATCGTCGCCTCGGACAGGATAATCCCCATAGGCATCGTCGTGTAAATATTCGGGCAAGAACGCCGCTCTGGGTACGTTTAGGAAGGCACTTTCAACTACGGCGCTGGATATGATCGACAATTGCTTGAAATTCTTTACCATTTCCTCGTTCAACTCTCCCAGACTTCGCCAGGCCATGACCTTCGCGATGTATCGAGGCACCGGAATAGAGCACGATGTTGTTTTTTTTGCTATTTCAAGCAAATCAAACCGAACAGATTTTGGTTTATTTTGAGTTTCTTTTTCGCCATGTCACTGAAGTCGACATGCGTTCCACAACAAGGACCATGATGCAATCCGAGAACAATGACCTCAATATTACCTGGAGTCTGCGGCCTTCGTTGAAAAACACCATCTTAATAAAAATATACTCGTAATTTTATTTATCTATTTCGCTTAGCCAGTCGAACACACAGAGATACAAACACAAACTGCACTAATAAAACTACAAAATGTTATTTGGAGCTACTGTTCTATTATATTTTAATATTCTATTATTTAATTCACAGAAAAAAGGGGGGGAAATGAAACATAGATAAATCTGTAAACAGTACTAACACCGACTTGAATTCAGGTCAAACTTTTCCATACCAAACACGGATTTATTTGCAAAAGCATGTAAATTATCTATGGCTTTGAAGCAATTTTAGAGGACCACAAGTTTATCAGTATACTGTCATTTTCATAGTCCCTGAACAGTACAGATCTCTGTGCTTAATGTATTATGGAAAACTTAAACACTATTGAATTGCGACAGAACCTTCTGAAGAATGCACCGAGTAAACTATGACGAATAATAAAAGCTTTATTTTTGCATTCAAGCGTTTAACTACACTACAGATTACAATACAAGCATTAAAGTGAGTATAAATACTGTACAAGACAACCTATCAGATTTATGATGAAAGCAATATAAATTTGCATAGTAACATTACTTTACCAAAAATCTTGATATTCTTAATATCCTGATATTCTTAATGCGCGCATACTTAATTTTAAAATACGTTGGTGCTGTTGGAAACGTTCTAGAAGCCGCAGTTGATGTAGAGTTCTGTAATATTGAAGTAAGATCAAGGGTCTGTAATATTCTACATAATTCTACCTGCAAGGTTATTTTGAGTTTTTTTAATACGAGCAAATAAAGTCGAAAGAACACGACAGGCCACACTGGAACTGGTCATGTTTTTTGTATGCATATTTAGAATGGTTTCTGCAACCACTAACTTTTGAAAAAGATTCTTTTTCAAAACTTGGAATATTTCCTAAAACTTGGTGCTAATGGACCGAATCGATACTGCAAAATTATTTTATCTACATTCAAGGTTTCAGGGCGGAGGATATTGAAGTTACCGCTTGCAGTTGTTGCAAGGAAATATGGTTTGCATAAAAAATATGTTTTTAACAAGAAAAACAATCATTATCTCAACTCGTAGTCAAACCGACTACAGCAGAAACAACTACCGTTATCATTTTTAACTATGATGAGAAAATTTGCAGATTTTTATCTTCCTTTGTGAATCATTGCATATTCGCATAAAACTTAAGTTATCATATACTATACTACACGCGTTCTCGCTTATAATGTTACCATTTCCCAATGGCGACGACTTCAGGTTAATACGTGATCTCGATGCGTAACCATGGAGACTAAAATTCCATTGGCTGTTCGGCGGGGGGAGCGGCGTCCGACGTAGGAGGCTGGGCACTAGCAGGTTCGGCAGGCGGATTTTCGGGAGGGGCCTCGGGCGGTGCGACTAAAATGGATTGATAATAGATTGTGTTACACCAATGCATTTTACACGGAAGGAAATATAACTTTTGCTTTAGGGTTTAACCCGCCACCTCTATGGGTAAAAACTGTGCCATTTTGGTGCATACTGAAGTTGCCAGCTGTGTCCTACTGGGGTCAGAGATAAAAAGATAGCTACGAACCTGGTGGTTCGGCAGACTTTTCAACTTCTGTGTTGTTTGTGGTTACCGCGGCTTCGTCTGTGGATCTAAATAGTTTAAAAACGTCAGAAACGTGGAAAAATTACACGAACTTGCCAGAATAGACCTTTCTCGTGATGACGTCAAACGCGGAACGTCTGATGTTACGCAAAGTTTGATTGGCTCCTCAAAACTAACGAGCCAATCAACTTCGTGTAACATCAGACTTTTCCCGCGCTTGATGTCATTACGAGAAAGGTATTTGAATTACAAAACGGTTCACACAGTAAAAAAAGATCTTTTAAAAACAGTTTCAATACCCGGGTTGTTTTTTCGCGTCTTGGGCGTTTGGTTGAATCTCGTCGTTGCTCGTTTCCTCGGGTTTATTTTGATTTTCGGTCACAGGTGCAGAGCTCGAGTCCACTCTAAAAAAACAATGAAAAAACGCCATTAAAGAAAACATAAGTTTTGTATTCAGGCAGAGTTAAAAAAAGTCAGACACACACAGCCCCTAAACATCATCTCATGGGTAAGACGATAACCGAGTCGAGAAATATGCAAGAACTTACTTCTCATAATATTCTTGTACGTTTGCATAGGACATCATATAAGTAGTTGCACTGATGAAGGCCCGGGTGAACGGATCGAAAGCTTTGCGGTATTAAATACTTAGTACGTGGTGTACCTACAAGCTTACGAACTCTCCTGACGAAGGCCCTCAGGTCGAAACGTCGAGAAGTGTTTTGTCTATTTTAGCCAGTTGTTATACAACATTTTGTTAAGTTTGCTAAGTTGTACCTACAAGCTAATTTACTTAACTTACTTTTCGCCATTAGTCTCGTTGTTTTGTTCCGGATTTGAGGGTTTTTCTGGCGACTTCGGGTCGGTAGTCTTTGGTGAGGCGGCTGGTTTTGGCGAGCTGGTCTTTGATGTTGGTGCACTTGATGATTTCGGCTCCGTCTTCAATTTAACGTCTTCTGCTTCGCCGGTTTTTTCGGCGACTTTTGGTCGCTTGGCTGTCGGCTCGTCTTCTTTATGCGAGTTGGCATGTCGTCGTTCTCCGCCTTCCTCCGCCTCATCTTCGGAATCCGAGTACTCCTCGGGTCTAGCGATCTCTTTGTCCGATGCCATAACTAGAAAATAACGTTTCAGTGGTCATTACTCTGAAATTCTCAAGTCCTGAGCAAAATAATTCAGATCGGATTAAATTCAAAGCAAACGCAACAGGAGATTATAAGACACTTTGCACCAGAGACTATCAGATTAGAGTAGATCGGATTAAAACAGATCAAACGGGATCACACCGTATGATAGACCCGATTATACTATAACCTACAGATTGGATCAGTGCAGATCGGAACCGATCAACAGGGATCAGACCTGGATAAACAGGGATCAGACTTGGATCGACAGGGGTCAGACTTGGATAAATGGGATCAGACTCGGATAAACAGGGATCAGACTTGGATAAACAGGGATCAGACTTGGATAAAGAGGGAGCAGTAAGGGTTATATCATATGTATCCATCTGAATCACTTACTGCTGATTCTCTTATCAGGTTTGCGATCTTCCTCTTCATCCTCAGCCTCGCTATCATTTCCTATAGCGTGATCATCAGGTATACCTAAATCACAACATATACCCCTTTGAGTTCACTCATGATCATATCGCGATATAAAGTCACAGTTTAGAGATACTGTTGTTTCCTGGTTGTTACCGCATTTTATGCAAATATATATTTATCAAACTTGCGATTAGGCTACAGTATACTTTCCTTACTCTGACAGCATTTTGCAACGAAACTTTGTAGTTTTACTAATTTTACAAACATGCACTTACTACCTGTGGTTTTAGGGATGTCGTTCTACTAGTTCAGATGAGAATTCCCATCTATTTTGCTATTGCTGGAAACAGCCTTTTCTAGTGACATAAAGAGTGATATTTTCTATCATTTGCTACATCAACAACCTCTTGCAATTACTCACGTTGCATCTGGACTCCTGGAGCGTGTGGAATCATACGCAAGTTCTCAAAAAGCCTTTCCCTGAGAAGAAAAAGAAACGATTTCGGTAAGTTGATGGACCAGTTGATGAAGCCTGGTTTCCATGACTCACTGATAGTCAGCGAAGCCATTTCCTGTGGCCTTTGACAGAGGAAGTATTATTAAATCAACAAAGATTCTCTCATCAGTGACCACAACCTCAGACAGGCGGACAAACATTGAAACTTACTTAGTTCTGTCTAAATATTCCTGTTGGTTTGAATTTGGCATGTTTGATGGGCTGATGTGAAGTTTGAAGTCTGGACCAAAGTACTCAAAGTAATCATTATATGGTAGCTCTAGAGAAAAATATGGATATTAAGAAGCCCCACACATCCTCCATCATCATCCCACATATCCCTATCATCACCCCACACATCCTCCATGCTCACCCCACATCCTCCATGATCACCCCACACGTCCTCCATCATCACCCCACACATACTCCACCAGCATCCCAGATATCCCCATCATCACCCCACAGAACCATCACCTCCCCCCCCCATCACTATCATCACCAAAACACTCACCATTAGCAATATCAAGATCCAGTGCAACCGAAGTCTCGTATGTCCAACATCTGGCAACATTGCGAATGGTATAACCACCTCCTCCCAGCATTAGCAGTGGGATATTAAACTTCTTCACAAATGAAACACATTGTGCATGACCTAAGATAAAAAGGAGTTGATCCTTACCAGATCTCTTGGAAGAACAGCTTAGAACTGATAGAGCTATCCAGTATAAATAAAGTTAGTTTAGTTTAGGTTTCCTCCTGTAGTAACACTGAATCAATAAGAGTAGTTTAGCATTTATTGAGCTATCCAATTTAAATAGATAAAGTTAATTTAGATCAAAAGTGATGACTGAAAAAACCTTTTAATGAGAGGTTAAAACATCCTAATCTGTCACCAGCCAAAGAATCTGCCCCACATTGAAGAACAACAGCATTTGGTTGATAAATCTCCATGACTTTTGTAATAATCTGAAAAACACAAGAAATGTTTGCTTTATCATCTGGAGTTTGACGGCTAATTATATATTTGAATTTAGTCTAGCTGACTCAAGCTTGAATTAATACAAAATGCCTTTATCATTGGAGGTTTCATGATGTATGAGCATTGTTTAATAGATGGATGCAAAATATGGATAAACTATATGCATAGCATATCCACTCATCCACATATATTAAAAGAAGATAATATAGCAGTAAAAATTGTAAGTTTAAAGGATCTTCTGTCAAGAAATATTTGTTTCATACTAAGACTAAGAGTATGGTTTTGAACTCGAAGTCCACTCTAAGAAACAAATTTTGCTCTACCACTATATTGGACATAACTCGTCATTGAATTTCGACCAGTATGCATTAATAACCAAATGAATGGTCTCGATATAGTGAATGATTGCATGTTTGAAGTAAATTTTGTGAAATCTGACCAAAAATCCGACCAATGCGGTATGTAGCAATATAATTAGGAAATGCAATTTTTGATTGTTAATTTGTTTTCCACCAAAATGTGTTGTCATTTTAGAACATATTGATGTTAAAATAAATGCTCCTATTTATGTCTTTAATGTTTGAATTAGAAGCAATGCCTTTGGAAAATGGAAAACAGTGTTTTGAATTGAGTCTTGGTTTGGTTTATAAGACCAAGGTTAAAATAATGTGGCCAAAAATCTTAAAAACACTAGTTAGCAAGCACTCACTGGCTTGAATATTTCTTCATAAGATTCATCATCAATGCCATCACGTAATGGAAAGTTGACAGCATAATATTTGCCTTTGCCTGCACCAATATCCTAAATGAAGGGACAGGTTTTTACAAGGTTGAATTGGAATGCAGTGAAAGTATTGAACTCTTAAAAACCACAGCAGTTGAACTAGTTAGTTCCCACCCACTAGGTGGAGGAAAAATTAAAACGTTCAACTCAACATTCTACACCAAATCAATATGAAAACAACTGGAATGTAGACATTATAAATAGCAGAAACTCTCAAGAGAGAAGAGCCTAGATCTAACCCCTTAATGCTCGCTCATATACGTACACGTATGTCTCCTGTTCCAGGAAAATATTCTCCGTATTTATGAAATGAAACAGTCATCACTCTATCAGTTGTGTAGAACGCCTCTTCCACCCCATCACCGTGGTGAATATCAATGTCCACATACAAGACTCGCTGATGGTACCTTTTGGAAAAGAAAACAACCATTTTGTACAAACAAGCTTTTTCATTCCCCATTGAGCGTCTCGAGAAAACACTGCTAAATGTGTGCACAATTGACTATTGTATTAAAACGTGATAGTTATTTGGTTACTAGTTCAATGGTAAAAAATCACTAGCACTTTATTTAACGCTGCATGACTCCTACCTCAGCAGTTCAAGGATTGCTAGAACAATGTCATTTACGTAACAAAAGCCGGATGCCTCAGATTTCTTCGCATGATGCAGGCCACCAGCCCAGTTGATGGCGATGTCTGTTTGCTGTTTATTCAGTTTCACAGCCCCAGCTAAAAAAAATCGGGTGAAATTAGCGATAAGCAACCATGACATAAGATTCATTTAAAATATACCAAACCAAAACTCATTAGAATCTTACCAATTGATCCACCAGTTGAGAGTTGGCAAAATTCAAATAACCCATCAAACACAGGGCAATCTTCACCCACATTGACTATAGGAATGATATGGAAGGAAATTTCAGAAAAACTGAAACTCTAGACATAGATTGTCTATAATCACTGCCTTAACTGTCAACTCACATCTTTGCATCTGTTTTGTATACTCCGACATGTTGTCCGGACGAATTGTTTTCAAAAATTTCACATAGTCATCGGAATGATATTTTGTCATTTCATCTAGGTTCGCTTTGTGAGGTCTCTGCAATGTGTAAGATTTTAAAAAGGATATTAAAAAGCTTTTCTTTTGCAAAAAAGGGAAATGGGAGCAATTTTGCCCTAGTTTGGTGAGAAAACTTTAACAATATGCTAAATCATAATAGAATAGATATGGTGCAATTGATAAAAAGGAATGCAAACTACACCCATGGGGAAATGGGGGCCAAAAGTCAATTTTTATTCCAGTTTGCCAAGAATTTACCTGAAAAATCATATATGTAGTTGAACTTTGAAGATAGAAAGGTTTTTGGGTAAGGAGATCTATATAGATCCTCTTTCGAAAAAAAAACATGAAAGTGCAAAATAAACTGGAATTGCTTACTCATCATTTTGTTAAAGTCATTTCTCCTCCTAATCCTTTGGCATATGGTAAAGTTATGACAAGTGAGAAAATTGTTCTGATCTAACCAGAATAATTTTCTAACATTGACCGCAAAGGCGTAAATCCTCTTGATGAAGGTGGGTAACAACTATTGAATCAACAAATCTTGTCGAATCTTCCACATTGAAAGTATGGGCACTTTTTGAAAGAGTACACATTGTTCTGACCATTGAATGTACATGTAATAGTAATATAGACATCCAATGTTAAACTTACATAAATTTCCATTTTTCTGTACAATCCATAGTTGAGGAGTAGATTATGGGTCATTCGAATGCGATGAGGTTTCATAGGATGACCCTGGCCATAATAATAGTTACCAACATCGCCTATATATGGACGAAAAATACATGACAATACCATTCACAAATGTCAAGAAATAAAGTTGAAATGTAACCCCACTATCACCCAACGGAACTGCGTGAAAATCTCAGAGAGTGAAGTTTGATGTATAAGTTTGTTGCACACGAAAAGTTTAGTGGAGATTAGCACGTACCATCGTAATAATAACAAACTCTTTTTTTACCGGCCGGATACACGTTCGCCATGCTGTTGCCTTGTTCTTTCTGTTCAAAGCTGGTAAGTGGTAACTTCCAATAAAATGGTCATGTGATCAAAATCTACCTTCTCCTCCAATCAGCGAGCCGTATCTTGAAATAATTATTCACTAGCATATACAGGTCAGTGGCCTCAGCACAGCGAGCCCGAGAATTCAAATTTACATATAAACACAGAGCACCCAGGCAACATATTTTTTGATGGTGATAAGTCCATGTTACGAGTCACGAAATATAGTATAATAATTAATTAAATCTTAACTGCATAAATACACGGGCAGTAAAATATAATGCTACGCAAATTCAGTGGTCTAGGTTCTATAGTTCTATTGTTCTATGGTTCTTGGGTATATGGTTCTACAGATTGTTCTAGGTTCTATATAGTTCTAGGTATGGTTCCATGGTTCTATGGCCCAATTGTTCTACGGTTCGATTGCTCTAGATTCTGCATACAAAGTCGCGAAAAAAGTCGCGAAAATGCCGGTGAGCTATACGAGTAAACTGGATTGGTGGGGTTGAGACAAACCACTGAACTGTAAATATTTTAATAATTTTCTTGTATGATTGCATGGCGACTTTAGTAATTATAATAACTTGTAGGTACACCACGTAAGTATTAAATACTGCAAAGCTTTCGGTCCGTTAACCCGGACCTTCATCAGTGCAATTACTTGAATACACGTTTGCGCGTCACTTAAATATCATGTTAGTCGTGATTAGTTTGCTCGCGCTATTAATTAAACGGTTTCATTTAATTAAGTTCTAACTAATGCGCGCGCCCTAGACAAGTATTTGACTAAGAGACACCGAAAAGAGCACGCCACGTACTATTAAGTGGCTTTCCCTCTTGGACGATAGTTTGATGTTTATAAATTTCAATAGATTCTCTCATTTTACGAGAGACAGCAAACTTATCGTTTGCTAAAATGGTAGCATCGTTCCATTTAATGCGATGATCATAAGTCCATGCATGGTGAGCTACTGCAGACTTATCCAGTTTACCTTTCTCGCAGTTCGTCTTATGTTCTTTAAGACGTATTGAGAGATTTCTACCGGTCTCTCCAATGTAAACCAAACCACATTCACATGGAATGCGGTACACACCAGGTTTCTGTTGTTCATCGACGCCATCCTTGTGTGTGTAAAGAGCGCGAAACAATTTGTTATTGCTAGAATGGTAAACTTGTATTCCAACTTCTTTTAAAATCCTAACGATTTTATATGAAGCTGGGCCAATATATGGTAAACAGACAGAGGATAGATATTCCGTGTCTTGCCTCTGTCTTTGCTGTTCATTCATAGCATGTTCTATGAATTTCTTAGGATAACCATTCAGTTAAAGCATTTGAAGGATGTTCTGCACATGAATGGTTATCCTAAGAAATTCATAGAACATGCTATGAATGAACAGCAAAGACAGAGGCAAGACACGGAATATCTATCCTCTGTCTGTTTACCATATATTGGCCCAGCTTCATATAAAATCGTTAGGATTTTAAAAGAAGTTGGAATACAAGTTTACCATTCTAGCAATAACAAATTGTTTCGCGCTCTTTACACACACAAGGATGGCGTCGATGAACAACAGAAACCTGGTGTGTACCGCATTCCATGTGAATGTGGTTTGGTTTACATTGGAGAGACCGGTAGAAATCTCTCAATACGTCTTAAAGAACATAAGACGAACTGCGAGAAAGGTAAACTGGATAAGTCTGCAGTAGCTCACCATGCATGGACTTATGATCATCGCATTAAATGGAACGATGCTACCATTTTAGCAAACGATAAGTTTGCTGTCTCTCGTAAAATGAGAGAATCTATTGAAATTTATAAACATCAAACTATCGTCCAAGAGGGAAAGCCACTTAATAGTACGTGGCGTGCTCTTTTCGGTGTCTCTTAGTCAAATACTTGTCTAGGGCGCGCGCATTAGTTAGAACTTAATTAAATGAAACCGTTTAATTAATAGCGCGAGCAAACTAATCACGACTAACATGATATTTAAGTGACGCGCAAACGTGTATTCAAGTAATTGCACTGATGAAGGTCCGGGTTAACGGACCGAAAGCTTTGCAGTATTTAATACTTACGTGGTGTACCTACAAGTTATTATAATTGTAAATATTTTACTTGACTGGAACGACATCACTGAACTTTATCAATACGGTAACACTGAAGTGAGAGATCATCTGCTTAAAATGTTAGATTACGTCAACATCTGATAAGATAGAGACGTTCCTGTTGTAGACTGCAGTTGTCATCACTATATATAGCATGATGACTCATACCTACCTCTCCATGGACCCGGGATCGTAGACAATCACAAGTCATAACGCGATTGGAATAATCACTGTTTAATCATAAGTTTTGTCACCCACGAGCTTTTTTTCGCTTTCCATAGATTTTGCGATGATGTTGAACTAAAGTTTGACTAAAAGCATTTATCGTCTTTCTAGGGAGGAGGGGGAGGGGTTATGTCATAGGCACAGACTGACAAATGGGGAGATGGGTGATCCACGATTCCACGTATCCCAAATTCTATAACTTAAGACACGCAGATATTGACTGGACGGAGTTTCTTTTTACCTAGGACAACGTTTGTGTGAATATTTTTCTTCGATCTTCTATGAATAATCGGAATATAAATTGACTGTGCATGTCTTTCAAACAGACTGAAACTTATGTTCGCGACTTGTGTATTTGGCAGCTTTGATCTTGACCAGTGAATTTAGCTGAATTCTAATAAATAACTTTGATTTTCATTTCACTGATCTCGACTTATACTTTTAAACGATCTCAACTTTCGACTTATCAACTTTCGTTCAACTTTCGTTATGATAAATTCGTGAGGTCAATGTCTTCAAAACTTGTTAGCTAACATCTATTTCATCTTCTTTCCTTTCGTTCATCCATTACTGTTATCATTACATAATTTTAAATTAAATTTATCGAAATTGAATTTCCCGGCAGCGACATTCAACCTTCAGTCAGAATAGCAGTACTGCAATGATTAACTGACATTGAGGAAGGTTGAAAGAGAAACACTGAATAAAACATTGCAAAGGAGTAAGTACTAGACTAGTGAGGCTAGTATTAGTAGCAACAGTCAACACTCAGTCAGACTAGCAGTACTGCAATGATCAACTGACATTGAGGAAGGTTGAAAGTGAAACACCGAATAAAACATTACAAAGCAGTAAGTACTAGACTAGTCAGGCTAGTATTACACTATTACTGTATTACTCTATTGGTATAAAGGCTAAGAAATGTAAGTTTTTTCTTCCCTGAGAATAGTATATTCACGTCACGCAATATTTAGCATTGAAAGAAGTTTATCTGAAGTGATGTTTTTCATTTACGAATGGCTACAAAACCGTAATCTAGTCAGAGAGCAAAAGGAAACAGACGAACCTAGTCCAGTTTATTGTGTCATGAATATTTTTAAACATTTTAAAATCCAAATAACGGTATAGGCTTAGCGGTAATTTGCAAGCCAGGTGAAGATAATATTTGTTAAGCCACCTTCCGGGTACTTGAATATTTGAAGTGTTTATTCTTTAAAGTACAATAAGTCACTGACCACAAATGACTTTAAATGACCTGTTTTCATAAGACCGCCTTTGAACAGATAACGTCATCATTAAATATACACAACATTCGCAGAGTCAGCTCCAAACTTATAGCTGACCTTGCCGGCAAACTCGATATAATATTCTGTCGTCTGCAATTGCAAAGCATACACTCCATTGTTTTAAACCAATATAAGCTTGTTATAACAATCACTCGTGATTTTTTGAGTCTTAGATATTGTTGCTCTAACCTATTTCTTCACGGCAATATGCTTGTTTATAGCCAAAATTCTTCGCTAAAGACAACTACTGATGATTGAACTGATCAGCGTATTAAATTTGTACGACTTTGAAACAAGATGGCTACTTAAAAATCAATATATACCGCCTCTAAGAAAGATAATGATCTATAGTTATAGATTATAGTGTAATGTATAACATTCACATAGTAAAGCAATCCTTTTTTAGGTTCTTTACTATATCTGGAGTAAAAAGTCTGATGTTTGGAAAGTTTGCATATGATATTTGCTAACGTCTGCTTATACTTGAAATACTGATACTTGATATTTGCTGTATACTTAAAAAGAATTGCTGAGTTGTACGTTTCTCTTCAGTTTTTCAATATAACGAATAGGCAAAAGATGAAACGGTGGCGAAAATAAATTCCGTCTAGCACAAATATTAGTATAGTGCATGGTTCTCAAAAATGTTATCATATACATGGGATTTTCCAGCGCTGCGCGCGCTTCGATTCGTCTGGTTGCATGTTGCCTTCTGGGCATATGCAGAGGGAGAAATATCCATGGCATAGGAGAATCTGGCTTCTGCTCTCCTCAAAATGCATTTAATCAATGGTCGATTCTGTTTGACATAACTGCCTTGTGTGAGCATGAACGCCTATCTCGCTGAAAATGACAAATCTTTTCAAAATGAAGTTCTCACTTACTCACAAAGTTAAAACGAAACCATTGGCATTGAATGTTTGTTTTCATGCTTGATCTATACCTACAAGCTAAGAGACCTGACCTTTCCAACCTGCTGCTATTATCAACAAAATTCCTGCCATGCACTTCATCCTTATTTTTAAGTTTAGTCTGTGAAGAAACAAATTAAATACTCCGTGAGTCATTGTCATTTTAATGAACTAGAAAGAATAGGAAACATTTATTACTTGTTTTAATGGATGTATGTTCGTATGCGTCAGTTCTATAAACAGGCAGTTGTCGAGACTCGAGACTTAGTAAAGATCATCTCTAAACCAGCGTTGTTTCTATGCACAGGAGGAAACCTAAACTAAACTAACTTTATTTACACTTGATAGTTCTTTCAGTTTTAAACAGTTCTTTCTAGAGATCCAGTAAGTATCATCTCTTATTGATCAAATGTTACTACAGGAGGAAACCAAAAATAAACTAACTTTACTTATACTGGATAACTCTATCAGTTCGTTCTTCCTGGAGGTCTAGTAAGGATCACGCATCTCTGATCGATGCCTATCTTACTCAGGAAACCTTTCATCCGAGTGTATGTTTTTGTTACGTCTCTGTGGACAAAACCCTAATTTCACCAGGAAACTGACCACTCGCCATTTCCTGACGTTTCCCAAATGCCTGATTTCGTACACTCCCAGTTTCGAAACAGGTCGAGGGCATTAGGCGTGCATGCATTTGAGCATATCAACGTTGGTAATCGGCCAACCCTGTTCCGAAACTAATTAAGTGAATTACATGCATCCTAAACAACTTGGCAGTGGTATTGACAGCTTAATCAGATAAGATAAGATTAAGATATCTGATAGGATTGTGTCGTCCAATGGTTGTGACATGCATGTGTAACATACAAATGATTTCATTTCAGCAATTGAAACCATTGACGTTTTATTAAAGATTTGGTTTGTTTTTAAATCTTGCACTGAGCACAGTAGACCATTTGGTTTGATCTCTAATGCAGTAATGGGTTTGAATTTATATATAATTATTAAGCTATATATCTAGTATAAATATTATTTATGGATAATAGGATCAAAGCTCATTTTTAATACGTGCACATATAGTGAGATAATGAATCCGAAAAGTGTTATTTTAAAATTACAGAATTAACTTAACAGCATGTTTGCCAATACAAAATAACTAACTATACATGAATAAAGTTCACTATTCAATTTTTTCAGGGACGTTGTAAAAGGAGTTCTTGTGACAAACTAATTTGATCCCAAATTATTTGGAGAAACAGTGCCTCGCTGAGCACACAGAACTTGTCATCTTGGATATTATAAATACACTTTATTTGCATTGAAAATATGGCGGGCAATACATCTTCCATAAGCGGCATAGCTATAAAGAAAGAGCCTGCTATAATATCAGCTATAAATTCGTTTCGTTATTTCACAGATGCTTAGCGATTGGATTCTTCCTAGGTGGGGGTATTATAGCAATTGCATGAGGATGGCTGAAATCTACAATTACGTACAACAATCAAAAAGATAAAGTTTTAATTTCAGCTTTGCGTCATCTTGTGATACAACGAATAATGATACAATTATTAGGATATAATTCATCTCGGATTAAACCAAAGCCTCATATTCAAATCGTACTGCAGGAGGCGATAAAACTTGGCAATTGGCCGAAGAGCGAATCCCTAATTCGTATTAGGAATTGCCTATGGGCTATGTAACTTGCAAAACCATTGTCGTTATTTCAATTATTTGTCGGCAAAACGCACTTGAATACATGTCGGAGCCTGAGCACGGAGCGTTCGTGAGGTGACAAAATAAACCATTTTATTCATATTGCAATATACACCTTATTAGCTTATGATAACATTTTTACACGATTTCGTATTCTGTCGTATATTTCCGTAAGTGATAAGTCCGATCGGATTACTCGATGATATGAAACGCGAGTTCAAATTCTCAAGTTGCTTTTCACTGATGAAAACAGGGATGAACAATGTTATCACATCGGTGGATGCATATCGTATACAACACGATTATCAACAGCGTTGTTTCAGCTTGTTAACCTTTCGATAACACGGCAAAAGTTGATAACCATAATAATGCAGCACAAACGATGTCAATGATAAGTCATTGAACAAACCATATATGCGTTTTCACTCTTATATATATCATCATAGATCTTCAAACATCACAATTCACTTATTTATTATCTCATTTATGCGAGTTTTAAACGATGATAATGGATATTAAAAGGTCATGTATTATTCCACAAAACTAACACGATAAAGAATTGACCAGTTTAATTGGAAACCTGCTGACTGACAGTGATAGCGTGCGAAAATAAATATTTACAGCTAGAAAAGACGTAACAATTTATTGGATACGAATGCATCAATCTTTATAGTTTAGTTATAATCTTCTAAAACTTTTCTAACATATAAAAGCAATGAATTTAGCTACTAAAGGTATTATAGCCTATAGGTTTGTCTCATCATCTCGTGTGGTAAATATATGTATAAGAACGAACTTTAAATATGAGTTAACAATCATGATTTCTTTTCATTGGCATTGCGATATTCGTCATCGGAATAGAATCTTTATGAACTTCCTACATACATATTTGCACAAACACCCATATGGTTACACCTAAAACATAATTCTCGTGGACAAACCCATGTCGTTAATTATAACGAGCGTGAATCTAGAACATTAGAAATCATGTGTGTATGAAATGTTATTAAACCAACCCCGGAAGTCGCACTATTTGGTGTTGTACTAACAAGCGTTTTTGGCACAGGACCCAGGATGAATGTCGACTTACAATAATAACTAATAAGGCATTATGTGCATGGTCATGTGCTAGCCATGCTCGTCTCAGTTGTGTGGGCAATTAATTAATAAACTCGAATGAAAACAAAGCGAACAGAATGTCGATTCAAAAAATGCAACCTTTTAAGGAAATAGCGTAGGTTACACGGGGAATCACCTTAATTGTTTACATAATACCCAGTGGTAACCTTTCTTAATGGTTTCTGGCACCTTGCAATTATACATGACAGGTTATATCCGAAAGCAGTTTAAAGCGGTTTCCGTATCAATAGATCATGAGACTTCCATACGCTTCTACACCGTATCCATGTATGCTCATATAGTATTACTCCATTTCCGAGATTTCTATCGTTTTGTCATTTATTTTTGTAGCAAAACTCTGCGTGACGGATTGACGGTGATGACAGTTTTTGATAAACCATTTTGAAAATGATCATCCCATACGACACGTTTCCTTTTCATTCAGGAAAATGAAGTTTTCCATTATTTAATATTGATAGTAGAAGCATGGTCGATAATTGTATTTCATATTTTATTAAAAAGGCAAACAGAATTAATTAAACTGTCCTCTAAATTAGTCTAGTACGAGTAATTTATAGAAGACTATAGGACTGAATTTAGCTTCAGAATGGACGGAGAGAAATAATTATAATATAAAGATTACTCATGCAAGAAGGTGAAGAGATATACAAGGCTTTCATTCCAATATGCACCAAGCAAATATCCATTATAATGGAATACATACAGACATGATAATATTACCCTTGGCAATAGATCCGTTCATCGATTCATTGTTTACAGCACACGTGCATAACACGTGCAAGTGTGGACGGCCAGGGTACTGATAACAGCGAACCATATAAGGGGCATGTAAGATCAAAAGAGTCGCGTTTAAACTGTTTTTGAAACGGTACAGTTGTTGAACCTTCAACGTACGATCGATAAACAAACACAAGCGATAAAAACCCCACTAAGTTGAGATAAAAAAGTTGCCTTATCCTATAACAGCCTTTGAACAAACAAGATGTTGGTTTGAACGCAGTAGTAGTTAGATATTGACAGGAACTTAAGATTAATTTGAGTCTATACGAAATCGTGGTGAATTCATGCATTCAAGTTGAATAAGTCACGCTTTAATAACCTTTCGTAAACAGCCAGAACCTTTAGCTGATTACGTTCAGAACAGATTAAACGTTTGCCTTGGAAACGACCTTGCAATTGATCAACAAACTGACAAATGCTATTTTTCACACGGTCGCCAATTCGAAAGGGAAAGGCGATAGACCAAAATTCGATGATTCTCAAGCTGCTTTCACAAATGCGATGTAATATACGATGCAGGCCTGAACAAGAACGTGTAACCTCACAATATACGCAGTTTCGATATTGGCTTTTGTATCATTCGTCACAAGTGTTTCACGCCGCGAAAAAGGGACTCCAAGGGCGATTTACTAGTAAAAATTTCTCCGTGATAGTCTACTGACAACCACAGCGGTTATTTGCAAGTTATATTACCTCGGCCCTCGGGGGATTCGCAGTTAAGTATAGAACCATTCTCTGAATTTCAATCAAACGTTTTTGGCTGAATGTTTATCACGACGACATGAAAAAGTGCATGCTTAAGTCACATGAGAGCCTTTAGATATCCAGAATAAATACAATTACCATCTTCGGCTTTACCATAAAGCCCTCTTTTAACTTGCTAAGGGCAATTCAGGAAGATTGCCAGCAGTATGAAAGTTTTTACTTTCTAGTAATCTTAAACAACCCGATTAACGTAAGTATAGTTATGGCTGACTCTTGATAACTGTCACTAGATATGGACTTTATGTACTCTATTTCATTACCCCCAGCCAATTCAATTATAGTCTGTGTTTTTCAAGCAGTAAGCCTAAAAAAACTCTTAACGCAAAAAGCAGCTATTCGAGTGCATATATTCAGCCGACATGACACCCAGACCGAGCATAGAAATCTCGCAACAGGCAATCAGAAACTTGCCTGTGTAGTTAAAGATCATCATTCTTGGCGCGATGCATAAAGTTCACGATTAAATATTTTGGTTTCGAAACTACTTTAGTTTTACAATCATTTAAGGAGGGAAAAAGGAATGATAGCCCCATAATTAAATCGTAATGTTTACATTATGCTTTCCGTTTAGTAACATTTGACCGACAAAGAATGCCCTTCTATGGCCTTCGAAAAAAAGCAGATTCTAAATATTGAAATGCAAATTACTATCGTATACTTGACAAATATGAAAGATAGTTTATATAACTAAATGTCACTGTTGAACCCGATAAAAAAGTGATCCATACTGCGATAATTTCAGCCGAGATATAAAAGCGGACCTTTATTCATTTAGTGATATTCTAGAATGTAGCCAAAAATAAGCGAACGTGTTTGGAAACTGCGTGGAAAATCATAATTGCTACACACGAGAAAAATCTTCCTCAAATTACTCTATAATTAACGTAGTTGGGGCATCCTGTTGGACAATTGACCAGACAAACCTTGTCTGCCCTTCATGTCAGAAAGCCCCCAAACTGAAAATCCATCGTGATCATCCGTAAATAAAGTTATTCGTTTTATAATTGCTGTGAAATATTGCATTGACATAATAGTGAAATATTGGATAATAGTGAAAGCTTTACTTGCGAAAACTACTTCTGTAGGGCCACGCTTGTTCAGTATCAAACATTATAACTCTTAAAAGGCCAACTAAAGTTATTAAAATTATATTTATCAATCGATTGACAGAAAATAACTGGTTGGAATTGTTGGCCCAGCAAGTGAAATGTTATACGAACAAAAATAGACATAGCTTTTTTTTGAGCAATGATAATCACGCAAATCCCTTCTTCGCCAGCTCAGGACCGAAGTGTCTCAATTCGAGCATTGAAAATACGATGACAGTCGTATCCGTTGGTCAATTACCAAATAACGAGTTGAGGATTTCTTACAATTAGTACTGAGAAGTAGCACGTCAACAATGAACTTGAATATTAGATCTTTAATAGAATTTCACTCGGATTACTGTCAGAATGGTATTGTTCTTTTGTCGATGCAGAAAGTGGGTGGAAATGAAGACTGATATGCATTAGAGGATAGAGTTTACACCGTAAATCATCGAGTTATTTGCGTAGGATTAGTGATAGATTTTGTCATGGTACTTCTCCTGAATTACGAGATCATACAAAGGTTGTGATCTTTACTGGACATCTATAGGAAGTTTAGAACAGTTTAAAATCGATTGATCTATCCTGTTTGAAAGAAATTAGTTTACTTGGGGTTTCTTCCCATGAGAAGACTTCTCCTGAGGTCCTAAACTAACTGCTTTTTATTTGGATTGCTCCATTATTTCTAAATCAAAATTTTCTAGATCATCTTTAAACCAGTGTTGTTTCTATATGCACAGTAGAAAACCTGAACTAAACTAACTTTATTTATACTGGATAACTCTATCAGTTCTAAACTATTCTTCCTAGAGGTCCTGTAAAAATCATCTCTTATTGATCCAGTGTTACTACAGGAGGAAACCTAAACTATAAACTAACATTATTTATACTGGATAGCTCCATCATTATTGATCCAGTGTTACTAATGGAGGAAACCTAAACTAAACTAGCTTTATTTATACTGGATAGCTCTATCAGTTCTAAACTGTTCTTCCTAGAGGTCCAGTAAGGATCATCTCTTATTGATCCAGTGTTGACTACAGGAGGAAACCTAAACTAAACTATAACTTTATTCAAACTGAATACTTCTATATGAGTCGTAACTGTTTTTCATATAGATAATTCTAACAGCTAACAGTAAATCGTTCTTCTTAGAGGTCTCGTAAGGATCACGTTCTATCGATCCATTGTTATTGCACATGTATACCGCAGCTTCATTCGATGAGATCATCAGATCATGACTCTCAACGTGCGGAACTTATTGAATTGTTATTTATTTCACACTAATTTTGTAAACAAAAAGCATGCCCGAACATGAAACACTTGAAGCCCAAGGGTGGAAGAGATTAGATGATATAAGATTAGGTACTCTTGAAAACTATTGTTTTTTCCGCGTCATATACATGGATGTAATATGTGAGCTGGGGCCAAAAATCACTAACAAACATGTTCTCAAGTTGTTTTTGAACGAAAGCCAAGTAAAGAAAGAAAAAATCACATTATATAAAAATAGATCATGTTCTTGTCATCACCTGAACAATGTTTTGCGGCATATAAATATACAGAAGTAATGACTAGCGAATACGGAACGAGATATCCTGACCTGACTAATGATAAAAATATAACGAGGGAAAATTGAACATGCCAAATTGGCGAAGAAGACTTGACCTTCACTTGTAATATTGAAAGCTTGATCAAATAACCACGAATATATGTTCTTATTCTATATGTGCTTTTCAGTAAGGCTTAAGCGACTTTTTAAGGTTCATACGCCACGATCTAGTTGCAACCAATTCACTTCTAAAGTATGAAATGTAGTCTGTTTTCGATAAAGCAATACTGCATTGGCTTTCATGGATTTGGTGCTCACATACATTGAAAGTCAACGGACTATAAAGCATTCTTCAGGGGCTGACTGTATAAAACTCTGTAACTACATTTTGAATAGTTAAATCCTAGTTAACTCAGAAATACACGACTCTGATTGGCCGATTCTGTCCTTAACTACAGTTAAAAGTTAACTAGTCTTTTATACAACTGGCCCCAGAAGTTAAATGGTTCGACAAAATTGAATTTTGTGAACAGACCCTTGATGGGCGAGAAATTTCGTTTCATATTCTTCTCTGAATACATGCCGACTATACTATCTAAAGGGTAACTCGATTATGATTTTTGGCACTTCACTCGATGCAGGTAAATTCTAGAGGTTCAAAGGGTCTTCAAAGACCCTTTGAACCTCTAGAATATTCTATCAAAATATCGTAGATCTATATATATATATATATTTACTGGACAAGCAACACATTCAGCACGATCCCACACAATAGTATAATTATGTATGTTCTATGACTATGCATATACTATCTTCAAGATATCTAACCATAGTGATTTAACTAGAATATCTCGCAAACGATCAGCCAATAAAGTTCGATGCCAGAATCGCACAGCTTGAGTCGATTAGTCGAAGGATATATACTTTGCATATCAGACAGTAATTTCAATTCGTAACGAGGGATAATAAAGCAAATAACCCTGTTATTTCGAACTCTACGTGAACATTGTTTAACTTAAACAAAGTGAGGCTTCCTATAGCGTCATTAATGGATTGCACTTGTGAACAACTATAAGTGCATTCGCGTTGGGAAGAAGGGGTAATTTTTTCCTAACGTTTAATGGGAAGAAAATGCAACGAGTTATTATGATCGATTGTTCGAATTCTATTAAGATATAGAACACAGTTTCCTAGCTTATTAAGCTTAACCTTACATTGAATCTCAGTGGGCGAAAATACATATAATCGCAGATACAAACTGAATAATGAAGGCCCGCCATGAAATAATACCGTCTGACTCTCAATTGCCACAAAAGGATGGATATTATTGAATTTAAGCGTCACAGGCGGGAAAAGTATCATTATTGCTTGACACTGCTGAAGTTGCAAGCTCTGTGTGAGAGTCGGACTTGTCTTAATCTACATCATAATAGCAAAAAGCCGGCTGTACGTTTCAGGGAGTTTACACAAAGACGTCTGAGGGTGCAACATCCTATGCGGTGGGATTGATAAAGGTTTCTGGGCTTCCTTGCAATTTGTTACTATAACGACATAATTATGGCGGTTTTAGACGCGTAAATTGCTGCCACTACCCAAATTTAGTAAAATTAGATTGCAAAAAGATATATGTGTCGTTTCTTGCAGCAGCCACGATTTTGGGTATGAATGAGTGTGATCCGAAATCTTAAGTGGCAAAGTGCTTATTGTGTTTATATATTATACAAAATAGCTCAACTTTATTAAACGCCTGAAGTTAAGACCGTGTGTCCAAGAGACGCGAGAAGCGTCAAAACATTATATTGATAGGGTTGTTCATTCAAATTTAGGTGTTCAACTGTAGTACAACGAGGCAAATAAGGGATTTGGCCATATTGGATCGTTGCTCTCTTGATTGACTCGGTAGTTTGTGATAGAGCAGTATAAATAAAGTTAGTTCAGTTTAGGTTTCCTCCTGTAGTAACACTGGATCAATAAGAGATGATCTTTACTGGATCTCTAGGAGGAACAGTTTAGAAATGATAGAGCTATCCAGTATAAATAAAGCTAGTTGACCCTCAACTAAGGAGAGTTTGAAGCTGACAGAGTTATCAAGTGTAAGTAAAGTTAGGTTAGATAAAGCTAATTCTTCCTGTATTGACACGTGAATCTATGATATATACATATAATCCTCAGTAGGAGGTTTTCAAAAGGCAATGCAACCAGCAGCAAGTTTAGAAACACTGAATCATAGAATATTTCCCCCTTACAATCATCATACTATGGGTACTGCTGAATTATTGGACCTCGAGATGGGAGATTTTAGGAAGGATGCATGGAGTTATCTGTAATATCTCAAATCAGCACACATTCCCAGAGCCCATATATCAAATGAGTTAAAATCTGTCTGAAGACTTAAGTGCTCGCTGTTCTAAATGATGAATCTTTTAGACAAAAAAGGGGAATTTTCAGACAGGAAGAACGGAAGTCAACACCAACCTTGATATGGAACTGAGAAAGCGTTCATTCTTTATTTGAATAAGCTAGTTGTAGCAAATTTTACGAAAATGCCTGCAGTTAAATCAAATTGAATATACATTATTCATAAAAAACACTCACACTAGACGTGTCAAATGCTTCACAACACGTCAGCTACGGTTGGCTAGTCTAGGTGACACATACCCTCAAGTGATATATGGGCCCTCGCGTGAGATGTTCTTATAAGTCTGTCTTACACTCAGAAAATATGTACCGCAAAGCATGACAAGGCCAACTCCTCATTTTAATCAAAAAGTCGTCCAACGTTTTTGCTGTAGCTATAAACAAATTCGCCTGGCGGGAAAAATGATTGTAACTATATATTACGATTCTGGTTTCGACATAAACAAGGCTGATTCGTGTCTAAAACACTACGAATGATGAACGATCTCAATTATATAATCAGCCGGTCCATTGGCATTGCTTTTTATTCAATCATCAAAAGTTCAAACCTTCAGACACTAACCCAACATCGACTGGAAAAGCTCATTTATCAGTTAAATCCCTCCATATAATTGAAATCCTTTCTTCAAACGCTGAAAGAATTGTGTTTGCATTAGCGCAATTTTATTACGTGACCTGGCTGTGGAAATGCTTGCTGGCGTTGACGCCCAAAAGAAATTTTAACTCGGGAATTAATTTACAAGGCGGCTATAAACAAAATATACATATCTTCGCTTTCCTTCGTTGCTCTTGTAGCACTTGACCCCACCGGACGTTAGTTCAGACTTAAATGATAAAGCTTTATCTGATAAGGCTTGCTTATAAACATTGCTTTATTTGAAGGATTGCTTTTCATCGTTTTCTACACTAGTCTTCTTAGCTGCTTTATAATAACTCAATATCCCTTACTGCTCTGGCAGCTCTGCAATATTTTTCTTAGTGTTTCAATTTTACCCCCTACCAGAGGCTTCCTAACAGGTTGCTACTCAAATCAACGACGGATTTTTTTTTTATTCGTGCTAATGAAATGAGGTTTAGTATCCATTACTTGTGCATATGATCGAAAAGAAGTCTTTGTCAGTAAAAGAGCCTAAAGTCTTGATACTTGAAGCGGCTTTAAAATGCATATGGCTGACAAATTATCATAGCTTAATGTGTCTTTCTAACGGAACACTAAATGTAAGTTACCAAGTTACCATATGCCCTTGCTATAGCATATTTTGAACCAACATTCATGCAAGAGGTTTCGTAAGTAAAGTTGCCAAAACTTGCCTGTGGTTTGGCAAGAAGAGCTTCCGATCAACATTACAAAAATTATCTTTCCATTTCCCCCCTCAAAAACTTCCTGTTTGAAAATGGCATGCAAGTGGACGGAGGTGTAAACATTGTATGTTGCAATGACAAATCAATCTCATTTGTATTTTCTATAGTCATGCACATGTAAAAATCATATCCCCATTTTCAAACATAGTTGTGAAAAAGCATAGTTGGTTTTTTGCAATATCATATAGTGGCCTATAGTGTATCTGAACTGCCTGAGAAAGATATGAAATCATAAGCGGTCCTGCATTGGTAGTATTCTAGAATAGACCATTGTGGTTTTAATCTTAACTATACCTGAAAGAAATTTCAGTCAAATTTGGTTGCCTAGCGTAGAGAAAAACTATACAAAAAGTGCTGTTGTTTGTGTCTGAACTATAGCTAGCTGAAACATAAATATCTTATCGTGATAAAAAGATAATAAATTTGTTTATATGCTCAGGTAAACTGTCGTCCTCTCATCTCATGTCAGAAATGTGTATTAAATAGATATTTAGCTTAAGCGTATACGTGGTGGTCCATTTTAACTTTAGCATCTTACAACAATACGTTGCCTTCAGTGCTTAACTGTCGCTGGATTAGTAGAAAATCACTATCGTTAAACATGCAGGTCTACAATAATAAATAATAAGGTGTATAATATACAATAAATTATGATATTGCCTTTGCTGTCAGTCATGAGATTTGAAGGAGAAGGTACTAGGTAGTATAAGGAAAATTTCCACCTCCTTTCCAAAGCATGCGCTCATTCATGCCGCGACACCGCCGACAGATTTGACGATAAAAAAAAATTAAAACGATTCGGAACACCAGGTTTTGAATGTCGAATAATATGGATTAGGTCAATCTTAGATTGATTTATTATGAGTATATATTAAAATCCCATATATTACAGTTATCAGATCAGAAACTCTTCACTTGGTACTATAGACATCAAAGACGGCTAGAGCCTAGAGGCTTTTGCATGTTTTGTTTTTCTCTGCTCGACTGAGACTTGTGCATGATATTGTCCGGCATAATTATATCACAACACTGCCGCCCGAGACGGATTATTGTCGGAATATACAAAACCTACAAGTTGTAGTGTGTTTTTGTATGTCATAGTCTTGTTCATACAACGAAAATATTGCGACATATAATTTCGAGTTGGCGTTTAATTGGCGGCAAGGACGTTTGCTCTCAGTGTCAGTTTTAAAAACTATGCGTGAACTTCATGCTTAAAAGCATGATACAGCGATGCTAAGGGAGCACTTAAAGAACATCCGTTAATACGATAATTTCTCGCGTCATGCTATAGATAATGTGAACGTTACATTTTTTTGATGAATGGATGCAAGAAAGCACGCACTCACGCATTATAGTGTCCTGACGAAAATGTAAAGTTTCAACCATTCAGGAAAAAAGGGAACTTGAAATATTACGTAAAACAAAAAAATTACAAGATGATAATTTTTTTTACTACGTTGAAGATGGCCTTCCCGATAATTTCGAGATAATCCCTCGCACACGCACAACTGATGAAGCAATGAACACACTTCATTTAAAAACATTCCTCATGCAGAATTGGCTTAACCTCGTCATCATGGGGTGAAAATTCGAGAACTCTTTGCTAAATTCTCATGTGATTCTCATGTGGATTTTAAGAACTTTCATAAACTAAATTTTGCACTTTTAGACGGGATATGGGTAAACCTAATTTGCCCCAAATAAAGACGTCGCATCTTGCCAACGTAATTATGATGAAGTATGAAGCAATATTTTGCATCTTTTTTATGTGTGCCCACGGAGTTTAAGTGTTTGATGACACGTAAGGTCAAGCTTTGAGATCTCCAGTTGTTGAAAAGGACGCGAATCCCACTCAAAACATTCATTTCAACAGCACTACATCAACTTTTTCATGAACTATATAGTCTACATTCCCTCTGAAAGCACTCGATCACATTTCTAAAACGTGACGACCAAATTCCTTGCAGCCGGCGTTACATGTAAAATGCACGTAGTTTTTCTAAAACAATTTGTCAATACAAACTAAATTATGTAGATAAAGTAAATTAAAGTCCAATTGATAGGATAAATGCATGCATGGCAGGTGCAGAGAAAGGCTGAATAGAGTTTAAATAAAGCGAAAGTAAATGATAAAATATAACTTTGACGAACACATCACATATTCCGTTATCACAAAACAAAGCAACTATTATTGAGACGGCGAATTTGGGTTTGACGTGCTGGGAATATCCTCAAATCTAGCGGACACATATTACTACATGATTCAGGCCATTTCAATTCATGGTTTTGGTTACCAAGGGACAGAAATAAACCCATACATAACAAGAATTTCCCGAAGGCGTGTCTGCCTCCTCCATATGGCACGAGCCGGTCGGAATTAAACGAGAACGATTTTTTAAGGGATGTGAAACATACTATGATGGAGCGTACAACAATCTCACTTGTCCATTTCAAAACTCGAAGAATACTTTCGCCATTCGGGAGACGAGCGAACACACGAGTAAATGGAAGTTATCCGACGAAAAACGAAAGCTCGAGTGCGTCTGAAGGGCAGCGAAGGTCGAAGAATTTTCAACTGTAACCAGGGAACCGGAAGTGAATAACATCACATCAGACAAGGAAACTACCCAATATTGGTATAGTTTGTACTTGAAGGATTAAGCTTCCCATTTTGTTTTACACCTCATTCCAAGAAAGAAATCAAACACAGACCGACCAAAACAGCGATATCTCGTGGTTACCGCAAGCATTTCTGCATGACCTAATTCCACAGGCTAGCTGTGTGGGGCAGTTTATATACGGAATTGATAATTTACATAAAATTTCCTCTTTCATAAGAAAGAAGTTGTTTCGAATGAAACCGGTCTTTTCAATGTATATACGTGGTGAAAATAGATGACTTTCTAGTAGAGAAATAGCATTGTTTATATTTTCATTTAATAAACATTGTTGGAACTACATGCATGTATGAAGACGTCATCTTCTCATTTGCTTGAAACGACTTGTTGCAGGGAATTGTTGCGTCGCTTATATAAGAGCAAAATATATGCATAATCATCATAGTTAAAGATAGACACTGACAAATGATCAATGAAATTATAAAACCCTGTCCTGGCAACCGTCGAGCCAAATTACGACTTCGAATTCAAGCCGTCTCATTTATTCGTCCTCTCGATTTGTGTGGAGAACCATCGATATTACGTACATTAAGATCTCATTTTTTTTCGTTTACCCAGCTTTAGGCAGTCTCTCGTGAAATGCAAGCATATGAAACATTCATTATTCGAAATTCATCTGTGCTGGCAGGCTGTAGAAAGTTCTAGAATATCCTATAATTATTGAACAATGTAACAATTATGACCTAGCAGGTAGCTATAGGCAGATGGCGTTTGCTGGAAAGTCCAAACATACTTTTAACAGTAATATGCCGTAATTCAAAGCGGCTATTACAATTTAATTAAACCTACTGCTTCAGGTAAACAATATTTCGTATTCGACGAAGTTTAGACGCAAATTTGCGAACGCAAAAATTACAATTAAAAAGTGTTTAATTAGACGAGATTAGCTTTCATGCAATCTTAATCACAATTGAGCTAGTGGATTTATTTGCATATTTACTATGTGAACTGCTTGGCGAGCCTTTCCATCTAGCTTGTTCATGCCCTGACAGGTTGAACAAAACAATAAATAAAGTTGGCCGTAAGCCACAGTCAATGATAACATGACTATATGACGTTAATTAATCAGGGAGAAACTCTAATTGCCCTACCACGATTTTTGCGGTCACTTGTTTGTTTGGCATTCGCATAGCACATTTGATATTGTGGTTAGCGAAACATCTCATACTCTTGTATAGATGTCCACAACAAGCATTGTTTTCACCAATACGACCAATTGTAAATAGAGCAATATCATTCTGGAAAGTTACCCTATAGAACACGTTTCGTATAGTCTATAGAATATAACATGTTCCAATATTCGCAAAATCCCATCCCAATACCAACAGCTATGATGAACTGGTCTTTTTTCTTACAACTAAAGTCGTACAAACAAAAACAGTGAAAAATATGCATTGTCACATCAAGGCACGTTATTTAACGCGTACAAACGTGAAAAATATGGGGAAATTAATGTCTTACATAATTTGCAAAACGAAAAGTCATGCAGCACTGTTGTAAAACACGAGCAGAGATAATCAGATGAGAATGTATTCGCGTCGAAATTGCGCATTCGTACGAGCGAAGCTCAGTTTGCCATGAAAATAGCACTCGTTGGAGTCAAAGCTCAAACATTTTGAATCCGTACAAAATACAACAATTTTGCGCCACAGGAAACGCTCGATTCGTAACGAGATCAAGCGCTATGCAATATTCACTGACGTGTATCGGAAACAATCACATTGTATGTAACAATACGCAATTGTTTATCCCACCAATCAGATCACGGCATACCTTGTGGTGAAATCATCGACAATCACGGTTTTAAAATAAACAAATCTTGTGTAATTATTTTGCTAGTGCATGCCGAGAGAATTGCAAGTTTCTTTTGAAGGGATCACGTTTAAGCACGAAGCCCAATTCCGACTTCAACTGCACCGCGGAAGACGAAGATGACCGATTCTAAGGCAGCGATCTTGAACACGGAAGAAAATTATATAAGTCATTTCCTATAGCTATTCTGACGTTACGCACAGCGGTGGAGTTCTGATTATCCGTGACCGAAGTTGATAGCACAGCACGCTTATTAACACGAATTTTATGTTTCATATTCCGGATATCAAAGCCAAATAACTCCTTTCGAGGGAGCCCTAATCTTGACAAGCGAACAGCTGTATTAGAAGTCAAATCATGACACAGGCTTATGCGAATAATCTCCCGAGAGGGGCAAACTCTATAGCCCCGAAGGGCAAACAAGTTTCACCGTAATTCAATCTGTGTTTACGGCACAGATAGATATATAGCGCAGATATATCACAAAGATATAAAACCATATATTTAAATAAGCTTTAATTCTTAAAAAATTACGATTTAAAGTGATAATAAAAAACCCCAGTTTTGAACTAAACTATAGATGTATATATATACATATACACACACATGTATAGTTAAAACTTTCTCATTATATGATGAAAGCGGGCGCCGTGGTTTGCATTTATACAAAGTACAAAATCTTTACAAAAGACCGGTCCTTTTCATTGTATGCCGCTCGTTCAACAAGCGCGTACATTTTATGGTGGACTATCAAAGTCGACCTTTTAGGACACGATAATACTGACATATCACAAACCGGCAAACTGTTCTCTATGGACTAATTATTTATACAAAACCTCTTACGAACGGTACGAATATATAACCCCGAACTATTTACATTATGAGAAAAGGTGCTATTTACACTCTGATATAATCAGCCGTATATCAACGACGTATATTAAAACTTCGAGTCCCTCTCGAAAGTTCGTTTGTCTCGTTCGTCGATTATTGCTTTGGTGCCGGGTGAAGCATTGGTTATATTACCCTCGCACGATGCAGTACCCAAGAATACATTAGGAACTGTGAAAGCCAGTATTAATGTTTCAATATTAAATTAAGTTGTTTGCGAATTTCTGCACGATTTCGTGGCTTAGACTACAAAGCCTAAATACTGGTCGAATTCGGTGCGATCTAACACAGACATGTCCTCGCCGAATATGTAGTTCTGAAGGTTAAAATCGTCCATGTTAAAGTCTAGCGATGGAAATTGGCAAGTGTCTTCCTTCGCTTGGCTGCATGTTGGCGGAGTTGCAGGCAGTGAATAGTCGCATGTCATACGTTTTGGCTCATGTTTCGAGACATTGAAATCAAACACCGACGTCCCCTCTTTGGGAATGTTTGGGCTGGCTTCGGGAGTTAATGGATAGAATTGGTGCAAATTTGCTGCAGGTTGAAACCCTGTTCCGCTCGACGTACTGCAAGAAGTATCTTTGCTTTGTTGCACACTTGCTAATGGTAGATTTTGTAACATTGGTTTTGTTGTTGCATTCGAAGTCGCCGGCGTCTTTACCATCGCTTTTTTGCAAACGCGTTTTGGATGCTTGCGACGTTTTGGCCTGTATTTGTAGCTAGGATGGTCCTGGATATGTTTAACTCGTAACCGTTCGGCTTCCATAACATACGGCCGCTTTTGCTCGATTGAAAGAGCTCGCCAATTTTGACCGAGGATCTTGCTCAATTCCGCGTTGTGGAGGTCGGGGTTTTCCTCGGCTAGTCGACGTCGCTCGTATTGACTCCAGATCATAAAACTGTTCATTGGCCTTCGAATGTGTTCGCCTTTCTCGTCCTGATCGGGTTCCATCGACTCGGCGCTTGCAACATGCGAATCACTTTGATCCCTCGCAGTGTGAACAGCCGAACCGACCTGCTCTGACCAACGATTTGCAGCGAGCTTATTCAACCGTCCTCCTTGCGCATTCACGGCCGCGTTTCGCAAGTTGAATTCCGATTTTATATTTTGTTCTGCAATCGGCTCGATACTGCCATTCGGCGAGCAAGCAGACCACTGTTTGACGAGTTTATTCATGTTGATGTTTTTGTTCGATGATCCCAGCAATGAATTATTATTATTCTGCAACAGATCTGTATAGAAGCCAGAGTTACGAGCAAGCGACATTAGCTCAATCGCCTTGGACATATCGTTGTGTATAAATATATATATATATATATATATAGGTCGTATAGTATTTGAGATTGTATCAGTCTTCCCACAATTCTTCCGCGTTCGACGAAGTGTTAGCAGTAATGTTTTTCACGACGACCAAGGCTGAGTTTTTATATTATTCCTTTTGACTTGGCACAGCGTCAAAGATTCGTGAATTTTGATTGGTGGAAACTGAAGTCCTAAGCGGATATTGGGTAATGACGTATTGTGGCACCATAGCGACTGTTTAGCTCAGAGCCGTAAGATTATTTTTATCTTTTACCGTCCTCGTTATACAGATATCAAATTTCAAAACTGCAGATGTCAGCGATGGGATTGCGTTAGAACTCGAGTTTCGCCTATGTGTGATGGGGAGATTCTCCCTCGAGGGGTGGGAAAGTCACGGGTTTCCCTCGCTGTAAAGGCGGGGGTCGGATGGCGGACTATGAAACAAAGCACATTCTCCAGCGTTCCTCCCGCGATTTTTTTTGTGAAAAACTTGGAAAGGCCGTTCGAATTGGGGGCGTGTTTTTGTGATGAAACACTGTGGGTAATTATGTGAGAGTAACAGGCGAGCAATACAAGAACTCGATCTATTTGACGCCGTAAATTAGCGTGCGGAAGTGGACGAAAGAACTTATCGATTTGAATACGTTCGCTCGCATGTGAATTGCGCTGAGCAGCGACAAGTTGTCGCTCTGCATTTCCTCATAGTTTCAACACCCCATTTTAAAAATCTCACGACATTGATTACCGCGCGCGCGTCCGGTGATCTTACGACTGCGTGTATTTTCGGACTTTATTATGAGAATGTTCGGCCATGGCATTGGCAAACGCGCCTGTGCGCTTGAACACGGCAAAAAAACAAGCCGGCGCACGAACCATGGCAAATTTTTAACACTGGCAACACTTAGCACTTGCGTTAGAGCATAAAAGATATTGAAAATCTTTTTATCCCTCGCTATTTATGATTCAATTAGAATAAAATGTTATCACATTTACATTTTTATCAACATAGTTACAAACACTTGATTATGCTAATGTATTCATCAACTGTTCAATACATCATCATGAAATATGGCTAATACGGATAATAAGAAAACCGTTCAAATTTACTTCATTTGCAAGTGAAGATTTTGAAGTGTTTTTTCAACTTCGCTTATCGAGTGTTCGCTCGCCGTAGCCCCGATATCACATGATTCGGTATTGTGTGTTGTTGCTCTATGACTGTGTGCACCACGCGAATGCCTCGATTCTAACCTTTAATTAATCGTTATATCCCATATATCCCAAGAATGCCCAGTTCAAGGTTTGCTACTTGACATGACAGTCAAGACTATTTTCAGACGACTTACAGCGTTAGTCACGAGGCGGAGGGGATTAATATATTTACGATTGAGGGGTTGCCAGTTAGTATGACAGCGTTTACAAGTGACGCTTTTGCTTTGGGCTTTCGTCTGAACAGTATTCGCGACCTTTAACAGACGATGATTTTTAGACGAATCGACAAAATCTCTCAACACGAATTCCTCTCACACAACGCTCTTATATAGCTCAGACCCAGACCATGCACATTATATAATGCCCATATAGATTCGTCGATTACATTCATTCCGAACACTTTAAACTCAGACTGCTGAAATGCCAGACAATTTTATCCTAACCACCCGAGATATTTGTACAATATTGTCTAAAGTAGGCAGACGTTTTTAATCTACGAACGTGATCTGTCTACCACCTTCCTCATCCGGCCGGCGGCGAAGTGCATCCTATGAACGAAGACCCCGGCTTCTGGATATTCTAGAGGACGTCTAGGAAGACCACATCGCAACTAGTTATTTCTAAGGAATCACCAAACGTGAAATTCTATTTATACAAAGAACAAGACTTCAATTCGAGCAGGCATGGTTTCGCTCAGAATTTTATACCTCGACTATCATTTTGAGATAGGCCAAGAACTCTGATGAGCTCGCTAGATTTCAGCTTTTAGTTTTAATATTTATAGTTTCATTATTTCACACAAATATATCGATAGTTATTTCCCAAAAATATATTGAAGCATTCGCTTCTACAGCATTCACTGCAGGATTGAAATGGGCCTATCTATCAAATTTAAGTGTGTTGTAACCATTGACGACAAACCCTCCACAGCTATTTACTTGGTTCAACTTATTTCAAAACTTTGCAGTCAATCTTATTGCGACTGACAATGCAGTTATCAGATGCAGATAACACAGCATTTAAAGGGTAAACATTGCAAGATTCAACTGTCTTATATCATAGATGATCATACCCTATTCGGCTATATTGATTGTTAATCGAAATTTTTCGATAAGTCTAATGTCTAAAGCGCGCCGGTCTGAACATGTCAACGTTTAAAAACACACTTAGTGGCTTATTTAAATCGTTTCAACACGTTCTAATTGATATCGTTTGTATTAAATTTGAAACTTTAGTTGAATTTTATAATATTCTTCATTCTAGTAAGTTTACATGCATGGTGACATCAAATAAGTAAATTAACTTGTAGGAATTTATACTGGTAATAATGTAAGTCAGTAGTGGGTAATGCTTTAGAGTTTAGACGTATGAATGCAAAAAAAATTTATCACTTCTGTTTCGGGTCTGAAGCCGGACATCGGTATAGTTGTCTGAGCCCTTAGAATAATTTTGACGTCGGATTTATGCCTCATCGAGTGGCTGCTTTGATGGTGGAACAGATTTTTTCAGCAGCAATGTCGCGACAAATATCAACAAAATACTTTGGGCGGCTTCGCTTATGAAAGAGCTATCTTGCATGGGGAGATATATATTTAGCAAAGAATTTCCTATTACAGGTATATAGTGCCGTGTTTGTTCATGTTTTGATATGCCAATAAGTGGGTTGGAAGCGCCGATTCGTCCTCAAACGAATTCCAATATTACCGATAGAAAATATAATATTTATTTTCAGAGATTCAGGATTACTGAGATATTAACGCAAGATTTTCGCCTACTATAAAAATGCTTTTCTTCGAAGTTGCGTGCAGTGAAATTGTTTCGTGGGGTGTGTTAGGAATTAGGAATTAGGCATACAAACATAAAACCACTGTTTACAAGAATATTTGCATAAGAAAAATTTTGGGACGTTTTCAAAAACGTTGTTTATTTACCGAACTATTTTTACGGGTTACACAACACTCATGCAATCGCGTGCTTGTTGAACTTTAATATTGCATCTCAAAACATACCAAGCAACGCAGACAGGTTGACGGTCGAAATAACGTCTTGAAAGTCATCGAAATTTGAAGTTTACGGTTCTTAACTAAGTTTATACATAAAAATTACTTCTCTCAAGTTATTCGCAATGCCTGCAGTTAAATTTTCAGAATATGTTTTTTTCGGAATATGTAATTGCCATTTGAACAAGTTCGAATCCATAAGCCCTCTTTAGAAATTCAGCTCCAAAACATTTCCACTGTTTTGAAGCATGTTTATCAACGTAACTTATCGTTACGGTAAATATTTGTTTTGCCTTTTCTATATTATTATGATTACATAAGCCATTAGAGATGACCGCCTTGTGGCTAGGAAGCCCAGCTAGGATTGGCCGCTCGCGTACGTAGGACCTCGGGGGAGGGGGAATAAATATAGGGGGTAACTTCCTGTATATATTGCGACAGCAGAAGAGGAAGTTATAACTTGTATCCCAAAAAATATTCTTGCATCGACCAAAAACATTTGCCATTTCTTGCACCAAAATAAGTTACGTAAAGCTAACAAAAATCGCTAAAATAAATCGGACTAAATAGGGTTTTAAAAAGTCCATAATGGTCAAAAGACAATATACGAGGCAATAGTAGTTCTATGAATGTCGATTATATACAACAAGCATCCTTGGCGAAAAAAATTTTTTATCAATATATATAATGACATAAAGCTGCATCAGCTGAAAACCCACATCCTGAAAAATTGCATCGGTTGGACGTAAACGAAGATAAAACATTGTCGACAATTCATTTGACGTTATGTGAATTCCGTAGTCATGCAGAATTAGCAAACGCCTTTCGATATTCACCCACAAACGGAGCTATTTCCCATAATAACGGAACATTTTCACTACCACCCACACAAAGCCGTTCAATCGCCGGTGAATATAATGATCGCTGTAACAATCATGTGAAAGAATGTAGCTAATTGTTGTATATATGAAGGGTTGGGTTATATAGCTACAACATGGGTATTTCAAATTCCACCCACAAGGGAGACGACACATTTCATCTATAATATTCCAAGTCTAGACCGCGCGAGTGGCTCACAAGACGGCTGGCTGTACATTAAAAAAACTGCATGCCCGTAGAAAGCAATCCTCATTCCCGATATCAAATCACAAGTTTTGTAGTGCTTTGCAGTTTACCAATTAAATATTTACCGTGGTGATAAATTACAATGTTTAGCGTAACCCACAACAAAGCCAGGTGTTTAAGTGCAAAAATAATACTAAAATTGTCGCGTACAGTCATTTTAGGCCTTGGCAGATAAACGCCATTAATTACAAGTTCAACATGTCAAGAACAGTAAAGATTTCAGGGAAAAATATTCATAAGCATTCTGTTTTGTCGGAAAATGGTCCTAGCAAAATTTTATAAGTGCTTTTAAAGCTGTTTTCAAATACCGTGAAAACAAAACATAATTCTATCAAGGATTTAAGACCCATTAATCTTTGCTATCATTCGTATTTATCATAACTAGGGGGGTAATCACCTGTAAGATCTAATCAACTGTCGAAAGAAAATTGTATCTTTTCCATAATCCTACACCCGTAGACCTAATGCCGTTAACTGGTATTTTCACAAACAAACGCCAGAGTGAGATAACGTTGAACCGTAGTAAGCATGTCAGATGTAAAGGTGAAAACGAAAGGCTGTTATTTTAAATCAGTGAAATTAACGATAACAGATGAATTTGTGAGTAAATCAATGCCGCAAAATTTGTTACAACAAAGCGAACCTAATAATTCAACACGATTCGTGAGAAATGCACACGAATTAGGTATATGTAATCGCGTCTTAAATACGGCCCGCCACTAATTCAACTTGACCTTGGAATTCCTCACGCCGCGGCAAAAATCACTCACGTCCGGGTAGTAAACTTACCACCGAAAAAGCGCGAGTTTCTCAACAGCATGAGGACACATTCCCAACTCTCGGCGGTGCGAATTTGGCAGCAAAATGTGCGAAATTGCGGCAAATAATAGGAAGTATAGCGTCTCCTCCCACCACCCGCTCTCCATGGCTTTAAATTGGTATTTCAATTTTTTCAAAAATGGAGCATTTAAGCGCTTCACAGACGGTGAAGTGTCAAAAATGTCCACAAAATATCACTTACTTGTTTACGTAGACGGCATTGCAAACTTTGTACATATAGGCGCACGCTTAGACTAAAATATTTACTTCTTCAGCCGGTACCAATAACACTGCAACGCTATTCAGAGAGCTTTAAAATCAGTATACGGGGTTATAATATGTAATACTTTTTTTCTTTTTTAAACAGTGTTTAACTCACTACCACATATCGCAAAGTGATATACGAGGATATGTACCATTGTATCAGTAATCTATTTGATTCTCAGCACGACCGAATATAATTCGCTCCGCCTTCAACTATATACCTATCCTTGAATAATCTAAGTTGCATTTTTGTAATCAACTAAATAGTTCATCATCGGTAGGTCATGCAAGAATTAAACCTCTTTCGAATCGCGAAGTTGAAGCCGGTTCACAAGCTTTTTCTCGTAGTAAAATATCAGTTTAATGACGGTTGATAGTTTATATGGTATAGAGGAAAGTAAGGTAAGTCTGAAAAGTGGACAGACTCGCAAAATGAAATAATCTTAGTATTTACAAACATATATATCATTGCTGCATATTACTGGAATTAAAATATATAATCAGTGCCAATGATGGCTTTCTATGGGGAATCGAGAATATATATCGCCGGTCGAGTTTATTCAAAGCCGGAATAAACTCGACCGGCGATATATATTCTCGACTTTTGCAAACCGTTTAGCCTATATAAACAGGAACTATAAAGAAGTATTCTTCTGCATATAATGACGTGTGTGAAACGTGAAAACTTATCAGACAAATATCCAATGTTCCAGCTTTCTCAGATTCCAGAAATTGCACGCAATTTCGAGGAACATTAGTGATACTAAATATGATCGACGATCTTTAGACCGATGATTCCAACGAAAAGGATGATGATCGTTGAAAGTTGAAATATATGCGCATATATATACGTTCACGGAATTATCGCAGATGTTTTCATTCCCCATTTTCCTATCATGTATACATATGTATATATAATACTATGTAATCAGCGCCAAAAGCAAAACCCGACATTGAATATACCAGGAACTAAACGAGAGCGAAAGGTCAAATTACGTTCGTCATCTTGTATAATTAAACTTATGTTTTATCCAAGAAATCATACTCAATCGTCGCAGCTACGCATATGGAAACGATCGCATCTCATGTGGCTTGAAATATAACCATGTGCTATCACGCTAAGCGCGTAAACAAGGGCTAGAACTATATTCCCAGGGGAAATCGACCTCGTTCGTTTTACTAAACGAAACGGAAATCAGAATTTGCAAGATATTTGGAAGATACGTTCATATGTTTTGCATGTTACATCACGTGTGGATATCATATGTATATTTGTTGCTTACATCTTCCTTCGAACCACAAGAATTGCGCGCGGTAATCTTTCCTGTTTTGCCATAGCATTAAGGGTTTAATATCCAAGGCCAAGTGACTTAATATGTGTCATTGAATAATGCGAACTATTGCATAATCCATACACATGTTATAGTTTATACATAGGGCTGATACGGTAAAAATCCCAAACAGCTGAAAACTTTATCTTGTAAACAGATATATACTGAAGTAGCTGCGTTTGATGGCGAAATTTCTTAAGTCTGTACAAACTACGATGTATATAATTAAAATTGTCACATCAAATCTGGGCTTATGCTAAAACCTTCCGTTTTCGAAACCGCGTTGACAGCTAAGCTAATGTTGCTGTGTACTTATGTATACATTTGAAAATGGTATTAGATTGGTTCACGCCGCGAGCTCACGTGTCCAGGCGAATTGCAAACCTTGCTCATTTGGCGGCGTATCGCAAGGAAAAGTAGGGTGTTTTCGACCGAAATATACACATTTCTGATCATATTATTTAATTTCTTGATGAAATCCGCGAGTGGATTCTTTCAGTTCGACCTTGTCACGCAAATGACTGCAATATTTCGGCATCATCAGCGGCAAATATTGGACAAATAAGGTGGAGGCGTGTCAACCTTCAACTGAAGAGAGTTCAAGGCTTTCCTTATAGTGACTCATCGAGAGGCAGCTCAAACACATCGAAAAAAACCCGGAATTACGGTGGCTATTGTGACAAGGTCAAAATGAGCACACGTTCATGCCCTTCCTTTGACAGTTCGGTATGCATGAAGGCCGCGGAAATCTTTCCTAAAATGACAGTAAATCCGACTGTATTTTCAGTAATAGAACCGCTGGACTTGCGTGGGGAATGGGATGACAGAGGAGAAATGTTAGGACTGAGTTAAAGGGGATATCCCAAGGATTATTGCAAATACACCGGGGGTTAAAATACCAGTGTACTTGATCTAAGATACTATGGTACGATTTGGTACAAAGAATCAAACCATCGGACCGCATTCACTGACAAACCGCGCGCGCAAATGCGATTTACTCGCGATTTTGCATTGCGCGTGCACATCAAACCCCACTCCACAACAGGCCGGGGGCTGATAATCCAATAATGCATGCCATTGGGACAATTATAAAGCTATTTCAACTTACGTAGGTACTTGGAAAGCGTTCAAATTTTTCAACATCGCGTGTATTTTTAGTATTGCATTGGACCTTACACAGCGAGTGAAAAGCAAACAGAAAAATATAATCGCGAACAATGCACACTTTGGAACCCACCCTGCACGTAGATCAGATCAAAACACTGCCTTTAGTATCAATAATAACCGGTTGTGTTCTGACGTGATCGATGGCTGCATGTGCGTTTCAACAATTAGATTGCACGTATAACTTCCTAAAAAAAAGTGAGTGCGTCCGTGTATCTTTCGAGCGTTCGAAGTACTCAATTCGTGAGTAAACAGCTTCTGTCAACCCAAGTCGAACTTTCATGGATATATTCTGGCCGAATACGTATTTACATACGTTGGAAGATACTTTGTTACATTCGCAAAACCATCACGTCCGAAAAATACCGGCTTTCGACCGACGATAGTTGAATTCTATCGAGCCTTCTTCGAGGGAATTAAACCTTCGCAATTCAAAACTGATATTCACGGTGCAGTTTATAACATTATAATCATCTAAAAAAAGCGGAAACTTCTACTAAAGCATCCGGTTTTTTTACGGCCTTGTTTTGACATGAATGTTGTGAGTGATATACGTTGTTCTAAATTATCCAGAGCCATTCTGACATGGTTGAAATGCGAAGCCTTTTTATGGACACGAAATTACTACAAATATGGCATTACGTTTTCAAAATGGACTTTACTCTCGCTGCCCTATCATTAGCCCGATTAAAATTATAAATACCTACTCAAATTTGCGACTCAGCGGTCGAAACACTATAGCTTTTGTACGTTAAGCCACGGGTGGAGTGTAGTCAGGGTGGAACGGTCAATAACATTGAAGGTTTGTGTACATTAGCATTATAAGTGATCTAAATTTGAATCAGAGGGAATCACCAGAAGCTCAAGATTCAAAAACATGTTTAATTTCTCCGCCCACGTTCGACCACAAAATATGATGTTTTTTCAGCCGATGTTTTTTCAACCTTTTGATGGTCAAACAAGAACAAAATATCCGAAGCCGTTCGAACGTTGTTTTGCATCGTATTCCGAACTAGTTCGAGAGTTTGAAATGATACTTTCCCTGAACCTATAAGCGCACTACAATTGATCCTTACAGTAGACACCAATGCTTCTTGGTGGTAAGCATTCTGCGATTGAAATCCGTGGTCCTATAGCGAATATGGCCCCAATACCAATGCGGTTTCTCGGTAGGAACAAAGGGAGTGAAAATCTTCATATATATGCGATATTATCTTGCAACGAGTTCACACCAGTGCAAGGAAACTGATAGCTTATACCGTAGCTTTTAATCCGCTAAAAATGGCGCAATTCATAGAACGAAAATATGCTACTCGTCCGTATTTGCGCGGAAACTACACATATAATAAAACTATTCTTCTCCGTTCCTTAATACTGCGTGATTTATAACATGATGTGGATAAGATATAATCTCTCAATGCAAAGTTCAAAACAGCAGGCGAGCGTTTGGGTAAAAATAAACCTGCCATCAACTGCATGCTTCGAACTTAATGGGGCATTTCCGATAACAGAGCGTCAATTTCCGGCCAACCACGCCCCCTCGCGTGTCGTCCACGAAACAACAGCACTTCGAATGCAGAGATAAAGGAAGGAAGGATTTCTATCAACATTGCAATTTGTTTGATAAAAGTCATCAGCAAGATCTGACGGATAGATAGGGTATCTACGTACAAGCAAACCTTTGCCTTCGGGGGAATTGGTCAAACAAAGAATATCGCAAATACATAGATAAATATTTGATGTTTTGACAATCGCCAGGAAGCCTCGTGCCAAGATGCACAGCTATACGCAGTCAACAGTGAAAGGCTGTGGATATCCTGTATATGTGAACCAGCGCTTAAACATGACAATGCAATTCTAGCTTTTTCCTAATCAATTGTTTCCGATCCTGAAATTGCCATCCTGAAGATCCTGAACCTGCGCAGATATCATTTCACAATAGACTGACTTAAGTTATTACTCCTTGGATTTTCATGAGATGCATCACCGCTATTTTAACGAAACTTTCAATGTAGTATCAGTTTAGATCTCCCTCCGTTAACACCAGTTTATCACAGTTAAGACGACTGGTTACATGGCTACTTTCCCACGCGAGTCAGTATATTAGCAAGGTTGGACACTTGGACTTCTGGGGCCGGTTGTTCGAAAGGCGTTTAGCTTAAACGGCGGATAAGCCAAAGTTTCTCACAGATCTTGTGAATGCCTCAACCTGCATCTTATGCATTTAATATGTACTTTCGTTGACAATTAAACTGTTTACATCGAAATATTTCAGCTCAGTTGTTCAATAAATAGATAATTTTGTTTTCCATTTTGAACTTATCCACCGTTTAAGCTTGTTTGCCTTTCGAACAACCGGCCCCTGGACCCAGACAATTCCATATATCATTTAACTTAAATTCCCCTGCCGTAATACCTACAGGATTTCCCAGCTGGTCTGGACTGCCACTAACAAATCGGTTTCCTATGCAGGCGATTCGGCAAACCCTAGGATTTGGACTGTACCTCTTCAGAGAACATGCGCGTTTTGAACTGATTCGATTAAGCATTGCCGGGATCAAGGCGAACTAAACCGTTTAAAATTCAAACTTTCCCATGTAGATTAACGAGACAAGACTATCGGTAATCTATCGGTTGTGTTGCGCTCATTCGCAAAGATAACTTGTTTGCATCGCATCAGAAATGGCTTCGCAAATGTCGCAATTATTGTTCTTAATTTATCTTCAAGTCATGGGATGAGAAATTCTTTAATTAATTTTTATACGCAGTTAAGGGCCATTTAGACAGCAGTTTGTTGATATTCATGTTCAAGGGGGAGCACTTGAATTTGAATTGAATCACAGGGGGTTAATAAACTCTGCCATGGTCTTAATAAAATGGTTATATAAAGATTTGCCATAAAAGCCGGCCTTGATAATGACTCGTGATGACGATCTCTTTTTACATACTGGATGGTTCTTTTAGCCTAAAATCGGCTTCCAGAGATCGGGTGGGGATAATTCTTCGTAGAAGTCTATAGTACAGGAAGAAACTCAAACGGAACAGTATTAATATACTCAATAGCACTATCATTTCGAAGCTGTTTTTCCTAAAGGCTAAACCCCCAGTAGATTGACCCAGTGTTACTACAGGAGGAAACCTAAACTAAACTAACTTTATTTATACTGGATACTGGATAGCTCTATCAGTTCATCTCACATACGACGGAGCTCGAAATATGAATGTGAATAAAAGCTACTGAAATGCACGGAAACTACCCACGACACTCGACAATTCCTCCACGACCCACGGGGGTTACATAAAACTCCGTCGTCGTTGTACGGGATTAATTAACAGCTCATTATTAAGACTGTATTCTTGTACGTTTCCTTTGGTAAATAATTTCCCATGTCAACACTCCTGCATTTAACATGTGATTTCCGCAAGGAAATTTGCTGTTAGTTTTTAACAAGTATCAAGTTTGACGCGGAAAGGAAATAACACAATTGCGCTATTGGTGTACTGGATGACCACAGCACGTCACAAACACATTGTTGTCGTTAAAAATCTGTTGAAGGCAGATCTAGGTAGCTTTAACTTTTCAACGCTACGGTAGGATAAGCTGTTTCGAAATGGTGCAGGCGAGGGTTGCCTGGTCATGGTTTATGGTTGGTAGTTATCGAGGTTTTGAACTGCATTTGGTGTTTGCGCTTTCTCACATACTAGTAATTGAGACTGTGGTCTACCACTGCGTTCTGAACCAGTTTGATCACGTTGTAATGTACCCTTGTAAGACCTCTTGGGTGATTAGTTTAAAACTGATAGAGCTATCCAGTATAAATTCGGCTACTTTAGTTTAGGTTTCCTCCTGTAGTAACACTGGATCAATAAGAGATGATCCTCACTGGACCTCTAGGAAGAACATTTCAGAACTGATAGAGCTATCCAGTATAAATAAAGTTAGTTTAGGTTTCCTCCTGTAGGTTAACTGGATCAATAGGATATGATCCTTACTGGACTTCTAGGAAGAACAGTTTAGAACGGATACTTCTAGAACAGAAAAGCGTCATGTATGACGATATCCTATGTAAATAAATAAATCGGGTTTAATTTATGTTTCCTTCAACGAGATAGGGCGGAAACCTTGTAGACTTTTGTAATGTTCATTTCAAAGCTGCATTTATTTTCATTTAAATACTCGCGTGTATTATTATTTGTAAGCAAACAAAGATAACATTGAACAATAATATGTTTCAATTCATGCTGTTACAAACTAATAGTTCTGCGCGGTTTCTGTCAAGTTTAATCAACGAAAATATCGCGTATCAAAAGTGGTATCCCATCATGCCTTTAGGGCATACAGAGACGAGTTCTAACAGTCACATTGTCGATAAATTTCAACATCTCAGGGAAAAACGTGATGCATTACGATGTGAAATTGATTGTTTTTGGAACCGTAAAAGCAGTTTTGTGGATTTTCAGGATCGCGTGCATTTTGTTCTGAGAGGGTTACTCGATGTTTGTAAACAAAATCCATATAATAGCATAGCCATTTTTAGCATTAAGGCGTTTACATGTTTAATCAAAATTGGAACTTAGTGAATGGCAGATTTGATAGTTTTCGTGAATGTTTCCGACATGGGGTCTCTATGTAAACGTATGCTTGACGTCAAAGAAAGAGGAATGACGCACGCCAATCCCAAGAGGGAAACGTGCGGTTTTTATAGTAATTACACAACGCGCCCGTTTCACCGCGATTACAAAGGCTTATTTCATAATTCGCCTGTGTTTTGATCGCTTTTTAAAGTCGGTCTGTATTATTTTGCCCAGCGATAAAAAGCGCGGTTCTTTGCAATGGTCGCTACGCCGAAATGCTCCCCAATGGGAATAATTATCACAGTGCATTCCTAGAAAATTAATATTCAGTCGCGCGGGTTATTGCTTAGCTTTGTATTTTTCTAAATGTCGGTGACTTGTGTACAAAACACTTGCCATGATGATACCGACGTCTCTTGAAACACACACCTCTGTAATGTAAATATCTCTGTATTTGTATCTACAATAAAAATGATCGTTTCCATCTAGTCTAGATTATTCGTTTATTCTTAGTGTATAACTTCTAAATTATAGGTTTGATACTTTGCAGTTTAATAAAGTTTGTAGAACTATGCCATTGATATATGATTTTCGCTGAATCTCACAGGGTACAGTCGATAATTGCTATAGTCAAGACGGTGGTCATAAATTAATTTAAAACTTGCAAGATGACAGGTTGAATTATGAAAATTGGCTTTCGCCTTTTAAGAACAAAATTGATTTGGATTGATCGAGAATGGATGATTTATAACATTCTGGATCTGTTATCGAGCAATGATTTACATCACAAAGCTACGAATGAGAGTGGATTGGCCAATTATACCTCTCCTTGATAAACACGAGCAATTAAAATACGGAAACTAGAAAATGTCGCCTGCAAAGAGTGTCTTTGCTTTTAAACGAGTCAGACTGTTCGTCGCGGGCTCTTTTAGGATATCTCAAGTTGCATTTTATTTTCGATTTTCAAAAGGAAATACTATATTTAAGAGTAAGCAATGCATGCAGAAAATCATTAAGTACGATTTTCAATTCGGAAACGCATCAATGTCAAAGATATTCACCTATACTTGATTATAGCTGTGAATAAAATGCATTTATCTCGACACAATCCTAATTACTTCCTTCGTAAGTGATCATATTTCTTTGTTGAGAAATTCCAAAACGTCTAGATTTTTGAATTGGGTTAAGGTACTTTTCAAATCCAATTATAAATACACTCATTTAAAAAGATTATCTCTGGTAATTACGTTGGTTAAGTCTTGTCAATTTTGATATGTTGAGAATATATATAATCTTGTAGAGTCACGTTTTTTGAGGGCGAGGTTTGGTCTCTGGTGACAAAATGGCTGCGCGGTAGTCATAATTATAGAGTCGAGTCATCTTTAGACTGCTTGCATGACCTAACTAAAATTTACCCCGACAGGAATTGGGTTCGGGAAGTAAAAAAACATACATGCCATGGAAGCTTAATTCGTGGTTTTGGAAGTTTAATATCTAACCAACAAGTCAAGCGCGGGTATATATGAATCTACCAGGAGTGTTTTTAGTGATGTTGGTATAAAATTGCGAGTAAAATTGTAGAGTTTTATCATCAAAAATATGCAATCGCATTTCTTGTGAAAATGGCACATTCAATCCTGCCTTCGTTGTCAACACTGCATGCGGCTTTGTCGTTGGCAATATAATTTCCCCATTCCTTTGACATCCTCCCACACTGTAGGAAAAACCAAAACCACAAAACAACCATTCAAGGTGACAAATAAGAATGTAAACAACAAACCTAACTCTCTCCAGAAATTTTAAAACTACAAAACTTCACCCACCGACTTGAAGTAGGCGAGCAGGTACTATATCCGGTATATAGCTGCAAGGTATGCAGTCAGAATACTTGCTCTCATCACCAGCACGGATAGACGGAAATATTTTCAGTCTTAAAATGATGCATCAAAATAAATAAATCGCGTGGCAGATTGCCCACAAATTATGAAAGAGATCCCACTTTAGTAATATTGCCGTTTTTTTGTGGATTTAATACACTAAAAAATGACCTAACTGGTTGAAATGGCTTCTTTGAATGTAGAGCTCGGGTCTTTTGTTAACTTTGGGGTGCTTAATATAAAATTTTATTAAAGGAATATTATCTAGCGGTTTTTTATGCGCAGTATACGTGTTTCAAAAACATATGCAGTAATCATTAAAATTCTTTGCATGCATCGATTCAAATTTTTCACACAGAACAGCTACCGTCATGAATATCCTTGCTGGCTGAAATATGTTGGCTGATGAAACGATTTCTACATATAAGGTGTTTCCGTGCATGAATATTAAACATTTCGTACGCATTCCTCAATGTTCCTTGAGGAACCTCCTACAAAAACACCTCAGCCAAACTGGAAGCGCGGGTGAACAGTCAGTATATCTTTGTATACTATAATTGTCGGTATTTAACTTATTGTTAGAGTAACATGCATACGTGAGAGTTCCTCATGTAATATATGCATGTGAACGGAATTTGTCAAGCGATTCCAGCGTGTTTCTTTTGGCAAAACAACCCTAGCTTGATATGGACACGAAGGAACCTTGCACTCATTCTTTATTTCGTGGGAGGTTTTTGAACAAAGAATCTTTGAACAAAGAGATGAAATAGAAAAAGTGTAACGAAAAAAGCCCGCAAATTCGAGCACCAATTAAATAGTAGTTTTTAAAGTTCACACAGCAAAGTGTCTCACCGAAGCTTATCAAAATTGACACATATGCAACGAAAATCTGCAAGTTTCACAAGAAATAACCATATTCACAGATTCGCACATGCAATGACTGTCGCGTGACAAGTTGATCTGGTATTTTACTAACAGAATTTCTCAGAGCACGTGGGTGCACAAAGTCTTCTTGTCTTTTAGAAGAAAACTCAAAAACGTTTGTTAGTTGTGGGACCAGAGCCCACTGTCTATAAACGGCAATATTTACAGATAGCTACACCATACTTGAAAGAGAACTATTCCACAAATTTTTCCTCATAACTTCAAGATGGGATTATCAAATTATGAAATAATTAAAGAGCTTTTTTGGGTAAAATATCTTAGGCACTCGGCAAATAGCCATGCATATCGAAAGCATTCCTATTTGGCGACAGTACTAGGGACTGCACATACTGACCTTAAGAGGTAACTGATACATCCTCTTTTATGTCTAAGAGTGTTTGGTGTATTACCAGAGAGCGTTTTAAACCGAATATGTTTACGAAAGTAAGTTACAAAATCTTCAGTTCTTGCAACACAAATAGATAATTCCGTTAAATAAAGGCGCACGATTTCGGAAAAGCTTTCGAAGTTTGAATGGGATTTGAATTTACAACTGAAGAGACAATTAAAGTTTGTTGTTATTTCCTTCAAGAGATCTGGCACTTCGGGTATCCAGCAGTATTGCACGTGTGTTTTGACAAAAACAAGATACTTTAAAGTTGAAAACTACGGCACCGCGTTTTCGCCCACGACATGAAAAGAATGCCATGACGCATTAAAGTGTGTCAAACACTTAAAACATCTATCCAATATTTTCGTAAACATCTTTTGATCGTTTTGAAAATCCTCTCGAAAAGATATCTTTCAACACGAACAAAAATATATAGATTTCCGCTGTTTGTAATCTGGAACTTCGTAGGCTGGTTGATAATTTTCAAACCCATCATTTTCATCCATACAAAAATATGTTTATAATTTCAATTCATGTGCCCATTATATGACGGAGAATTCGGTGAAAAACGTGTGCTTAGATTTATACCGAAGTTATAAAACTTTATTTTAGCATTCATCAACGCATATAGTTAAGATTACTTCTGGCATTCAAGAGTATATTTCAAGTTATTTACGTGTTTACCGTATAATAAAACGCACCTAAACTTTTTCCCGCGCCAGAAGAATTGCAAACTTTTACGGAGGAGTGTAAATAACAGGGACAATTTCGTGGGTTGGTGCTGGAGAATGCCGGGAAAGACGTCTCCTACAAGGTTCAGTCGCGCCGGCTAGCCGTATTAAATAGAAGCATGACGCGATGCAAAATGCGATACTTGAAAACCTGGCACCAACAGACGTCCGAATGTCGGTGAAATGACGCTCAACTCGCTCCATTTTCATGGGTGTGTGAAAAATGTAAATTCAGCTCATAGAATACAAGTGTAGCACCGTTGGGCACAAACAATATGTAAATCGGAATCCTGCCATAAATAGTTACACAATTCACAATTGTATGTACAATAGAGTTTCGTTATTGTATATATTCAAGAATCACGCATATGTAACTTTAACCAGTCGCTAATCTACGCTTATATTTCGACCTGAGTATAATAAAATAAACAAAATATATTATCTCGTCGAAAGTTAAAGTTATCATCTATCTATGTTCAGGTTTACAGTTATTTGTATAACGAATTTCGTTGTTGTAATGTTTATCAATTTGACGTTAACACGGTTAGGATTTAATACCCCGGTAATTGAAATATGCGTGTGTGTGTAATAATCGAAAATCTATTCATGAATTACTGTCAAATTGATGGCATCGGGAGAAGGTCTGGCAAGGTCGAACTGTGTGACTAATGTAAGCTGACATATCAAGCGAAGTTTATGCAAAAGAGGCTTAAGTGTTGTGAAGTGAGATGCAGCCAAAAATAGACCAACATTTGACTTGTAAACAAAGTTAGGGTATGAGCTATTTTAAATAAAGATATACTGGCACAGGAACGCGAGCCAAATATTTCATTACATAATGACACGAAATAATAATATCATAATCGAAAAAAGCTCAAAATCATGCTAAATGGATGAATTAAGATAAGGAAATCTGAGAAAGGCATAGTCGTGTGATCGAGGAACACTGATGGCTATCTCACGATGTTTTTCAAACATATTGCGTGACAATGTCTGTTTAACATCACATGCTGGGCTGTGTTGTGACAAAAATAGCAAAATGCCGAAAAAAATTTAGCCCGCATGGCAGGTGGTCCTAAAATTGGCACTTGCCTGATCCACGACCGCCTGTAATGCAGGCTAGGTGCAGCCAAATTAACGTTTAAAAAAAACAACCTATAAAGTCCTATATTTATATTCATATGCAAATCTACGAGCTGTTTGCGCCAAGAATGCTAATGTAAATTCTGTAATTAACAAACAATTATATTTAACGAGCAATGATTTGCGAAGGAAGAGTTGCTTAACAAATTGCTTGATTCGTTTGAGGGGGAACGTGACTCAACGAGAGTCAAAGTTTCCACTTCTAACATCGACTAAATACTTTCTATGTTAACTGTTAAGGCCGTTCTTACGATCCAACTCACTTCTGACGTATGGAATGAAGTCAGGTTATTAATAAAGCGCCACTGCGTTAGTTTTAGTGGATTTTCTATCCATATATAAAAATTATATATTGCATATCAACGGACTGTATCATCATAAAACATCCATCAGAAGTGAATTGGGTCCGACAAAATGGGATTTTGTGAACAGATCTTTAGACTTGAAACTGATTATGATATTTCGGACATTTCGAACGGCAGAAACTTTCAAATCGGACCATATAATCCGGCAAAAAAGGCCTTAGGTATGTAAATTTAGGAAAAGGGCAAGTATACTTGACCTGTGTGTTGAAAAGAGCCCGGAATTGCGAAAGCTGGCCGGTGTAAATAATGTTTGTTTAGTTTAGGTTTCCTACGGTAGAGACCCTGGATCAGTCAATATAAGAGATGATCCCTACCGGACATCAGGAAGGACAGTTCACCTGATATTGAGATAAACTGCTCATTTTTATATTCTGTTTTTAAAAAAAAAAAGTGTTTGTTTCGTTCAGGTTTGTCCCTGAAACAAATTATCCTGTGGTTATGCAATCGTTTTTAAACATAATTCCCGGCTTTCTCCTAGTGACAGCACAGAAACACGAAATCGTATGCTTATAAGTTCCTATATAGAAAGTAACCAAAGCAGTTTTTTAACCAAATTTTCATGAAGGATAAATTCTGCGACGTTCATTACACCATTCATAGTTGCCAGCAAGGAAATGGGACACCATTAAAAAAATGCTTTCACGGCAATATTTCACTATTTTTGTCCTTTTTTTCTATTTTGAGCCGTCTCAAGCTGTGAGAGATGTAGCTTGTTATTACTGCAAACACATCAAAGCTCGTGCATGACACATATGGTGTTGAAATAATCGATGCTAAAATTAGGTGCTACAAGTTATTTTCCAAAATTGCGAGCGTTGTTATTTCCGATGCAACTAGAAATATACGTGTATAATTTTTGTCCATTTAGCGCCTTGCATGGGTAGATCTTTTCTTCTCGAGAACAATTCGAATCAATTACTGTTGCACGCATGAGGTCAGCTATTGATAAATATAGTCTGTATATTGAAAATTCTCACAATTAAATTATGGTTATTTCTATTATACATAAGTAACTATATGTATGCCTTTATTGATGGCTCTATCAGTTCAGTTTAAATTGTTCTTCCTGGAGGTCCAGTAAGGATCATCTCTTATTGATTCAGTGTTACTACAGGAGGAAACCTAAACTAAACTAACTTTATTTATACTGGATAGCTCTATCAGTTCTAAACTGCTCTTCCTAGAGATCCAGTAAGGATCATCTCTTATTGATTCAGTGTTACTACAGGAGGAAACCTAAACTAAACTAACTTTATTTATACTGGATAGCTCTATCAGTTCTAAACTGCTCTTCCTAGAGGTCCAGTAAGGACCATCTCTTATAGATCCAGTGTTACTACAGGAGGAAACCTAAACTAAACTAACTTTATTTATACTGGATAGCGCTATCAGTTCTAAACTGTTCTTCCTAGAGGTCCAGTAAGGATCATTATTGATGTTTACTTTAAGCAAAAAAAATTCCCATTCATCCATCGATCTTTACTTGTGCATCCATCGTCATCCAATTTGATCAAATTCAACGTTTCCAATAACAAGCTCATTTGCATCTGCAGACAAACTGTCTCAAGCACTAAACTGCGTTTCCTAATCTCCTCATCAAATCTTTCCATAATTCTATTTGCCGAATGATTACGAATTAACTCTTATAATTAAGGCAGATTAATACAGGCTACGGCAAGCCAGATAATGTACCAAATCGCATCAAAAAGTCTTATGCCTTTGGCAGATACCCCTTTACCCTGTAAAAACATTGGACAGGAACAAATTTTATCAGCTTTAGCGAGGTCGAGCTATGTCAATTACCCGTTGCGATATCACGCCTCACTTGTGAGTTTTCTCGCCCGAGATAAGCCCATTCAAAGCATAACAAGTCTCACGGGAATCTGGCAAAAAGTTGGCATTTACAATCGGATATTAGTGATTTTACTATGGGTCAATTTCATTCGCCAGTTAATCTGCAGTAATGTGAATGCAAGAAACGCCAGGATGAGTGCACATAATACGCGCGGAATATTATAATTCGGGATTGCGCGTCCTAATCTTGTTCACGTGTATTGCATGACGCAAGATATGATAGGACGATTATATAGTTTGTCTAAGATGTACGATTATATAGTTCGCCCAATGAAAATCACACAAGATCTAACCTGACGCCTGACGGTATATAGTTTGCCCTTGGAAATGACGCAAGATACGGCTGTATATAGTTCGTCCTATGACAGAGGTATCTGGGGTAATTAAGCAAAGTTACTTGAGTTTAGTAACGCTGGATCAACAAGAGATGATCCTTACTGGACCACTAGGAAGAACAATTTAGAGTTGATTGAACTATCCAGTATGAGTAGAGTTATGCTAGAAAGCCTAGTTATGCTTTCTCCTTCAGCAGAAATGCAGATCCCTACTCGACTTTGGGTTAAACATGGTCCGAAGAAGAAACAAGATATTTTGAAAACAGAAAAGAATACCAAATTTCAGTAAAAAATCCTATAAAAAACATCGTCAAGTGTCGATGTTAAAAAATATCGTTAAGCCTTTAAGAAGATGGCGGACGCATATCAGATTAGACTGGCATTCGATACAGACACTGCCTGCCAAAAAATACCAAAAAGATATAGTCCGGTGTTAGTGGGCTGTAATTCGGTATTCAAAAGTTTATTGACGTATGCCTCTATAATTTTACGATTTGAACCAGATTAAGCAAGAAATTGTTCATACCAGCTAGCAAAATAACAATAAATTCAATAATTACAACTAGATTTATGCAGGAGACAAGATTTGGGTCATATTTCTAAAACTATCATTTCGGGTAATAAATGGGAGCTTGTAACATGAAGTAGATCGATTACAAAGATGTTTGAAGCAAATCAGGTTTTGTACCTCATGGGCGAAACCACCAATTCACGAATTATGTTTTTAAACATTTGTAATTCTATAAGTTTCATGCATTCTTTAATGCTATCACTGCCCACGACAGATTATCGCCGTACGCTGGGTGCAAGATTATAAGTGATGAAAACATTGGGACATAAAATCAAAAGAATTTAAATAATATTCTAAATTTACTTATTTATCAGTTCTGATAGCAATTGGCCGCAAAACTGCAATGCTTTTTGAAACGTGCATTTTTACACATGACCACAGGATTCCTGCCCGGAAGAACGCGCTCAATTTTGCTGAGAATCGGAAATATTTCTACAGAGTTTTGAAGCGTGTTTGAGGCGAATTGGCAGAGATGGCTTGATGCAAAAACAAATTTTCGAGTGGGGATCTCTCGCGCGCTGTCTGAGCTGTGTTTATTTTAGGATTTCGACAAAGTGATGCTCTTTGAGTGGGTGCAAAAGGCTCAAGGATTGCTGATCACTTATCTGCTGAGTCTTGACATAAATCTCTAAGTTTGAATGCAAACACTTGAGTGCTTTCAGAGTGAGATAAACCAGATTATGGTTATCTGCGGTTCGGATGCCTGAAATTATTCAAAAGGCTGCCTTATCTAAAAGTCTTTAGAAATGAAAGAAATGCGACCGGACACCGGTTTCTGTACAATAATGTTGAAAGCAAATTTATCAATCACCTTGCGTGCTGCGATAACAACCCTGGCCAGGTGCGAGGTTTGTCAGAGAGTTCTACTACACCCCTGAACCTCTGCTCTTTCGCTTGTAGACTCCCTTTGTAAACATATGGGCAAAAGAAAATACTCATTATTGTTCACTTTATCTCTTGCAATCTCGCGACAATGTCAGTCAAATACGATATACAATATGCCATAAATCATCACTATTGCTTCGTGAATAGCGTTGATATATCATTGAATTATTGCACGGAAAAGCTTCGAAATCGTCAAACGGACGCGTGTATAAGTTATTAACAAGCTTTACGCGTAGATAGCAGAGCAATGAGGCTTTCTGATAGAATCTAGACAGGCGTGGTTCGGAACCGAACGTGTTTTCAATTTTACGAAAGGCGGGAGACGATTTTCCTGGCGGGTTGACAACACATTACAAGTGATTCAGTTAGCACTTCATAATTAGAACATTGGAAACAAATCAAAAACTATTAGTTCGTTGACGTTGTCATACCCAGCAAAACGAGACGTGCGTTTCAGACGGTATTACTAAGGCGTTTTGCAGCGATATCAGTTTCAACAGTAAATTCGCAAATATGCGTTCCAATAATTTTTTTAGCATTTACTATACCATGGAAATCCGAGATATACATATTACTCCATAAAACGATAATATCTTTGGGATAGAAAATGCAACACGATAGCAGATTGTAGATAACATAATTCTATACACGACAACAGAGCAATGCTTTTAACAAGGAAAATTTGCCAGGGAAATGTCGAAATTCTTGTGGTATTTCAGTCCACGAAGACTGTTTAATAATCCAGCAGATTTTCAGACCCCTGTCATGAAAAGGTTGATTTTAAACGTTTGACGATTAAAGTGCTGATTGAAGACGCCCCTGGCTTGCTTAATCTCTGCACGATTTGTAGCTCACCTCGTGAAGCACAGCTATACAATGAAAAGCTCATAACTTAGCTAGCGACTGATGAAACCTCTGTCAATAATTCCTGTGGGGAAGACCGAAGACAGACGTATACCCCACGAAGATCCGTGTCTTATTGCCACAGCCCAAAGCTACTCCTCAAAAAATGAGTTACAAGTCCCTAGATCTTTCTTAATACCACGAAAAAAATTGAATTAGCTCGAAATTCATAAATCAATTTATTCCAACGAACTTTAAGGCTTGAAAAATTGCAAGAAATTCTTGCAAGTATCTCTTGATGCATGGGAGAGACAGCATGTCGTTGTATTTTAAAATTACCGATAACGAACAATTCTTAAGTAAACACTGATGTCTAGACATACATCAAACTTCATTTCCCCTTCAGATATCTTCTTTTATGCATGATACGGTACTGAAAAATGGCATTAGCAAGTGCTCGGATGAGATTGTCTGTTCAATTTTCAGCGGTGAAAAAATGTGGTTTTCGACCGGATAACTTTTAATTTAACACACGATAATTTGGCTATTTCTTGCCATCATGGCATAAAAGATATTGATATAGAAAGCGAAAAAAACCCTCTTTCTTTCTGTGAAAATATTAAATCGTTTGACTCCATATTTAATGCATTGCGACATCTTAAAGTGAGGATTGCACTTTTTTTTGAGGCACCCTTTATAGACGTTTCTGACGTTGTTCACTTTAGTTATAATGCATCATCAAGTGTTGGATAAAAATCACCAACGCGAATTAACAGACGACGATGCTGACATAATAATATCCAATAGACGCATTACTCTCATTAGAGTGTCTGCATTAAAAGCTCAGCATTGGGGGTTGAATTAACAATGATGACATGCTTGTTATAACAAAAAAACATTTGACGTCTAGACGAAAATTTTAAATGAGATAGTCGCAAACTCATTGCCCTTGCTGTGCGCTGTAGTTATTTTGTTGTATTGGTAATTTTAAGAGCAATTCTATACCTGAAGTGTGTGCTATGATTATGGTGCTAGATTTTTTGTTAACACGGTATATATGGTGTAAGATCACATAAAATTTGTTTGTACGTTCATTTGAATGATGGAATTTGCTTATTTCTAAACGCAAAAGGAGCAAGTACTGCAATGATCAACTGACATTGAGAAAGGTTGAAAGTGAAACACTGAATAAAACATTGCAAAGCAGTAAGTACTAGACTAGTCAGGCTAATATTAGTAGCAACAGTCAGTACTCAGTCAGACTAGCAGTACTGCAATGATCAACTGACATTGAGGAAGGTTGAAAGAGAAACACTGAATAAAACATTGCAAAGCAGTAAGTACTAGTCAGGCTATATTAGTAGCAACAGTCAGTACTCAGTCAGACTAGCAGTACTGCAATGATCAACTGACATTGAGGAAGGTTGAAAGAGAAACACTGAATAAAACATTGCAAAGCAGTAAGTACTATAGACTAGTCAGGCTAGTATTAGTAGCAACATGCAGTCAGCACTCAGTCAGACTAGCTGTACTGCAATGATCAACTGACATTGAGGAAGGTTGAAAGAGAAACACTGAATAAAACATTGCAAAGCAGTTAGTACTAAACTAGTCAGGCTAGTATTAGTAGCAACAGTCAACACTCAGTCAGACTAGCAGTACTGCAATGATCAACTGACATTGAGGAAGGTTGAAAGTGAAACACTGAATAAAACATTGCAAAGCATTAAGTACTAGACTAAGTCAGACTAGTATTAGTAGCAACATGCAGTCAGCACACAGTCAGACTAGCAGCACTGCAATGATCAACTGACATTGAGGAAGGTTGAAACGTGAAAGAAAAACACTGAATAAAACATTACAAAGCAGTAGGTACTAGACTAGTCAAAAAAATTCGGTCGCTTACGCGTGTGAGGTAACTAAAGTAGACTTGAATAGTCATTTGCGTCAGCCTGAGGAGCTTATTACACAGTAAGGATCTTAGAAAGCGTAGGCGCCTTAGGTATAGGTTTGCCAGTGAAACACTCCAAAGTACTCTAGTAAAATTAGCTTAGATCATTCAAGTAGCATAGATGGGATAAATCTAAGAGAAGCTTGAAAGCCAATCGCAAAGTAGATGATCTGGTAAGACTTGTCATCCATTGATGTGTGATCTGTGGTGTGATCCAATGATCCTTAGTTTGATTTTTTCAACTCCGTAATAATTCTTCCTGTAGTAAGATCCTTCATGTCCTATGTCCTTCATACATTTCATCCTTTCAAAAATTTCATCCTTCCGTTTTAATTACCACAGCGTGATTAACTTTGGTAATCCGTACATCTTCCATCATAAATCTGGTGTCGAATTCAAAATCCATACTCAAAAAAAATGATCGGATTAATTTGCCCAGGTGGCCTTTTCGAGGTGTCATATTAACACATATGCATGATTGTAGCTTCGAAATCAGGACTATATACAAGATTAGTGAACATTGTGACGCCTTTTTGACCATGCCACTGTTTTTTTTTCAACACGAATACGGTTTCGAATGAAAATCACATTATCGCATTGACGTCTTCGCAGGATTAAAACATTTGAATACGATGCAGATGCATTTGGGGGAACAATGAATATTTCATCCTATAACCAAGCCCTGACCCTAGTGCAACCCATCGACATTTCGCGGGGGACAAAACGGGAATGTGCGTATGCGTGGGGGGGGGGGAGCCACAACTTTGGACGCAAGATACAATCCAGTGTATCCTAATCCACTTGGTAGAATATTCCTGCGGGTGAAATCGGAATGTTTGGGGGAAAAGCAACCGGATTTTTGCCGTTCAAAACAACTTCATTTAATCCACTTCGTGGGCGAAATAAGTAAGCATGTCCCGGAAACCCGCAAACTTTGGAGATTTAAAAGTCATTCCATCATAAAACCTAATCCACTTCGTAGCCGGAATCAAAATTATTCTATTCATAAACAATGTCCGCGCACATTTCACCATTCGAAATAGATGCATCGCGCATTATCTTATACAAACTAAGGTCTTTCCTAAATAGGCATATCTGATATTTTTACTGTGAATCACCACTACTTCAGCGACGGAGAAAGTACAGAAAGATGACATTTGATAATAAAGAATGCTGCCGGAAGTGCAACGTTGCTGATTTTAAAACGATTCCATAAAACTTAATCTACTTTATAGCCGGTATCAAAATGCATCTATCTAACAAACGTAGGGTACAAATATATGACCATATACATTAAAGTTATCACGATGAAAAACAGCCGGTGTGTTCTTAGGAAATTACGGAATCCTGCTCTGATTTACGCACACGTCTGATCATTATTTTCACTAGGAATTATGGAGTCCATTGCAATTAGCGACGAAAAAAATATATAAAAAAGTCGATGTAAAAAACAAACTTGGATGAAAGATCAAAATTATATCTCTTAAGTGTCTTGTTTATTCTACGTCTTGAAATACAAATATCTTCAGAGGCGTGCATTGGTATTTGCCTCGCAGATAATCCAGCGCGACATTACTGCTTACCGCAGGTAATAGAGTGGAATATGTTATAAAAAAATAGTGAAATTCTCCGGACTATATTTCACGCATGTTATATGGTTTAGAAACTGTAAAACTTGTAGTTTTATTCAATCTAAGATCCTCTATGTATAGCTGTGATGTTAATTTTATCCTTATCGCCCGAATAAAATTCAGTCTATACTTGAAATTATTGATAAAAAAGCGAGCCCCCTTCGATCTTAAAAGGTACATTAAAAAACGTTATCATCAAGTATTAAAAATTCACATTTCATATGATCATAATTTACGTATATATAGCATTCTGTGCAATTATCTACACTATCATATATAAAAGTTTGATGAATATGTGTTTTCATTTGATAAACTACAGAGTTATTCATAACTTAGTGCGGTTAATACAGTACACAGAGTCACAGACGAGAATAAGACGATTTTGCCGTGAACTATGTCAATACGATAGCCTAAATTAGATACGTTTCAAGTTTCCCAAGGCCCCTAAAGTTGCAGACTCTTCAAAAATATTTACATGAAAGATAAGCTGCCTGAAATATACGAGAAAATTTCGCGATGTTTCGAGGGCTTTCGTGAGCAAGATAGTTAGTACGCTACGTACGAACTCCTTTGACGCAAACCCTTAAGAGGTATTTTTAGTGTTTATGAGAAATATCCCGAAGCGATTTTCGTCTTTTGAAGAACTTATTTTGCAACAACATTTGCAGGCGTCAATCAACACCTCGTGTTCTGTATTTCTCGGAACTGCATTCCAAGAAGAGGTTTAGAACGTTTCTCAACATGAGCTGAACAAGCGGTCGGTATATGGTTTGCAAAATCGCTATATTTGCAGGAAGCACCTGGCTATATAAGCGATTGCTTAGAGCAATTGCAGACCGTTGCTCCATCCAGTTTTATCGCGCGGTATTGGGATCGAAAACTCGCAACACGCGCGGGCCTAAAGCTGGTGCCGTTTTCGCCGGGAAAAAACCTATGACTTTTGAGTCTGACGATGCTAAGGCAGTGACACACTAATAAGTAAATTAGGCTAACTCATACTTGGTGTGAGCTGGTCTGTAGATGTTCCGTTTAACACATCGAACCATCCAGTCAATTCCATTTTCAACGCCGTCTCTGAGAGGAAATTCAAAAGCAAGTTAAGATCTCGCGAAATAGTTGTAGCATGCTCAATTTGGCTAAACCTATCTCCCCGAACCAGGGGGAGAGTTTGCATGAGAAAAAAACACTAAAAGATAACATGGCAGAGTAGTGATTGGTGTTATGTTCGTGTTACATGAAGTATAAAACATTAGAAAGAACACATGTAATATATTTGGGACGAGGAAATAAAGACAATTTTAAAGATACAACAATAGGGTGTGTCTCTTAGATCTTACCCTTCCAAAGCTGAGATTGGTTGAACTGTGCAATCTCGCCTTCCAATGTATGGTGTGACATCTTTGAATGCGTCCTTGATATCTTCTACAGGTCTTGCATTCTAAAAACATTATATAACTTATAACATCTATGTACTATAGTTAACACTGAAAATTGAAGAAAAAATTGAAACAAGCCAGCAGTGTGGAGAAGAGTGATTACCCCCACCCAGTAAGTATGGGTATCTATCTGGATCTATCCTTGAGTTTTAGGAATTGGCTTTTCGCAATAATAATGAAATGTGTTTACGATTTGTTCTTTGGAAAATCAATCTCTATAGTTCATTGTGTTTTATTGCTATCATCAACCAATAGCAAAGTTTGTTCCTTTAAATAGGTACCTACCCAATCTCCCCCCCCTGAATTTCTGCAATCATGGAATTTCTGCACCCCCCTTCTCACTAAAAAACCTCTTCCTATGCCAATTGTTTTGGTCAACCAAATATATTTAGCTTCAGCGAAAACTATTTGTTTTATTCGAAAACCATGACACTAGGTAAAACAATCTTCGATTTACAATACCTGGGAGTCTTGTTTATTAAACAGTACCAAAAGTGGGACATTTTCAAGATCAGGACTTTGGATCACATGACCTGACAGAAAGAGCGATGAAATTACTGTGGCCAATACACTCTGTGCTAGGATTTCAATCTCAATCTATGGTATACACCCCTAGAGCTAAGCAACCATATTTAAGGTAATACTCACTGAACACTTTGGCAGCTTCATCATGTCTTGATTCATCAACTGAATCAACAAGATATATAAGACCATGGCACTCTTGATAGTACTAGATTGAAGAAAAACCTTGTAAGCACGAGAAAATCATTGAACGAAGCCTGTATTCTGAAATATTGGGCATATTTTTTCATGTAGAAGTGAGTCCATAACACAATGTAAATCATGAATAAACATAATGCATGATGTTACATGAAGTAGAGTTTGTAACACAAAGCATGTGATAGTTGTTGGTGATGAGCGCTGAACATGTACGTAGGTATAGTCATCATATTCTGGAGATGATTCAATTGCTCCGAAGAAAATGTATAAACCTGTCATCAACTGAACAATTATTACCTTATCCCAGAGTGACTGGAGGTCCTGGTGTCCTCCGAGGTCCCAGAACAGTAAACGTACACCAGAAACATCAACTTTACCAACTAAAATAATAAAAACCTTGTTGCAAAATGCTGTTTGCACAGATCCAAAAATACCACAGCAAGGAACATTTTCCTAAACATCAGTCACAATATTGCTGTGAAGTGTTCAAGAAATGAGAGGAAACTTACACTGCAATTAATTGGTCAAAAATGTCTTTCATTTACTATAATGTCTCCCAATTACAGCAACTTGTCAAATGGTCACAGTCGTTTCATCTAGGGGGAACCTAAGTAGTCTGCTATGTGAACCCTTGTAAAGGTTACTCTCTATTTCTATATACTTACTATTCAAACCAACTGTATTTGTTATTTTCTCAAAAGGAATCCCTCTGTAATCGCTATTAAACTTTCTTTTCACTTGTTCCAAGAACGTCTATATAAACCAAATATGAAATATAACATATTTTGCACAACTTGGTCGAAACTGAACGTTGGTCTCTTGAGATTTTAATTGAATTTTTGTTGTCCTTAACATCGCATTTTGATAAGGCTAAGTTGTACAGTACAACAATGACGAAAATCTTTACCAAAAAAATATTTAAAGTCGCAATTAATATTCAAATGTCACAAATTTATCTTCGACTTTTCAACGCCGCGAAATTTTACACGCTTGCTGTTGAATAAACACATGACTAGAAAACTATACATCATAACAAAGAACCAGCAAATACAAACCACAAAAATGATTAGAAGACATTGAAATCAACGTCAAATATTCATTTCAAAAACTCAGCTGGATACGAATATTCCTCAACATACCGTTTTGCCGACGTTATCCACCCCCAAAATGAGTATATAATATTCGTCTTTCTGAAACATGTAACGCCATAATCCGGAGAGCAAAGTGAACATCTTTGATGTTCATTCAGACGAAGACAAAACAGGAAATTTTATTTCTAAATGCTCACATTTTGATCTCTTTCAGCTCTTTCTTCCCACTTGAAGCCGCCATCTTGAACTTTTGCGCGCAAGTCTGGAAACGAATCTTGAGCTGTGATCTTGAATTGAACCAAAGTTCAGCGTATCAATAGACCTTTCGCATTTGTAGACTTATGTTGTATCTATGCAAGAAAATTCAATCAAATCGCCACAGCTGAAAAGAGCGTACTAAAATTAGTAGAAATGCAAAGTTTGGATACGAAATGTTGTAAAATACGGAAATCAGTTCTAAACTGTTCTTCCTAGAGGTCCAGGCAGTAAGGATCATCTCTTATTGATCCAGTGTTACTGCAGGAGGAAACCTAAACTAAACTGACTTTATTTATACTGGATGGCTCCATCAGTCCTGAACTGTTCTTCCTAGAGGTCCAGTAAGGATCATCTCTTATTGATCCAGTGTTACTACAGGAGGAAACCTAAACTAAACTAACTTTATTTATACTGGATAGCTCCATCAGTCCTGAACTGTTCTTCCTAGTGTTTCCAGTAAGGATCATCTCTTATTGATCCAGAGGAAACCTAAACTAAACTAACTTTATTTATACTGGATAGCTCTATCAGTCCTGAACTGTTCTTCCTAGAGATCCAGTAAAGGCTAGTTTCCACTCAGGAAAATTCTCCTTTGGATCGGACGGGACAGGAAAGTTTCTTTTGTATAAACGCCGCCTGAGAACTCACCGACAAAGGAAATTTTCCTGTCCGTTCCGATCCAAAGGAGATTTTTCCTGAGTGGAAACTAGCCTTAACGATCATCTCTTATTGATCCAGTGTTCTACTGAACATGATCCCACCGAAAAAACATCTTTCATTTGATCAGGTCAGATACCACAAACTATTATAATTCAACACAGATAAGACACGGATGTTCTAGCAACTGAAAAATATGTGTACAAACTTTAATCAACAATGAGTGTCGCGTTAGTATAACTTTCTACAAAATAACGTCCGTCCTAATATGGACATCACACGTGATCAGCGTGTATCTGGTCGATGTGTATAACCAAAATAAATTTCGACCAGCAAATATTTTCTGTACATATTATTAATGCAAGTTATTCCAACACCTCAACACCGATGTCCCATTATTATTAGCAGCTTGATTTCCGCGAAAAGCACGATGCTTCAGAAAAAGGTCAGCTTGTTCGCCTCTCATGGCTGTTTTAATGTGGCTCGGCTCAGATCGATGGAGGACGCCGCTGGGGGGCTTCAAAGTAGAACTAGGTTTGGGGGACGAATTGAAAAATATATACAAGATTTTTTTAAAAAAACTGGTACAAATTCAAAAGGTTCATAAGTCAGAAAACATAGGTCCAAAAGATAGGTAACAATCTGACACGATATTTTAGGTGTCTTAAAGAATATACGTGAATTGAAACGCTGCCCGTGCTTACTTTCTTCTGGATACATTTTTACAAAAATACGGTTCTGTTCCAAATATCCCCCATTATCCCTAGACATATCTGAAGCCCCCTCATAAATGCGGCGTACAGTCCTTCACAGTCCTTCACTTGGCGCGCGGTCGTGGATGATTCGTCATCAAGGGAGATGGCTAGAAGTTCTTTCTAACGTGCCCAGATGCCACAGAGGCTGATCTCTGAGGCGTTCTCGCGTTCGGGGTGAAGTTGTTGCCCTCGGCTGAATGCCGCCGTCCATCCTCAGAATCTTTCCCATGTTTCCTAAAGAATTACCATGCGTCAACAGCTTCTTATCATGAAGGGTTTTGTAACGGTTTGTCGGAGAGAGCAACAACTTTCTATCAAATGTTGTACAACAAACTGCCAAAGTCCCCCACAGACCGGACGCGTGATGCGGCAACGCGACGCGAATTTTCAAAGTTTTTTCACTTCCAAAAGCAAATAAATTTTAACCTAACAGAATAATTTTGTAGATTACTTAACGATCATGCATTTTGACTGCTCTGGTTTCCATAGATTTCACATTTTGCTGCCAGAATTTAATCTATATATGCTTCTGAAAACTGAAAATTCGCGTCGCGTTGCCGCATCACGTCTGGTCTGTGTCGGCCTTTAGGCCCTCACGTCGAAACGTCGAGAAGTGTTTTGCCTATTTTAGGCAGTTGTTGTACCACATTTGCGAAGATTACTGAACATGTTTTAACTTGGTACCGTCGTGCAAAGTGTTCTTCAAACCAACTGGGGCCGGTTGTATCAAGCCCGTTTAGCTTAAACGGTGGGGATAAGTTCAAAATAGAAAGCAAGTCTATCGTTTTATTCAACACGCATTCAACTAAATGTTTTTAACCTTAATACAAAGATACTGTTTACAACTACATATTCAGTGCATAATATTCAAGTTGACTCATTCAAGAGAGATGTAGGAGTGTTGTTTAATTTTGACTTATCCACCGTTTAAGCAAAACGGGCTTGATACAACCGACCCCTGGTTGACAAAATGAGAGTTCTTACTATTCGTTGAACTCACTTACCTTGGCGACTGCCTGTGCCTGGGGACGATCTTCTTCGTGAGATACGAGACCCATTCCTTCTGCTCGTCGTGTGACGGAGCCAAGACCAGCAATTCCTTCGCAGTTAACATGTCGGGTGTTACTGGGAACGAAAAATACGAATGTCACATTACCGCTGTTACTCGATTTATGAAAATGAAAATATGTTTATGGTTTACCAGACCTCCGGGTAGAATCAGGGTATATTATGGTTAGGGACAGAGGGGTGTACATTGAGAAATAACCCAATCTATCCATCCATCCAACTACCAGTTCCTAGCCCTTCCTGGGGCCACTTGTATAAAAGACTAGTTAACTTTTAACTGTAGTTAAGGACAGAATTGGCCAATCAGAGTTGTGTATTTCTGAGTTAACTAGGATTTAACTATGCAAAATGTAGCTAGAGTTTTATATATATATAAGAATTCTTAATTTCCATACCTTGACAGGCGCTGACACAGGCCTCTTCCCTATCCACGTGGTCTTTGTGACATTTGATGTGACATCCTGAAAAAAAATCCGATGTGAGCTTCAGGGATTGAAAAATATCTTTGTAGTGTGTGGGGTAACAGGTACAGACAACATACTTATTCGGAAAGGGGCGAAAGTTCTAAATATATATTATTTGGGGTGCGAACCATTTTAGGAGGATTGTCTATGGGGGTGAAGGGAAACAGCGGGACATGTCGCAGCTCTCGGCTTTCGTCCAATTGGATAATGCTTTTCTATGCTTTTTAAAGAACGAAGCTATGCCAAAACTACCCAAAACAGCGGGGATGAGACTGTGACAGGTGTGCAGCATGACAACTTTAACAAACAAAGTAAAGTAAATAACTGGAAATAAAAGAAGCCACTTACTTCTACATTCAAGAGCGTCAGGTGCTTTGAACATGTGCCAGAGCGGTTTAGGGCATGTATCGCACGTGGTCGGCATGTGATAATGGACAATTAAGAACTCGTGTTGCATGTACACGATTAGATTTCCACGTTCCTAAAAAAACATTTTCACACGCTGTTAAAAAACATCCTCCTGGGTCGGTTAAACCCTGCGAATGTGAGGTAATTGGATGCAGTTTCGAAGAATGACGGTAGGATTAAGATTTAGATATAGGATTAAGGATTAAGAACTCGGATCAAGGGATTAATTAAATAGGAATGGCTGATGGTACCTCCGGGGCTTCTTGCAGCTCGTTCTCCGTTTTTCGTTTACTTTCTCCCTCGCTACCGTAGAGAATCTGAAGAAACAAAGTTTTGATGTCATCAAACAGGACATTGTCTTGGCCCCCCCCTGATAGAATCTTGCGGGAACCCCGCGCGAAATAAACACGTGGGTTTCTGAAGGTCTCAGAGCCCCCCTTAGTACCTGGAATATCCTAGGAATTTCATTCTTGTCCGCTCGAATGACATCCCCTTGGGACACTGGTCTTGCGTGGAAAAGTTTACTACAAAAAATAGATAAGATTTCATACAAGGCTTTCCACCCACGGAACAGTCTCACCAGTTATGTGCAATATGGTCTCAATATATTCACCTTATATCAAGTATCATGTTAGGCGTGGCGCTGGATTTGTCAGCCTCGTTGTTGTAGAAGAAGATTTTTCGACTGCTGATGATAACATACTGGAAAGAAAATGAAAAATAGTCAAACGTCAAACCTTTTCGGCGTACCACTTAAACTGTCGCGAATTTCATCTATTTTAGCTTTATTCCCTTGAACATTATGTAGACAGTGAACTAGGTGTGAACAATAATTGGTTGCAAAAGTTTTGCAGGTTTTGAGAGCAAATAATATTACGGTTTGATTAAATTTAGATCTGTACAAATGACTCTGAAATACCTGTTTCTTCCAGCCATATTTCTTAATATTTTGTCTATTTGGCACCGCCAACCAGCCTTCCTTGGCAAACGATCCTGTAAAAAATCGAAATAAAAACTTTGTCGAATACAGAGGCTTCTTGCTAAAAAACGGCAGGTTACTACAACAAGGTTACTCCGATACCCAACCGGCTGGCACCGAGCATACACCGAGCATACACCGAGCATACACCGAGCATACACCGAGCATACACCGAGCATACACGAGACCTACCCGGAATATCCTCCGCGTTGTTCAAATTCGAAGGTACGACGTCAGCGACTTGTTTTAATTGCTTCAACTGAGCCTGCAGTTGTTCGATTAGTAAGTCTTTCGAATCACTCTCCATCTAAAGCAAAAAATAAAAGCATGAAATTGACTCTTTGCATGTTAGACTACTTTTTGATCTGTGCAAAATGATCCAATCAAATCACCACAGCTGAAAAGAGCGTACCAAAATTAGTAAAAATGCAAAGTTTGGTTGCGAAATGTCGTAACATACGGAAAATATAGCCTTGCAAAGTTTGCAAATTTGTATACTTTAGTTTAACGCACGCAAAAAGTTACCATTTTGGGCCCGAATGTGGTAACATTTTGCGTGCGTTAAACAAAAGTATACAAATTTGCAAACTTTGCAAGGCTATATTTTCCGTATTTTACGACATTTCGCAACCAAACTTTGCATTTTAACTAATTTTGGTACGCTCTTTTCAGCTGTGGTGATTTGATTGGATTATTTTGCACAGATCAAAAAGTAGTCTAACATGCAAAGGGTCTATTGAATATCAAACCACCGCAATACTTGCTTTAGTCGCAACAAAGAGAAAAGAAATATTTCTTTGAAAGTTACCTCGATTTTTTGGATTCTATCGTTTTCCGCTTGAATTGTCTGTGATAACAGAGATTGAATTTAACAAGAAAGTTTTTTTTACGACAATGATGAAAAACAATATCAGTTCTAAACTGTTCTTCCTAGAGGTCCATCTCTTTTCTCCAGTTCTAGAAGGGCAAACTTTGGATACACGTTAAAACTTACGTTTTGATAATCTGAGATTTGCATTTGATTCCTGTTAACCATTGCAGTGTATTTTTGCTTCTCCTGAAAAAGCATACAGATATCATTGAGATCTGATTCAAGCATACAAACCACGTGATCTTACGCTCATATTTTAGCCAATCAGCGCTCAGAAGGGTTACCGAAAAAGAAGTTCATTCTACAGTATTTAATCGATTATAACTTTTGTTATTCTTCAGGAAACTAGTCGAAATTTCATAATGTTTAGTTATAAGAACTATAGCTCTGACATAAATTTGAAACCGAAATAAAGCATATTTCAGGAGATATTAAGTTGTTTCAACGGAGAAATGGATTGACAACTGAGAACTGGTCCCAGTCTTTTCCCGCCTTCTCAATCACCCCGAAGCTAATGTAAAATACTTCAGATGTGTCTCTACCCCGGCGTAGACCGACTGGGAAATCTTACCCTCGTTAATTCCTGCTGTAGTTTTTTACATTCCTTCTCTTTCTTGCGAAGAACCATGGCGTTCCCTCGATTGCTTTCTTTCTTCGACATGTCCTTCCTGTTCATGATCTCCGCGAGTTTGTTAATCGCTTCAATCTTCATCATTTTCTCTCGTTCAAATTCTTTACGGAATTTATCCGACACCGTTTCTTTCTCCTTATCTTCGTTTTTCGCTTTCTCGAATTCTGAAAATGCCAGAACGAACGAATGTCCTCTTCAGGGTCACTGATCTCAAAATATAGAAACTGGATGGCGCATCTACGAGTCACTGAACCGAAAATGGAAACTGGCGAATCTGGCGTCTATTGCGCAGCAGGGTCAGAGACGGTCATACTGAATGCGCCTATTGATCTCGAAAAAGTAAACGCGGTATGTATCAGCTGTTTAAGACATCCTCTATAAACTTTACTGAGTCAATTATCACTATATTGAATGGACCAAATCATCTTAACGTAAGGGCTGTACAGCGCATGCGCTATATAGCGAGAATGTTCGAGTGCCCACTGACCTGAAAACAATTACTGGATAACTTAATTTTGGATTGAAAAACTAATGACGTCGCATCCATTTTAAGTTTGCTGTTCAGCCGGGGACAAAACACTGCATAAACCAGTCGAAGGAAAGTACTTAGAACATATCACAAACCTTCCGAGATTTTCTTCATTTCTTCATAAAGCTTATCCCGTTCTGAAATGGAGTCTTCTATTTTCTTCTCAAATGACTGAGTCGCTTCCTCCAGCTACGAGACACAGGTTGGAAGATCGTCAAACATCAAACAAGGAAATAGTAGGAAAAAATACGAAAAAACTAGGCAGCAAAGGAAATACCTGAGATATCCTTGATAACTTTTCTGACAGTTCAGTTTTATGCCTCGCTAGAGAATCTTTCAGTTCTAATTCCAGCATCGTCTTCTCTTTCTCCAAATCAGAATACTGGAACAGAAAGTATTTTGAAAATAAATTATGAAAGAATAAAAACTTGCGTTTTTGCAGACTTCTCTAATCCATCAAGAGTATTACTCACTCTCCCCCCAAAAATCGCCCCCACCATCCCCATCACTGTCTCTGATCCATTCATTCTACCCCGTCTTCAGCCGTAAGTTGTAATACACCCATGCAGTGGTAGCACCCCCTTCCACCCTCACCTACATACCCCCCAACACAATCTCATACAGTGGTACCACCGTCCTCCCACCCTCAGCTACATACCCCCACAAACGTAATCTCATACAGTGGTACCATCCCCCTCCCCAACATATCCCCACCAACACAATCTCATACAGTGGTACCACCCCCCTCCCACCCTCACAGACATACCCCCACCAACACAATCTCAGATCAATTTACTCAACTAACCCCGTCTTCAGCAATTTGTCTGGCAAGTTGTTCCGACTCCGCTTTGGTGGTTGTAAGCTCCAACTGCGCCGACAAAGATTCTCTACAAAAACACAATCAACTTTCGTGAAGCATCATGAAATCACACGTCAACCAGGCCCCAATTCCTTGCGCTAAAACTGTCATTCAAACTGCAATTTAAAACTGTGTTCATCCACAGTTCGCCTTTCCAACATTCCGTACAAAATGTGCCTGCAAGCAGTGTTTTCCTCAACAAAACTCCCTGCGGAAAATTCGCCTAAAAATTTGTACTGCACCTGTCTTCGTGAAGGTTACTCAATTCTTGTTTCAGCTCTTCGATTTTTTTAATTTTCTCTTCAATTTCTTCCTTGAGCTCTTTCACCTGACTTTTGTACAACGTCTAAAACATGACAATTGAGGAGAGTTGACGAGCGAGAATTTCTATGAGAGTTTCGTCTAGTTTTTTGCCCAGATCGAGAGAGTATGATCGTTGATGAAAGGTCAGGTAACGTTGACATTTTCTAGCTAAACTTACCGAGAAATATTGTTCGGCTTCTAGTTGGTCTTGTAGTTCCCTCATCTGCAAATCATCCATAGCGCTGGAACTAAAAGAGGCGAACGCAATATTGAAATACATTCAGGAGCAAAAAATATGTGTATAAAGGTGAAAACAAGTCAACTGCCGTCTTACAATTCATTCAATGTAATATTAAACGAAGTCGAGGGAAACATTCAGACTCATGGGAAAACAAAACTCACTATTTCCCTCGGGAGCATACATTAAATGTTTTGTTATATAGGAACAAAAACCACTTTCATTTAAAAAAAACCATTTTACTTTGTTATGACAAGAAGCGGGCAACAATTTTTCACCTGTTTCCCTGGCGGGAAACACTGCATTTATTTAAAGTCGTGTGAGTACGAATAAACCAATCACATTTAAAATACACAGCACCTATACATAACAATGATGTTTACGACGCGGGCAAGAACTTACAACGCTCACAAAGTTAAAGAAAAATACCTTTTTAATTTCGAATACGATTCCTCTAAACTCTTCTTATCCTCTCTTAGATCTTTCAAATCCTAGAAGAAAGATATCAAGATGAAGATGCCGATTTACTGGTTGAATATATGGATAAACAAGTAATGCTAGTTTGTACCTTCGACATTTGCTTATCCTTTGTATTGAGATCAGCGACTTCATCCATGAGTTTCTTGTTCTCGTCTTGAAGGCCGGTTCGTTTCAGAACCTCCGTATCATGTTGACTTTCCAACGTTTTTACCTGGCGGAGAAATAGTTTTAAAATGTTATACACGAGCTTGGAGGAATGGTAAACATTAGGGTGGCTTTATAGCACAACAACATGAAGTAATACGTGATGAAATAGAGAGACGAGCCGACAGAACAGTTGGATGTAAATAAATGAAACAGCTTGTGAGTTGTGTCTCCGAATACACATCTGTTTGTAAATCCATAGTGCATTGGTATGCCAGATAATGGGCCACACTTAAGCTTGCGGAGGAGGGGGAGGGGGAAGAAAGGGTTGGGGGCAGGGGGTGTTCGGGCTTTGTTCAAAGACACCCTGTCCACAGAAGTTCAACTAGACGAGTTACCTTTTTTACAAAAGCTTCATTATCTTGCTCGAGTCGTTCCAGTTTTTGTCTCGTGTCTTTATAATCCACGGTCAATACTTCGATCGTTCGCTGCGCTTCAGACAACTGCGCATCCAGCTTCAATTTGGTTTCGCGCTCTTTTTGAAGGGTCTGGACTGAAAGTGAACAAATGACCGCTTTGAGTAACACCTACATGAAGTACGTGGAAACTCGAACAATTTTCAACTTACAAGCTTTATCATGTTCGTGTCTCTCCTGTTCTTTCTTCTCATCAAGGGTCATCGACAAGCGTTTCTTCTCCGCTTGGAAGCTGTTGATCTGAGCTTTATATTCCGCGATGGCCTTGTCGAGTTTCTGCGTCGCAGCAATCTTGTCATATTCGATGTTGGCTTTTTCCTGAAAGCAATTAAACAAGGTCAACAAAGTCATTACGTACCTATGTAGTAGGACTTTGGTAAAATAATTTCATCTCGCAAGGTAAATAAAGTATATGTATTTGAGCCGGGCGAGTGTTCCATCAAATAGATGCGATTTTCTTCCTTCAATGGATGTGAACAGGGGGATAAGTTGCGGGTGTTTGAACAAGCGCATTTATACATTGGGGCATTCGTAACTATTCGCTCGTTTGCATCCGCCAAAAGAAAGCTGCATTTAAGGCTGGATTTCCACTTGCGGAGGAATGGTTCACTAGGGAAATATTTGCATATTTTCTTTTGAAACAGGAACAGTCAAGTCATGTTGAACTAATTTATTTATGCCGTGAAAATTCTTTTGAATTTGTATGCAAATATTTCGCTAGCAAATCATTTCTCCGCTAGTGGCAATCCACCCGGCCTAAACAGCACTTTTATCCCGGACGTCTGACCCACCTTCCTGAGAGCGACAACATCTTGCTCCAGTCTATTCTGCGTCAACGTTGCCTCGGCTATTTTATTTCTCAACGTTTCATTCTCTCGCTTCATTTCCATATGTTGAGCTGCAAATTTCAAATTTCACGTCAAACGATAACACTGCTACACTGATCTAATAACATACTGGATATATAGAAACCACCACTCAATAATGCAACTTCAAGAGCTCCAAATTAAAAAGAATTAAATCAAGCGAGCTTCAGGAAGAATCTTTCCGAGTTTGGCCCGTTTTAAGCTCCGTTTACACTTGCGATTTTGGCTGCAATTTTCTCCTTTGGGAAGATGTGAACGAGTGAATTGATTACGAATGCTCTGATATATAAGAGCTCTTATTTGAACATCAGTAACTAATTCACTCGTTCACATCTTTCGAAAGAAGAAAATTGCACATAAAACCAAGCAAAAATTGCAAGTGGGCCTTTAAACGTTATGGAAATTGAACTTAAACAAAAACTTCAGCTCGACGTCGAAACCTGGGCTAACTATGTATCTTAATGGTCAGGGGCCGGTTGTTCGAAAGGCGTTTAGCTTAAACGGCGGATAAGTTGAAAATGGAAAACAAAATTATCTATTTATTGAAAACATAGCTCGAATATTTCGATGTGAATGGTTTAATTTGGAATTTACCTTCGAGCTCCATTTTCTGCGAGTCTGTTTGCTTTTTTGTGCTGAGTTCGCTTTGCAACGATGCTTGGATACGAATTAATTCTTTCTCTAGCGCTCCCTGTAATAAAGGAGACCAGAGTTCTCTTGGGAGATCCACACAACAGCAAATTAAACTTAAGTAAGACCATTCAACTTTGCCGCCATTCGTCTCAAATATTTATAGAAGATGAGCGATCCAGTTTTAGTATAGATCAGTGCGAGTAATTTTTCTGCTCTAGAAGTTTGTTATTTGAGTTCATTTGTATTAAATTTTGCTCGTGATAAACACGGAGTCGAAACTGGGTTTTCCTAAGGCTGTTTTTCGTCTACAGCTGTAGTGAACCGTATCAATGCATCCTGGGAGCTCGACTGCAACTAACGACTGTAAACACGCTATGTTACTTCGCTACGAAAAAGTCAAAATGAAAAAAAAACAGGGGTAAAATATAATGGATGTGAAACTATACGTACTTTGGCTTCAGCGGTCATGCGGTGCTTATCTTGAAGTTCTTTAAATGAATGTTCTAATATCGTGTATTGCTGTAGAAATAAGAACACACAATACATATCAATATCTTGCATGATTCTAATAGTCTACATCTTTTTGTAACCAAACACACACTTCGTCGTGAACACAATTCAAGAACACTTCAAGAACTTATCTAGGGTTTCCAAGTGGCTTACCAATGAGTTAATTCCGTCACATCTTTATTTATACTGTGGATACTTTAAGATGCAGTCATAACTGCTATATCCAGCGTAATATTAGATCAGTGTTATACTACCTTGGTTAAATCCGCATAATTTTTCTTCGTCTTCGAACCAGCGTCTGTTTCTATCTGCAGTTTATCGCGCAGCTCAGAGGCCTGTAGAGAATATAAACGATGTTATTTAACATCATACAGTCCAGCCTTGGAAATATTCGAATGTCTAAAACTGGGCACATTCTCATTTGGATCTAACGTACGTTTTTCTCAAGCTGGGCTGTTTTTGTTTGAGCGCTTTGAAGCGCTAAACTGATCTCAGCTTTCGCACCGTGGTCCGTATCCAAACGACTCTGCAGATCTTGGACTTTGTTTTCGGCCTAAACATGTCGAAAGAAATCGTTTAAATATGAAGAGTAAAACGATACAACAAGACTTAAGTAATTTCTGTAAATAACAGAATAGCTAACTACAGTACCTTTCTCTTGGCTTCTGATTCAAACTCGCATCGTCTTTGGGCCTAGAGTTGAACGATGTCATTGTAAATCGGGCGACATGAATACATTACGAGACACAATGGTGTACTGTTATGTAGATAACATGAAGTACGCAGAATGAAGTGAAGTGAAGTTTGTTACCTCTCTTAAATCATGTTTGTACAAGGCTGCGTTTCTTTCTAACTCTCTATTCGATGTTTCGGCTTTCTTTCTTCCTTCGACCTGTGGAAAGATGCAATCAGATCATTTGAACATCGAAAACAGAGGATTTGATTCGTAGCAATAGGTTTGAAGTAAAACTCTCGATAACGACGTTATTCTGGTGGTTGAAATGGAAAACGATGCTGGCCAGGTCTTTTAAAGGGACTTCAAAGTTGAACTAACAGCTTTGTACATAGCAAAAACCTCTCACCTCCGATTCCAATTCTTTGGAAATCTTCTCCAACTTCGCTGTGATGGATCTGGACAAGAAAATAAACAAAACAATGCAGCTGTTGCTTTTGTAAACCACGCTTAACTACGGGTTCATGCGGTGAACATTGCCAGCAAAACGAAAGAGCAACGAATCTTTGTAAGGGCACCATGAACAGAACTCACTTTAGATTACTTTCCGCCTCGTCTTTCGCTGATTTCTCTTTAGCCAGTTGTTGATCGAGAGCGTCCATTTTCTTCCTGATGTGGTCGGGCGTAAAATGCTTGAAACCGCCCGTGCTGTTGTCTGATATCTACGAACCGAGAAACGTTTTAAAAATACACGTTTGTTTGGGAAATCGTTCATCGCAATGGATCATTTTCCTCTTCAACTATAAATGCTGAACCACCATTGCTTTGACCAAAAACTTAAATGGTGCGGCATTTGTAAATAAGCAAGAGGTCCTTACACAAGATTTTAAAGAGCTCGTTTTTTTCGACAAAAACGCAAAGAGTTTTTTCAGGATCTGCAAAACCAAAGAGTTTTGACCGATACCATTTAATAATTTAGTTCGAAGAATATTCAAGAAGTTCAAGAAAAGAAGCGTAGCACGATTTCTTTTTACTTCTACGAGCAAAATTGCCCTTCACTCAACGATGTCACACAACGAGTGTAAAAACACAAACACACACACACACTACAGACCTGCTTTGCAAGGCAATGACCGCAAATACCATAATCCTATGACAAACCATTCAAAATGCAGATTCAACAATAATAGTATTGAGAGCTAGCGACTGACTGGTTGATTGAGGTCCTCTACAGCCTGAGTGGGCACCGCGGTGGTGAGTGATATCGATCGATAAATACCGATCAAGTTCATTTTCCTTTTTCGAAAAAGAAAAATTCATCAAACTTACCACAGAATCTACCGGTTTTCCGGCTGAACCACCCTTTCCTTTTCCAATTGAATATCTACAAATACAAGAGTCATTTGTTTGATTTTAGAGACAATATTTCTCGTCGTATAAAGGGGTAAACGCGTCGTATTAAACGCAGACCTCGCTGTTTCGAAGGACTCGTTTGTGAAATTCAATTCAATTTTTATCAAGTTTTGCAAAATATATGAGAACTCAACGGATTACGTAATGTTCCCGCGCGACTCCACGAATGCCTTGCAGTCACACATATATATGTACAAACTCACAAACGTACTTTTAAAAACTCGTCACAGGCAGGGACAGCTCAAGATTTTCAAATGGCTACTTACTCGTAATCACAAGAATACGTGAAGCCAATAAATGGCAAATTGTTCCCAGCAAAAGCCTACAAAATAATCCGAAGTTAACACAGAAGAGATACCACTCCAGCAGTTTTTACATATATATAGTTCCTGTTATCGGCAATGATATTTCTCATTTTGCACGAAAAATGTCCCGCCAATTTTCGCATCTAAGTGGACTGTATTTCCCGCCAATTTTCGTCTCTAAGTGGACTGTACATTATCTTGAAGTACCAGGTTTTCAGTGTTTAGACTGAGCTCAAACAGTGTGGACTACAAAATTTTCGCCATCCCCAGGAGCCGGTTGTATCAAGCCCGTTTAGTTTAAACGGTGGATAAGTCAAAATTAAATAACATTCTTACATCTCTCTTGAATGAGTCAACTTGAATATTATGCACTGAATATGTAGTTGTAAACAGTATCTTTGTATTAAGGTTAAAAACATTTAGTTTGCTTGTTGAATAAAACGGCACACTTGTTTTCTATTTTGAACTTATCCACTGTTTAAGCTAAACGGGCTTGATACAACCGGCCCCAGATTGATAAGCATACCTTGGTGGGAGCAAACGTCTCCTCTCCACCCTCAGGGTCAGCAATATCGTCAAAATTCGTCGTATCGGTGTCCGAAACTAGCTCTGGCACTACCGGAGCCACCACTAAAATAAAAATAAACGAGAGGTTGAATCATTTGCCGCAAATAAATTTTAAATTGCCACGATGAAACAGATGGCAGTGTGTCGATTAAAGGCATGATTATTTGAAAATAAAAAAACCGGTTAAGGTCAGTTCACATGGGCGAAGCTTCCTGAAGCAAATTTCCAGTTTTCCGGAATGAAATAAATATAATTCTGTGAAAGGAAATTCTTCAATTTTGAACGCTAGACGAGGCAAAATGAACCATTGTGTGAAGTAGTCTTTAAATATATCATAACAGAATTGCATTTGCTTCTGAAAACGTCAGAAATATAGCGTGGGTCTTCGGGTGTTAAAAAGCGATACGGAAATGTAAAAATAAGCCTTACTCTCTCTAATATTCTCCCACGTCCATTGTTCGTTCTTAAAAAACCTCTGTTTTCTTATCTCATCCACCCCCTTTTGACCTATACGCACAGTCCTGGAAAAAAATAATAATCAGACGTTGTAAAATGCTCAGTATAACAATGAACTCTGTGTGCATCCAGTTTCATATTGCGGTCTGACGCACACAAGTGTATGACCGCAATATGAAACTGGATACACATACGTCTGGACTACTTAGAAGTATTGATTGTCTACTTAATATAAATATTGATTGTTAAAAAGGAAAAATATCTCGAAGTATGTACGAAGAATCTTTTGAATGGTTACAAACCTGTCACAGAGGAAAGCCTGTATTAAATTTTTAGCGCTAGGAGATATTTCGATGTCATCTGGAAACTGCAGAGAGTTTTTGTGGTCCATAATTTTACCTGGAAAAAAAACACAAAATGATATCTCAGTTTATCTGTCATTGCGTCTGGGGACTGTATTGCATTTTCTAGATCTTGGCCAGTCGTTCAAAGCTAGGTTAGCGCTAACTATAGGTTAGGTTTCAATCCAGTGTTTTAGTTCATGTGCTTTTGAACGACTTCAGAAAATATGACTTTTATTGGTCAAGAAAATATTTATGAAAAAAGATATTTAACTTTGTAAACAAGCGATTAAAAAAATCAATGTAAAGATTTGCTTTAACCTGGGGTTAAATTGATCAGCTTTTGACATATTTAGTCTTTTCTTAATGCAGTTAAAAGTTGTCTCGTACCAACTTTTAATACTTACTGTATGTGCCAACTAAGGAGTCAGCATAGAATGGTGTGTCTCCTACAATGTGTAAGATGAAGTGATATTAAAAAAATTAAACAGAACTGTCTTACTTTATTCTCAAATGAAACAGAACTGTTCTACTTTATTCTCAAATGAAACAGAACTGTCTTACTTTATTCTCAAATGAAACAGAACTGTCTTACTTTATTCTCAAATGAAAAAGAACTGTCTTACTTTATTCTCATTTGCAAATGACTTACCAACAAGCATTTCATACAGGAAAACTCCAACTGACCACCAATCACATTCTCTGCCATAATAGCCTTCACCACCTTGAGATTTGAGGACCTACAATGATAGCACAAAAAATACGAAAATGGTGAATTTTAAGAAGATAAGAGCAGTTTATTGGAGACAAAAGAATTGGAAAATTACAATTTTTAGACTACACTGGGAGGATATGCAACTTGGGTTTTGCAACGGGAGTCAAAGCCACATTTACATTGGGGGGTAATGCAGTTACCACAAAGCTTACAATGTAAGTGAAGGTAGAAGTCAGTTTATGCTTTTATTTGGGCAGTGGTAAAGCTTTTTATTCTGAGGTAAGAAAACTGCTCTGGAAATGTGAGAATGATACACAAGTGATATCAAGGTGTTATTTAATGATTTAGCAAAACAACAATTGTATTTGTCCAACCTAACAATCTAACATACCTCAGGTGAAATATAATCAGGTGTTCCAACTGCTGTGTCAGACCTTACCATGCCATCCTAAAGAAACAATTATTGTAACAGTATGTTAGGTTTTGGGTTCAAAAAGTTTGTAGAAACATAGCAAAAAATAAACTTTACAGTCATAAAAAAATATTCGGCATTCAAAAGTTTTTATGAGTTCATTTGCTAAACAATCAAAATTTCATATTATTTTATTGATTCTATAAACTTTACAGTCATAAAAATATTCACATTCAAAAATTTTTATGAGTTCATTTGTTAACCAATCAAAATTTCATAGTTTTTTATTGATTCTGATTGGTTGATAAAACAAAAAGTTAGAAAATGTTTTTGGAAACTTTTCAAAACCTCCAAGAATTCATTAATGATGGCCAAACTAATCAAATATTTATAGAATGATTTTTGGCAAAACTGTGAAATGAACTTGAAAGTGATCAGAATATCATACTGTAGATTATAAAAACTTGCCGTCACTTTCATTTGCAACAAAATGTATTTTATTTCCTTAAAAAAACCAGTCTTCCTAGCATTGCAATGTTTCACAGTTTATTTCTGCACATCCAATGAAAGTATTTTAAGCATTGTATTTCCTACCTTATCCATCTTCATGCAGGTTCCAAAATCTGCCAATTTGACATGACCTTTACTGTCCAACAACATATTGTCAGGCTTAACATCCCTGTGAAATGGAATGAGGAAGTAAATCAGTTTTAAACTAAAAATTTTGCACATTATACAAAGAATTTCTGCAAAAATTTGGTATCACTTGAGACGTAATATCTCAGAAATCGTTTCCCCTTTCAAACAAGGCCAGGGTTAATGCTATTAAAGTCTAAATAAATAATATATAGGATTCATTTCCTTGAATTCAAATGAAAAATTTTAGCCATCTTTATGACCATAACAAGCAGTTAATTAGGGTGTTTATATTCATTTTAATATTCATGTTCACATACCATGAACACAATTACTTTAGAAATATCAGTCAAAATGGGCACGCTTACCAAATCAAGAACTCAGACAAACATTCATAACCACAGACAACATCAGTAATCTCACCTGTGTATAAAACCCATGGAGTGTATTGCATCCAAAGCTAGAACTACTTCAGCTGTATAAAATCTTGCCCAAGACTCAGGAACATCATAGTTGCTCATCAAATTCACCAAATCTCCTCCTATAAAAGGGGATTTTTTAGTGAAACCTCTTTTAGTAAAACCTATCCATGTCTTGTATGCATAAGCTCAAACACAAAGATGCTAGAATTATTCAGGTGTGAGGGAACAGAATTTCATGAAAGGGCACTGTTGTATTGATAGGTACTGGCCAGAGTGCAAAAGATCAACATAAGAAATTTAACTGGAATTCCATACACATTGTTTGAAACTTCAACACATATATTGGTTCAGAGTTTTGTGATGACTTTAAGACATTTCAAGATGGAAAACTTGTAATTTGATTACGTAGATTCATATCAACTTGCAAACTTCATATCAATTCACAGGTAATGGGTTAAATACTAAATTATGTACACAACAATACCTGCACAATAATCCATCACCATGTATAGGTACTTTGCATCTTGAAATGCAAAATGTAACTAAAATTAAAAGAATATATAAACAATTATCATTCATTGTCTACAAACATATAAGACCAACCTTAAGGTAAGTCTTATACAAACGTATAAGACTCACCTTAACTAACCATATATACAGACATATAAGACCTACCTTAACTACACATGCATACAAACATATAAGTCTCACCTTAACTACCCATACATACAAACATATAAGACTCACCTTAACTAACCATTCATACAAACATATAAGACTCACCTTAACTACCCATATATACAAACATATAAGACTCACCTTAACTACCCATATATACAAACATATAAGACTCACCTTAACTACCCATATATACAAACATATAAGACTCACTTTAACTAACCATTCACACAAACATATAAGACTTACCTAACTACCATGCATACAAACATACAAGACTCGCCTTAACTACCCATATATACAAATGTATACGACTCACCCTAACTACCCACGCACTGTCACAATATGCCATAATATCTCGTTCTTCCCAGAAGAAAGCAGAATCAGATCTCTTGATCTAAGATAAAGATAATCCACATGATTGGCTGAGTGCATACAAAGACGGATTTAGGGGATTAAACGTCTGGATAAATTCTGGCCAAGAAATGGCAAGATTCCAGATCTGAAACATACCAAACACATGAATCATCAATTCAGGAACCACAACAAAAACGCATACAAAAGGGGTAAAAAAACTTGATATTCATCTATGATTGTTATTCCAAGCAAAATTTTACACTAGAATATTGCATACAATATGTTTCAACATTTCTACATATGTTTTCAGTTCTTTTAGTTTTCCACTAACAAAAAACTAGCCATGTTAGTTTGCTATAACTGTAGACAATCTTTTTCATCTGGGGTACTGCGTTTAATGGAATAAAGTACGCCTAAATTGCTACGGCAGAACATTCCAAAGATATGACCTAAGTCATTTATTCATTTGTGTCTGTAACAATTGCAAGCAATGTTTTCAATATCTTAATTGAGCTTGCTTAACATGGCAAATATGGCAGTGTATTGGTTAATTATATTCTATGTCATATCAATATGTGGCCTCACCTCCTCCTGTGGTGAGGAAGTCAATTTTTTTTAAAAATTCCAAGTGAGAAAACTTTCAATTAATAAAATCTCGTTTACAAGGAAAGACTTATCACATTAATTTTATCATGAAAACATTTTCTCCCAACAAAGAATTCAATGAATTGCTCAGTCACAACCCAAATATCTTAACAATTTAAAAATGTTTCTTGCAAGTGTCAGATTTCAAGGAAATGAATTAAAATGTAGCTTATAGCATATAGAAGTACATATACGTATATAAGCATAAGATACAATGATTATTTGAGTTTACAATTGAAAACACCGATGGAGTGTTCTACATTAATCAAACAATATCAAAATAAATGTTTACAAATTGTAAAAAAATTCTCATATTCTAATGCACTTAAGCGAATGCCAAAATCAAAATATAACATTCGGCTGTTGTAAGTAGATTTCCGGCAAAAAAAACCCTACTTAAAATCCCCAAATTCATGCGGAATTTTAGATGAATTTTTTATATCTAATGTTTAATTGATCTTGCAAGCATCTTTGCATAAACTCGCAAAACAATAGCACAAAAATGCCAAGGGTTTCCGACTATTTTAAAAACAATTACACGGCTAATATTTGCGAAATTGCTAGACCCTTCCCCGAAAATTATAAGCATTAATCGCAAGCAAACACAAAACGTACCATCTCGAATTTATTCAGAAGTTTCATTGCATAAACTTTTTTGCTATCTTTGTGCCTGACCTGTCAAAACAGAGATAGATACATAATTATAAATAAACACGATATATCTTGCCGATCGTGCGAATTTATAAACAATATATTCGGCACGAAATCGGTTTATTTCTGTTCATTTTGTGGCTTAGAAATCAAATTATCTATTGTGTATTGTGTATCGAGTATACAGTCTGTAAACAATGCGCTGAATTTGCCAGCAATTCTAGCATAAATAATTATTTCACTTCGTTGGCATTATTAAAACGCCACTTAAAATCAGAAATTGTAAACCAAATAAAGTATTGAAAAGAAGTTTAATGAATTACCAATTGTACTTCGCCAAATGCTCCTCGTCCGATAACTTTCACCAGATCAAAATCGCTGTGTTTCATGCGATGATCACGTATAAACACCGAAGGTCTCTCATCTACACGTACAAAAACAACATCTTGTTTGAATGTGTCTTACAACTTTCATATTTGAAATAATGTTTAGTAAACACGTTTAGGAATCGTACATCGCGATAGAAAGCTCTCCAAGTTCTTGTTCTTTCTCAATGCTGGGAAATCGCAGTCGTTTGCCAAAGCCTGTATGCTATCCTGAAACACAAGCGTGAAACGTATGATACATCTATTCGCCATTCCATGATAGCATCGGGATTCATGGCAGTTTGTGCATATTTCAACAACTTACAAGCAATCCGTCAATGTGCAGAGGATGCCTTGGGTTTCCAACAGTCTTTTCAAGTTCATTTCGACGCTTCTGCAAGTCAGTCATCGTGGAAACAGGATATGTTTATTGTATACAAAAATAATTGTCTACCACTTTGCTACGAATGTGTACCAAACTTATGCCGCCATAAAACCGGGACGGCCGAGGGACATTTCTCGATTACGCCATATTTCGCTTTGTTTTTCATGACGGCAACATGTCGTGGCCTTCAATGGCCACTATCACAGCTTCTTAAGGTAAAAAAATACACAGTTTTTAGGTCCACTCCCTGTAAAGACATTCAGAACTACCAAAAGGAAATTGGCAGGGAGCGAAGAAGATTGCTGTCACGTGAAGACGCCCTCGATCCGCCCATAACATTGCTCAGCACACAATTCCTTGTGACCTGCAATACTTTGTCTAATAATTTGTATACTGTTACTTTGGTACAATTCGGTTCACAATAGGATAGAAGAGTTCTTAATGAGTGGTGGGGGGTATCAACGGGAGAAATTTACCGAAATCCCCAAATTACTAATTAAATCCCAAAACAATGTCGAAAGCAAATTTCCTGACTAGCATAACCAGCGTATATAATGTTCCGCATTTTTATTTGATTGATTATATATTAGTATGTTTAATCAGTTTAATCTCTAATCAGACCAATCCTAATCCCTAATCTTTAACCAATTTTTTAGCTTAGAAAAAACTGATAATTCATGTAAAATACTGTAACCTGTGCACAGACCGTCTTATTTAGGTCATTCAGATACAAAAAAGTTTTCAGTTCAGACACAAACCACGACAGCTTATTGTAGAATAATACTACCTACACTGAACCACCATGTTTGAGATATCTTTCTCAGGTAGTTCAGACACAAACCACGACAGCTTATTGTAGAATACCCCCTACACTGGACCACCACGTTTGAGATATCTTTCTCAAGTAGTTTAGACACAAACCACGACAGTTTATTATATAATACTACCTACACTGAACCACCACGTTTGAGATATCTTTCTCAGGTAGTTAATGACAGTTCATTGTAAAATGCTATCTTCACAAGTTCACTTGATCATCAAACACTTATTACCATTTGCAAGCGACCGTTCGGCGCAAACGTTTTCACGCGTTTTCTTACGTTTCAAACGTGCACGTTAGGCAAACCAAACATACATGCTGAAACGTATAAACTAATTAGTTTAGACTGTGAGTTGACATTGTTTGACATGTCACGCCCACATGTCCAACAAACGTAAGCGCGCACATTTCTAAATATACTTGCATGTGTTAGTTCTATATTTCCACACATAATCTTCTGTAGCTTTTACATTATGCATGTCAATAAATTTGGTAGATCATACAGCCTTGGTAAATCACTTGATAGTGATTTAAGGCGTCTAATTATTGATGAATGCCTTAAGTCTGGTGGAGATGCAACTGTTGGTTACTTGCCCGTCACTTACGTAGAAATAGCTAGTCGATTCAGTATCTCTGCAAATACAGTTTCCAAAATATGGAAGAATTTTTGCTACCAAGGACGAAAGGTTGATCCATCACCAAAAGGCGGAGATCATTCAAGCAAATTTTCTGAAGGGGATCTCGAACTTCTTGAGGTTCTTAAGCGAGCTCATGGCACAATTCAGCTGAATGAATTATATGCTATACTTGAGGAATTTGGTGATTGTGGTGAAGTTTCGTTGTCATCGATTTCACGAGCAATAAAATCCAGACTTCTGTCCGGAAAACGATATACTCGGAAGCGTATTACCAGCGTAGCCTTTGAGCGCTTTACTGATGAAAATATGATTTATACTCAGCTTTTCATCAACTACCTATCTTCAAAAGATCCGAGAAGGATTAAGTTCTTTGATGAGGCGGGGGTTAAGACGCCGTGCATCGGTACACGTTTATACGGAAATGCGCCGTCCGGGGAACGCTGCGTGGAAATTGTTCGAAAAACAGAATCTCCAAATTTTACTTTAAATTTACTGATTTCAGTCAATGGCCCTGAATATTACAACATTCTGGATGGCCCAACTGACACTGTAAGGTTCTGGGATTTCTTCTGGGAGGCTTCTCAAGCAGCACATGAGATAACTCGACGTCCTGCTCTCGAAGTAGGGGATATCGTTGTGATGGACAATTTAGCTGTCCACCACTACGAAGGCGGCCAAATTCTCGAAGAAGTTTTAGCTGAGATGGGTATCGAGCTATTGTTCACCCCAACATATTCTCCCGATCTTAACCCTATTGAGCTTTGTTTCAATAAAATAAAAACAGAACTTAACGGACGGTTTTCAGCCGACGTTCATCGTAATCTAAAATTAGCTGTTGCAGAAGCGGTCGAAAGAATATCAGCGTTGGATACGAGGAGGTTTTATCGTCATACAGCTTATCTTTTTCCTTTCGTTGGGTGATGCTTACAAACAGTAATACATTGAAACATTTCACACAAAATACTTGTAACATTTAAGTTTCGTATTTTCGTACATTGATATAACAGAATGATTCAGCAATATCATTGCTTTGGTAAAGTTGAATATATCTGTAAAGTTTGACATTGTGTTAATTGTAAATATTACATTTGACCTCACAAAACTTTGATAACTGCATTTAAAATGGTATTTGAGGATTTTGGGGTAGGGTTTTTTTAAGAAATCGTTAGTGGGTGGGCATGAACAAATTGTATTAACTATAAATTGTACTGAAATTGTTAATTGAAAAATAGGGGAGTTTGTAGGGGTCTGGGGGAACACCCGCAGATAATTTCCTGTATTTTTTAGTCTCCGACTTGATTTCCTGCATTTTCGGCGATACTTACTGTTGCACCATCTCGGCGGAGTGAGGTTTGTTGGGGAAGGAGCTTTCGCCCGCCAGTTAAAAAGGCCCTGTTTTCGGGGAAAAACAGTGTCATATAATCAATTTATCGGCACGGCATGGCTAAAATGGGTACTCGTGCTTATTTCATCCATGCCCCACCTTTGTATTGGTAGTCTGAAAACTAATAAAATAAGGTACGGGTGCCAATTTTTGCCGTGCCGTGCCAATAAATTGAATGTAGTGTAAACAGGGCTATGTCAGTTTTCCGCCGCGGGATAAAGGTCACGCGTGGCACGCAACTGACAGTTAAGTAATAAACCTGACTGTCAGCAATAATTGTCGTTATATTTATTACAAACATGATGATATAATTGATAACAAAATAACGTTTTCTCAAACTTATGGTTCGAACTTGAAGAGTACACAGTCACAGGTTGCTATAAACAAAATGATCTTGCAAAGCAAATCAAACCTCTCAAACTCGGTAAGTTTTGAAGACAATTACAGTAATAATATGCCGAGAATAAAAGTATAGCAATTATCTATAAAGTATGAAAGTATCAAAGATATTTAGCCTATTCTAAATCTATAGCTAGCACTCTCAAAAATATAATACGAACTAAATATATATTGTTGATCAATGGATCAATGCATGAGTGCAATACAAACGAAAATCGAAATATAAATTCATCAACCGATTGCTTGGATGACCCTCATGAAATGTAAACAAAATTAAAACAAAATGAAAATAATTTACAAACTTTATACTGGTTAGCTATCTGTTCAAGTTTATATCTAGCCTTCAGTAATACATTTACCCGGTATATTTAGTTAGAATAATATGAAAACTTCTACTTATAGTTGCTTCTAAAACTAAATACTATGATAGAACAGTGTCTATGATATAACACAACATACATGATTGAAAAGCTTTCTTACTTGAGACATTTGTCATTTCCAGACGAGAGAAACATTAAATGTAATGCTGCATCCCTGGTCTCTGACTCTGTCGATGTCAGAACTTCTGATGCACTAGGACGTGAAATAGTGTTGGGCGCAGCAGTGGTTTCGGATAAACTTGCAGCAGTACCAGTGTTTCCAGATGAAATTGCAGGATCACTGCTCGCATAAATTACACGACAGGAATCAGATGGATGAAACACTGGCTGTTGAACTGTTGGCGTGTATGGATAGAAATATGGGTTCATATTCCCGTAAGAATAATTTGGAAAATCTTGAAATGTATAACTTGGCGCAGTGTTGTTTAATTGATAAGGTGTCGGAATGGGTTCGGGACAAGCATTTGCTACAGTTGTAAAGAGAGATCGCTGCTCCTGCTGAACTAAAGACTCCTGTTGAACTGAAGAGTCTAATAAGCTTTGTTTCAATACCATGTTGAGCTGCTCTGCTTCTTCTTGAACATTTGATGGCGCGCAACGATGAACAGAACTTGAATGCGAGCTGGACGTAGCTTGGTCGCTGGGATTAGGAAATGAAATCCCTTTTTCTTGCAAAAGAGCTTTGGCCGGATTTGTTCTTTTCAGCGCCCTGGTTCTTTTGGTTTTGACTTGCGACATGCTTGAATTGGCATTGTACTCGTCTCCTGAAACATCTTCTCGTTCTAAGGCGACCTCTAAAATATCCGAAAGTTTGTGCTTTGCAGGTATTCTGCCTTCGAAGTGTTCTTTACAGTGTTTCTCGAGAATATAGACGTGTTTACGCAAAAGTGCCCATTTCTTTATTCCCCCGTCAATATACTGGTTTCCGCTCTCTTTCATAAGGGCCTTTTCAATTTTATTTGACAAACTTTCAGACAGTTTATTCGCTTGTTCTTCCTTTAGACTTAGGTCTTTCTCGAGTTTAGCAATTTCGTCTTTGACTTTTTTTATCGAATTACGAGCCCCGCGAGAGTCTATTTCACCAGGGTGCAATTTTTCTTCACCACAAGCAAAAATAGATAAGCATTTTTCATAGTCACAATGACGTGCAGTATGCCCTAAACGCATGTGACAATTTCGGCATAAGTTACCTTCGGTTGGATTTGATTTAACTCGTAATATTTTCCTTTGCACCTCCTGTTCGTTGCTCTCGAGTTTGTAAAGTTCAGACCTTTTTGCGGCTATGCGATCTTTAACTTTTTTCACATACCTTTGAAAAGGTGTTTCAGCAACAACAGACTGAGCTTCGTCGGAAGAATCGGAAGAATACATTGTTTGTTCTTTTTGGTCGTGCTCAAATAATCTTTTCCTTGCATCGCGAGATACAGCAGGCCGTTTCTCTTGAGGTTTCTCCAGTGGTTTGGTTTCTTTCATCCCCAACGGCGTCCAGGCGTCATCAACACGCAAACACAATCGGACCGTTTCGTAGTCTCCCTGAAGCACTGACTTACATGAACGAACAGCATCCTGTACATCATTTTCTCCAGTAATGGTAACAAATGTACCCTCATCGTCACGATATTGGATTCTCAAGGACTTTGGATCCCGTCCATCTCGATAATAGCTGCCCACCGTGTCCCAAACAATTTCAGACAGCATCGCTAAATCCAAATCTTTCAGACTATTAGATGAGATTGAACTCGTTTTACAACGATCGTAATCACGACCATATATAATTTTTACTTGTACTGACATTTGATTCTGTAAAATCGCAAACGCCTCAATACGAATGTTATGTCTGAAATCTTGCTGGAATGACGCCCTTACGTTTGTTGGACATGTGGGCGTGACATGTCAAACAATGTCAACTCACAGTCTAAACTAATTAGTTTATACGTTTCAGCATGTATGTTTGGTCCGCCTAACGTGCACGTTTGAAACGTAAGAAAACGCGTGAAAACGTTTGCGCCGAACGGTCGCTTGCAAATGGTAATATCAGTCCTTGTTAGCCGGGAGTTCAGAAACGAACCGCGACAGCTGGTTACAGAATACTACTTATATATATTGGACTACCAATTCTCCTTTACATCATTTTCTGGTAGCCCAGACTCTTATTCAAGTTGAGATTCAGTCTGCCCTCAAAGAAAACCGGTTGTTTGAAAGGTGTATCTAGCTATATGCTAACAGTAGCTTATTCAACCTATTAAAAAAGGGACAAAGAACTATACTAAACGTCGGTTCTTTGCAAACGAAATTAAGCAATTAAGCCTGCCTGCAGACGTAGTTTAGCTATGAATATATCAACACCTATCTTAAGCAACGCCCCTACCTGGCAACAGTGAATAAAGATTCGAAAAATCATTATTCACTCGACAGGATCACTGCTGAACTTTAATTATACACCCCGCCACGAAACGCTTTGTTTTTCAACCGAAAAAAATAATAAGTTTCATTCTAGCCGTATTAGTTACCGCGTTGCGAACGTTCATCTTAATGCCAAGTTAATGAGTCTTGAAATGATTAAGCCAGCTGGTTTATTTGTCTTCCCTATAATGGCTATATGCGATCTTTATAAGATATATCTCTTGGCGTAAAAATCGAGCCAACGTTACAATAAAATAAATTAAAAAATATCCCATTTATCAGACTTTAATCTTTGCAGGGAGCTGTGAATGCAACAATCAAAACAATGTTATTTACAACATATAATAATTTATTCATTTTTTCCCACTTAAAAACGTTTGATTCACTGCACTTTATAAAATATTCATGCATTTCCAGACTTTGGAAAAATATCCGCTCCCATACAATGGTAAATCGACAATAAGCTTGTACATTGACTATATTCGCATAGTTAATTACAGCTGGCCTTTTCGTTGTTGAATTGAAGTTGACAAAATCATCTTCAATCATATATATTATCAGCTGGCGTATTCCAGTCTAAGCCACTCAAAAAAGCCTTCAAAATGGCTCGCGTTCTACGCAGATTCATTGCTGCAAAGGCTTACCATAGCATACACAATTCCTCCATAGTTTTTCTTAAAAATAAATCGCGAAGCAACTGGACGGCATTTTTCAAAGCGTCGTCCAATTCAACGCACGTTGCATTTCGCCTGCGAATGCCGAAATTCTCCATGAAAGAAATGCGAAGGCCGTTTTCTTCCACGAGTAATTGTCTCGTCTTTTCGACGGCAATTTTGCCCCGTCTTGCGCTAGATGGTGGTGACGGGGGATATACGTCTGCGTAAAGTCTTAAGGCCTCTGGGACTGTGCTAAATTGTGGGAAGGGAGATTCTGCTTCTTGCCGATTATCCTCGTTATTAAACATCATTTGTCTCAGGTACAGTGATCGTAGCGTATATCGAATCCGTACCTAAAGTGACCGGACCCTTTCCGCTATCTGATTTTAAAGTTTCCGAGCGACGTAGCCGTGTTTCTCTGTCTGTTTCTGCTACATCTATTTTGACCGAAGGCAATGCTGGGTCGGGTATTTGCCGAAGAGAAAACTTCTCCCCATTTTGCGAATCGGCGACAGTCGTTTTAATCAACACAGCTGGCTGTTCGACAACCGTTTCCGATTTTGATATATCGCCTAATGTCTCCGTTAAGTCGTGTTTCAATTCCGGATTTTCTTGCAATTTTTTATTTCTTCTTGCTCGAGTTGAGCGCCTGTGACGCTTCGTTCCATTAACCGGGGCATTAGGAATGTTAACGGTCGTTGTTTTCAGCGATGAAGAAGCATCGAATGTTTTTCCAATCGGAGGTAGGACAGTGTAAACTCGAGGAAATGTAAGCATCTGGTTTTCCAGACTTTTATTACCAGGACCTGTCCCGTTGTCCACATCGTTTTCTGACCCCACAAGCGCGTTCAAATTGATCCGAGGTAGGCTGAAATCTTGGCCTGTTTTCAAATCACGATTTCCATAAGACAGTGACCTGTTGTTATGATGTTTCCTAGCGTTGTTGTAACCTGTAGCGATCGGTGGCAATTTTAATCTGTGATTAACTAAAGAACTTACGGCTTTAATATTTGACGTCGCGTCCACATTCAGACGGTCTGCCATCACATCATTGTGCAGAATCATGTAGACGACCGTTCTGGACAATAGCAATGCGATATATACGCACGTAACTTGTCCCTTTCTCACGTAACTATGAATCTATTGCCGCCGCAATTAATTTTGTTGATTATCCATCTTTTTGTTTTTAAAATTGCTACTGTATTAATCTCCACTTCTCAATTCATTATAGGCTTAGCTACGTTTAATATAATACTGTATTAAAGGTCTTCACTTCACTTCATGTTATTAAAAACATATACTTGTGTATTACGACTGGCGCCGAACCGATTTCTTCTAAGAACCCCACGATAATAATTCATTTCAGTTCATATCAGGATTCCATTCGGCAATACAAATAGCCATATAAAGCCGAGCGAAGAATTCCTATGAATAATAGGAAAGGAACACGCTCAACAAATGCATGAAACTACAGAATCAGCCTGTTGTCATGGCGTAAATGGAACTGAATTATTTCCGCATGCAGGTCTTGGATTCAATTTATCCGCTAAGGTAAATGTATGAATGTTATTCGTTAAAAATTCATGAACAATTAAGGCGAGAAATACACCTGTTATAATATAAACTAGACATTTTCAAATGCAAATTGGGTTTGAACAATAATGTCAATATGGCGTCGGCTGTCCTTGCCTAATATAGACTAACAAGTAAAAAATGTCTTATCAATTCTGATAGCCATTGGCTTAAACGGACATACTGACACGAAGATTATAAGATAAGACACAACTCATCTCGATTCAATCTAAAGCCCAACTCATTTTTAACATGCAAATTGCCTTTAATTTCGATGAAACTCGTGAGGAACCATGTACCCATTAAGACGACATCATTGCAGCAAATATATCAACTACAGTAATTGTTGCAATTAGACCTGAAGATATATTTCATATTGGATTTGCAACGATAATTCCGATATTTGTAATGATTCCGCTATATTCGTAAAAAACATATTAGGTGTTTTTTTGCGTTTGTATAATCTGACCTTCCGAAAGAGGTATGAGCCAAAAACGATATTTCTGACTTGTCTTCCTGGGTAGAAAAATTAAACAATGTCTCCTGGTTTGTCCACCTTCATGAAAGATGGCTAGGAAACAATGTTTCCTGGTTTGTCCACCTTCATGAAACATGGCTAGGAAACAATGTTTCCTGGTTTGTCCACCTTCATGAAACATGGCTAGGAAACAATGTTTCCTGGTTTGTCCACCTTCATGAAACATGGCTAGGAAACAATGTCTCCTGGTTTGTCTACCTTCATGAAACATGGCTAGGAAACAATGTTTCCTGGTTTGTCCACCTTCATGAAACATGGCTAGGAAACAATGTTTCCTGGTTTGTCTACCTTCATGAAACATGGCTAGGAAACAATGTCTCCTGGTTTGTCCACCTTGATGAAACATTGCTAGGAAACAATGTTTCCTGGTTTGTCCACCTTCATGAAACATGGATAGGAAACAATGTTTCCTGGTTTGGCTCAATTGGCTGGTTTGTCCACGTTCAATAAACATGGCTAGGAAACAGAATTTCCAATTAAGTTTGACCACCTTTGGAAGAAAACACATTCTAAGAAACAGAATTTCTAGATTTGTCAACCCTCAAGAAAGATGACTTAGAAAATCTGCTTCGCAGTCTGTACACGTTCGAAAAAAAATGACTGGTAATATATTGCGGAAAACTGACATCGAAAATTTGACGTTTGTACCGATGCCACATTGATAACCCGTTAATTGATCTCGTGTTTTTAAGAAACATAAATGGAAGGATTATATTACATCACAAGACAAATTGCAAATACAAACGATCAGGCGATTTTTTGGGGGGAAAATTATGTCAGAAAAGCTGCCGCTACTGTGTCCGATACCGTATCAACGGCTGTCGACGCTCGACAGTTTCGAATGAAAAGCATGATCCGTGTCTTTGGTGATTGCGAATGAGCCAATGAGCAATTTAGTGTTTGGGTGAGCTTACAGCCATCTTGTCTGTAAATATGCGACTAATTCGCCCTGAGTTTACATCCGCTGTATTCACTATTAAGCGAGTATCAAATTATTTCAATTTCGGTGAAGAAGGATAGCTTCTAAACTTTGGTGCTTCGGATAAGCACTTGTGTCAAACTATCAGCGACAATGTCAACAGAAAGATATCGAATCACTCAGACGTTTCTATTTATGTTGAGTGTAAGGTCATGTATGTCTTCGTGAAAGATTTCCCCCTCAATGTTAACTGGTCATTTAAAACCCCATCAACGTCTTACCTTACTGTACAGAACTTCAAATGTATTCCACACGCAAATGCACTTTTGCCAGTAAGCTCTTGTCGATCTGTCGCCGTGCTGCAACATTAGCATTTCTGTCGTCTCGATATCGAATTTTTAATGCACCGACGCCCGCGATTTGTTGGCCTGCGGTATTACGGCTAACCAGCTGTGACTAACCAACTCAACAGCCGCCAGTTTTATGGGAAACATGTGAAGGTTGTGGTAAAATCTACGTTAGTTGCAAAATTTATGGGACGTTAGTTTAGTCTGAGGGAAGACGCATGTCCAAGCGTATATATATCATATTTGACGAAAACTTTATTTCCGTCTGCGAGGTGCAGGCTACGTTAATTTGTCCTTGAGACAACAACTGTGACATCTTATTTTAAAGGCCTAGCTAAAGCATTTTAATTTTAAAATAAACCTGATCATAGGCAATCCAGAAGACATGTCTTCTGGATTGTCTATGGCCTGATTGAGCTCGTTTCGATTGTAAAACTCTTTTCAAACGCGAGGCAAACTTATCAAGATATTTTAACCGTAACCATCTAATTATTTCAGTGTTTATTATTTCATATGCGGAAATGACAGACCTGCATATAGCCCCGTATGACTGGACTATTTACTGGTAATTTCATGTTACGAAGACAGCAATCGTTTTATCGTAAAGAGCATTGAGAGCAATGAGAATTTTGTTTGTTAAATATACAGCAGCGTAATCAGTGGCGTAGGAACACGGGGCAGAGGGGGAAAAAATTTTCAAAGGAACCAAAGTGCCCGTCTTTGGAGAAGCTAAATTTAGCTAAAGTAGCTGTAAATACTATCGAAAGTGCCCTTATTGTTTCCTACGTATGCCCACTTACTCGTGGCAAAATCTTTTTGCAGGGCATAAAAATACACTACACTAGTGCTTTTCTTGCAGCTTTGGCAATCAATCAAACCGTTCCTATAAAGTGGAAGCTCGTGCCCCCCCCCCCAAACTCTGGAGTCTGGAAGCTTTTGCGCCCCTGAGCATAGTCAAACTGACAAATTCAGTCTCGCTATGCACATTTAGTCATTGACTGTGAAAACATATTCTAACCGTATTCATAACTATAAATAACCGTGACGGCTTGATATTTGCATAATCAAAGGCGTCATCAGTCACAGTAAGTCACCTTTCCCGTATTTTTTTTAAATACATAAACCGAAATTAGGGCGCCATATTGGATCGCTGTGGCTATGCATATTACGTCATCACGAGCGGGATCACTGGAATAAGATCTTCGTGTATTTCTGAGTTAACTGGGATTTAACAATGCAAAATTTAGTTAAGGAGTTTTATACAACCGGCTCCTCAACATTATGGCCTGAAATGTTCTCAGAATTGTTAACATCCAATTGCAAAAGTTAGTGACTCGTTTTAAATTGCTTCAACTAAGCCGGCAGTTGCTCTATCCTCTACTCCAACTCAACCAAAGAAGACAAGCATGAAAATGTGACAGTTCTTTTAGATAAATCAGTTCTTTTTAAATAAAACAAACTATACACTTTCTTTCTTCTTTCTTTCTTTAGAACCCCCCCCCCCCCATACGTTAAAGATCGTATCTGAAGTATTTTTGACCTGTCATACAAACGTGTTTGTGTGTTCGTAAAGCCTTCTTACAATTATTCGAATGATGTCCGCAAACGTCAATTTCAAACGGTTACAACTCGCACGCGTTTCCTACCAATACAGTCAAACACATAAAGTCATTAAACTCTCATAAACTCATTACATCCGGATGACCGAATGACTTTAAACGAGTGACGTACGCCTCGAACCTGGGGAGGCCTGGGTTCGACATTAAAAACAAATTGCGGGCTCGGGGAAAAAAGACTGGGAGACTTCGGATCTGCTTCGGATACAGAATACCTAATCAGGACAACTCCATTGTTTTTTACGTAAGTGGTTCGTCACCAGTGAACTCTATACAACTGGAACGATAACTCCTGACAAACATCCCTAATCAGCTTGAAGCCAAAATAGTTTTTTTGAGTTTTGAGACGAAATACTTCACGCCAGACGTTGGGCTGTGTGTCAAATTAAAGCTATGAAAGTTTATTTGGTGTCGAAATTTCAAGACTTGAACTGCAAAGGAAATATTAAAAAAAAAAAAAACAATTACAAATCGGCAAAAAAACGGAAAATTTTCAAATATTTTTTAGATATTTTCCTTTAAGCTAAAGTCTCGAAAATTCTACACGAAATATAACTTTTTAATCGCTTTAATTTCATGTACGGCTCAACATTAGGCTACAGTTCAATGTTCGTCACTCAGCAAGTACCGTAAATGTAGGCAATTACACCCTGCCAACAGCCCCATTTTCAATATTTGCAGGGGGGGGTAATTGCTTCCATTTACGGTACTTGCTGAGTCACTAAGGCAAAAAACAATGGAGTTGTCCTTCTGATAAGTATTCCGTGCTTCCGAACCGCAAATCTCGTAACCAGAGCCCGCGATCCTTGACTCGGGGGGAGTCCGATCCACTGAACTATAAATAAACTGGAACGTGTGTGTTCGTATTGCGCGAGAAGACGATACGGGGATGAAGATCAGTGGGATGAAGCAAGGGATGAAGCCTTTTAGGGTCAAAGTAATTGTATATATCTTTTACGCAGGCTGGTGTGGGCGAAAATCTTTTCTTGAACAATAGGGAATGTTTTAATTAACCCTAAAGGCACGTTGCGTGCGCGTCAGTGGCAGCTATATGAGAATTTATTCACCTGAAGGGTCATATTAGTCCCACGCAAAAATGACGTGCGGATATGAGGCGAAATTATAAAATAAATAGCTTAAAGATTAGGGTCAGTAGCGTTCGCAATTTACACGGGGAAAAATCATTATTTTCAGATGCCACTCCAAAACACTGATGAATTACATTTCCGACGTTTTAAAACGGCTCTTTATCGTTACAATGTTTAAATATTTATCCGTTTCAAATTTGCGTAACGCTGAAGGTTTGAACATATCGGCCTTTGAATGAAATGTGAATTGTGAAATGTCACTGAAATATCCTATATATTATAATTATTATTGTTTACAATCGTTTTCATACGGGCTGTTTTTTTAGAACATACTAGAGCCCCTTTGAGGTCTTTGAAGCAAAATACACTCGTGATGCACTTAAGCGGTTAAGCAACCGACGACAAAGCCATATGACATGTGTCAATTACTGGGCCAAAACCGACGCGATGTAAATGAGGTAAAATTAGAAAATTTCAAATATCATGTTAACCAAATAGCTTGACGCGTTCAACGCTTAGCATTCGGCTCTGAAACTTTACCATAAAGTCCTCTTTACGGCAGTTCAAACACTCCCAAGTCCGGAAGCAGCGTGCTGGATCGCATGTTATGTCGAGCTAAACACTTTTAAACGGTTAAATTCAAGCCTGTCAACGTAGACCTGTCACTTGTGTCTAATTTCACGTTCAAAGTGTTGACGTCACGTGCGGCCTGGGTATTCGCCGTGACGGGAGACCCACGCCATAAGAACATGTTGAAAACTCAACTGTAGCTATCTGCTCGCAAACAACAACGCTTTTACAAGCCGAACTGTGGTCTTTCGACAAGGCAAAACGACAGACAGGGATTTGAGGCGGTTGGACTATACGAAGCGGGTGAATTCAAGCGCTTCAAAACGAGGTAAGACAAAGAAGAATTAGATACATTTTCAGCCTATAAATTTCCTGAGAATTCCTCAGCCTACCGAGACAATGTTTTTCTATCGTTTCGCAATCTTTTGAACATGTAATATACACAAAGAATGGTCACCGGTAACAATCCGGTGATACAATGTTCGACATGCGAAATGAAAAGAAAGATTGTGAATGTCTTCATGAAACATGTTTACGAGACATTGTGAGACGATATAATCTCTTTTATGCTTTCACTGTGATATTCCATATTTAGCTTGCCAGCACGCAAATTCATGTCGGAAGGCACGTACTGTGAACTGGCGAAGCATCGAAAAATCGCTTACGGTATGTGCTGGGCTTTTAGGCGAAGCAGTAAACCAACACATTTCGTTGTATTAAAACGTATTTCAGCGATGTCTAAGCGATGAATACTACGGCGTGCCGCGTTGAAGAATTTTAATACGTGAATAAATACGGCATCTCGAATTTCAGTTATCTTTCGAATTTGGTCTTCGGCGTACGGAAAGAATTATATAAACAAGATACCTACAGCTATTTATAACTAGACAGCTTTAGAGTGTATTTCTAAGTGTTTGGTTTCCTCAGTTTTTTACCCTCCGAAGACGAAGAAACGATAACGTATATTTCACTAATTCAGAGCATGACAGCGACTCAGCATTATTGCTGACTCGTGTTCAAAACGTGAAGCTTTGTTCTTCATGTTTTGTTCGTTTCAAAGGTGCACAATCTTTTATTTCACGACGTTTATACACACACTAAAGTTTCAACGACAAGCTGGCTTTCGATATCCTGTTGCCAAATATCGTTTCAAAGGCATTCCGACAAATTTTCACGCTGTAATTTAGGTTCTATGGGAAGCGTTTTGCCTGAAACCTCGGAATTAAACCTGTACAACATCCGCGTTACGTTCAATTGGGGCAACATCTTTTCTTCAGGATACAAACTAGGCTCTTCCGAAATGCATATATTGATTTTGCAAGAGGCAATCTTCCTCGAATAATTATAGTCACGGCATGAAATTATACGTAGACAATAATCGAAAGCTCATAGACATAGTCATAGCCATAGGCATATCCACGCTAGCCGTTTTGTGTGTATACTGTATTAATCTAACTGTAAGGTTTTGGGAATGTGCGAAGCATTTATTTGAAAATGGACGACGTTTATCATGACAGTCAAGTCGCTTCGAAGAGTCGAGCTTGTTGAGATTTTATGCTCTGATGATTCTCTAGATGTAAATGTCATATTATATGTATATAAACGATGGAAACAATCGCGCTGTATTTCGAAAGACAAGAAAAATGCATAAATTAGACCTGAGCTGACGTAAGTCGCTACAACTCGTCAGCACCTCGTCGCCGTGGAGATAATCGGTGATGACGTGCTCAGAGCACGCAATAGAACGACCTGCGACAACGCACGTATAACTTCACTTCAATTTGAAGATGTTTTGACATGCTGCAATGTGCTAAGCAGATTTCAGATTTTGGTGAATGTTAACAATTGACAAGGTGCTTGGATGATATCCGCGTTGCCACAATGACGAATTTTTCAGGTATTATTGGCGGCACACATCAGACAAACAGGTTTCTTTCTAGAAAAAAGCACGTTGTTGCATTTTTTCATCCAAAGGCAAAGCCGATTGCGTGGATGTAGCGGCGACTTGTGCATCTTCTTAGCGCCTTACCGTGGATTTTAACCTCAAACAAAATAGATATGCGCGATAACGGATAAATAATTGCTTTAAACCGTTGCGAGGTCGTATTAGGCTTTGCAATATATGTAGTAGCTAAGTAGCAAAGGTGATTTTCTGGATATTTTCATCATCAAACGCAGATTAATTAGACGAACTCGCCTGATAAAGCTATATTACGCTCTTATCTTAGACACTTCGTGTGGTCCACGTTGTAAGTATTGTTTCACTTCACGCCTGCAGGGCAAATATTTACTGTCTGTTTGATCTCAGTAGCACCACACAGGAGATAATCGAAAATTCTGAGAAAAATCCACATAAATTACAATAGTATTACCGACAAGGAGTTTTTAAAAAGTCACGATATCAATATGAGCACGAATGAAGCTATAATGCATGGCCTAATGCAAGACGGTAGACCAGGCCTCACACCGACACATGTGCAGATGTAAAATTAAATGGGGGAAACTGTCTAGAAGATAAGTAAACCTTTGGTTTATCACTCAACAAGGGAGATAGATAAGCCATGATTTTATGTTTCTCGTTCAAATAACGTCAGCTTAAGCTGGCCCTGTTATACGCTGCAATTTTTCTTGCAACTTCCAATGCAATTCTACTTTTAAGAGATGTAAATTAGTGAAGAGTCTTCAAAATGTTAGTGTATAAGACACGCCATGGAATGTATAAATAAAGACAAAAGTTTGATACGTAATTTAGCTTGTATAGGTACACCACGTAAGTATAATTAATACTGCAAAGTTTTCGGTCCGTTAACCCGAGCCTTCATCAGTGCAATTACCTGAATACACATTCACACGTCACTTAAATATCACGTTAGTCTTCGTTTGTTATGGCGCGAGCTAACAAATCAAGACTAACGTGATATTTAAGTGACGTGTAAATGTGTATTCAGGTAATTGCACTGATGAAGGCCCGGGTTAACGGACCGAAAGCTTTGCAGTATTAAATAGACTTACGTGGTGTACCTACAAGCTAAATTACTTATCGATTGTCACCATGCAAACATTCAAGAGTATTATTAAAATTTTAATAGTTGCCAAATTCGACTCAACAATTTGTACCTGGCAACAATTTGTACTAATAGTGGTACGACACTATTAATAGCTAATGGAGATGCCTAGATGTGCCTAGAATGAGAATGCCCTTTTAAAGTATAGTTTTTCATACATATGTATACGCCCTCGTCTCCCCGTTGGTATATATAGATCCTTTTTAACAGGGAGAGTTTCTCTGTGTGAAACCTTTTTGAACTATCTTTATAATTGCATAATTAAGAAGGGGTACCACTCCTTTATCTTTGTTATCCTATAGACTTATAGTCAAAATGTATGGGTAACAAAAAAAATGCATAAATGTATATGCAAAAATGTTGCGGATTCATCTGAAACGTTTCATATATACTCATATAGTTTTAGCCACCTCGCCGCTTCGTAAAATATAAGCGAAGGAATGCAATAATTACACGCCCCATTTTTTTTTTTCCGTTTTGACTTCGCATGACTAGCAAAAGTGAATTGCCTTTTAATGGCAGACTTTCCTCGCTAAATAACAAGAACACCGAATACTATATAGCCGTGTTTGTTTTTTTGGTAGCGAGCGTCTCCTTGTAGCTACATATAAATTGTAATTTAGGGTTCTATTGTCAAACCGCATGACGCGACAGTGCATGCCTTTAATATATTAGGTTTATACATCCCCGTGCATGCTAGCGAAAGTGCAAACTTTCCCTTGCGCGGCCGGGCAAGCCAATACTTATTCCTTTTATATGTCTTTGAAAACCATAGCCGAGACAGAATTTCAAATAGCTGGATCTATTTAAAGATCTATAACATTAGGGGGTCGTATAATGAAGCATTTATATCTTTCTAGTCGCTTATAGGAACGAATATTATCACTTCCAATAATTTATGAACAATATATATATAGACCGCCGATAACTCTTTCTAAATCTACCGGTGGAAACTAATTAAAAGATGGCCACTATACTTCACGCTGTGTTTTGAACAAATACAAAGAATTGCCGATTATATAGAAACAACTAGTATAATCCAGTATTATTATCGAAAATATATGCACTAAACTGAATAGATTTACCCTAATCCCAATCGATTGCGTCACAATAATCCGACTTGCGTTTGAACATTTTTTTACTTCAAGTACGAGTTACTGAAATTAATGAAAGATGCGTTGTCGTATCCAAAAAAGCACCAGTTTCTTTCATCGTTTAATGTACGTGAAAACTACAATTGAAACGGCTGGATTTAGGCAACGAACGACGTAATTTTAGATAATTCTTACACTAAGATGAATAAATGTATTAGTCCAGGATTGATTGACACAAATTAGTGTTACTTCATGTCCACGAAGTCGATGGAATTAAGGATTGGGTTTTCAAAGTCTGACGAAAACACCCACATGCAGACATGCATGCATGTGCAATTTTTACCATTTACATTTCGAAAGCAAAGGAATTCGAAAGCAATGCGGTGGTTATAAACACAACATGTGATTTTCACTCGAATACAATGAATCAATATATTGATTCTCTGCGAGCATCGCGCGGTTATTTCACAACTAAACTAAGCACACGTGCAATTAAAGTACCATGCAGTCTGATATATACTTCCGAGCATGTGCATCCATGCACGAGGTACTCAATTCCTACTAGAGTTGTCACGAGATATAGTTTACAGTCACATGGATATTTTAAAGATATATATATACCATAGAAAGTTTAGAAAAAGATTTATATATGCATGAATAAAAGGCAAAAGAGGAAATTCGAGTTAATTTTTTTCAACTATATATAAACTATAAGTCGTTGTCAAATTTCTAAATGTACAAGAGGGATTTCGCCTCAGAGAAATGTAATTGACACAAAACTCTTATTTATTTCAACTCTTTAACTCAGGATAGCTTTTTTCTATATACATACACTACAGCACCACTAACGTTACATGACTGAGTATAGGCTGAAAGCTATCGGGGGATAAATAACATATATATAGAGATTATTATATACTATTATAAAGTTTACGGGGTAGGCATTTGATACTGAGCACGACTTTTGTCAACAGGTGCTCTCCTTAAGAGCAAAACAGCCTGCTGTAAATTGCATGCATACACAAACACAACGTGATTTTTTCGGTTTTTGGAATTACGTTAATGATGTTTAAAGTATATCCCTGGTATATATAAGGCGTCGTCATGCATTAATTTTCGCTAATTTTCGATACTAACATCTAGGAAATTAGAATATACGATAGACAGAGCATAGGACAGGCAAGTCGAGAAAATTAAGGAATATATATTGGCCTATAGTTCATCTTCATTGTTAGGGCGAGACTATATAATTGCATGCTCTTTGTCCCTTAATGTTTGTCTATAATATATATTGTCAAGACTACGTATCCAAAACTATATTTATAAAGTTATTTGAAATCTTCGAAATGATACAATCGCCTGCATATATGTTATATATAGAGGGGTTAAAATGAACCTCGCTTAACCGGGAAGAGCAAAACACCACATACATGATTTCCAAGCAATTTAGCAATCGAGCAAGACGACTGATATATATGCTTGTTTTGTTCACATCATTGCAAACCGCACACGCTTCGGTCAATCTTGTGAGAGCATTTGAGAGCTTTCGGACTTTTTTTTTCTTCGCAAAAACTATTCACAAATTAAGGTCTGATTTTTCGGTGAACTGTGCTTTTGTTCCTGACCTTGCATGCATGCACTGGTCTTCAGAAACACGCCACAGGGGTCTGTGTTAATTGCACGCGTCTGGTTTAAAATAAAGGAAACGTATAATTGTGTCATCTATGTAAAACCTTCATTGCCCAATCTATAAAAAGGGCAAGGGTTGGCTAACAGCAAAAGACCAACAATAGGCAACATGCAAATTGCAACCGCGCCGGAGACATAAAAAGCTATAAACATTATTTTATCAGCAATTACATGTTGATAGCTGTTGAGGGAAAAAAATATTGCCTATATCGATCCCCATTACTAATATTATTATTATTATACTGACGATGACTACATGCGATATGCGACAACTATAGCTACGATATACTGCCGATAAGATCACTTTCTAGCTAAATCTTCTGGGGCCGATTGTATATGAAAGCCTTGTTAGTTATAAGGTTTACCCAACAACGTGCGATTTTGAAGGGATTGAAAAAAAAAACCAGTCGATAGCGCTATCCGGCTTTCATACAACCGGCCTCTGTGCTTTTAGAAAGAAAAAATTCAAAGAAAGATACAGATAATCTTGTACATTTCCAAAAAATATCGCCTAGACATAATCTATCATTAAAAAGCCGCTTATTTCTTCCTAAATTTGCCCTTAAAAACTAATTCGTGTCATTCAAGATGGCCGCCACGCATAAGCCTTTTTCGTGTAATTAAAACGCTTTAAAACTAATGTTATTTACGAAATATTAGAACAATATTTTACCTCGTGTACGTAGGGGAATATATTTGCTTTACTGGCCAAATTAGGGGTAATAAAAGCCTATATATATATATTATAGTTGATAAATAATTTGACACATTTATATAAGCCATGCAGATGCGATTGAAAAGTGCAAATTCGTGCATGCAGGAGATAAGAAACTGCACGAGTCTAGGAAACGCAAATAAACAAAACTCATTTCCAAAACTATACCAAGATCGGTCAAATATATTCTCGATCTTTTGTAAATCACAGAATTACTTGCATATCAGGTTAATTATGTACTTATATTTAAAAAGCCCACATGCTTAAAATAAAGGGCCCATGCATGCATGCTTTTGGGTCACACTAAGCCATCATTTCTGAAGCTCAATTTTAGCGTCTTGAAAATCTTCAAGAAAGACGAGCATGCATATATCACTCTTTGATTATACTGTACTATTATAATTAGATTATAAAAAATGTTAAAATATAGATAATAATACTATTATATATATAAAGTTTACGGGGGTATATAAACTTGATATTGAGCACAACTTTTATCAACATGTGCTGTTCTCAAGTTAAGAGTAAAATAGCCTGCGGTAAATTGCATGCATGCATATATACAAACACAACGTGAATTTTTCGGTTTTTAGAATTACGTTAATGATGTTTAAAATATATCCCTGGTATATACAAGGCGTCGTCATGCATTTTCGCTAATTTTTGACTCTAACATCTATAGGAAACTAGGATAGGACATGAGATTAGGACAGGCAAGTCGCTTGGTGTAAATTAAGGTATATATATAGCCCTATAGTTCATCTTCATTGTTAGGGTGAGACTATATAATTGCATGTTCTTTGTCCCTGCATGTTTGTCTATAATATATAGTATAAAGACTACGTATCCAGAACTATATTTATAAAGTTATTTGAAATCTTCGAAATGATACAATCGCCTGCATATATGTTATATATAAAGGGGTTAAAATGAACAACTTTCCTCGCTTACAACTGCGAAGAGCAAAACACCACATACATGATTTCCAAGCAATTTAGCAATCAACCAAGACGACTGATATATATGCTTGTTTTGTTCACTGCATCATTGCAAACCGCACACGCTTTGTTCAATCTTGCGCGAGCATTTGAGAGCTTTTGAACATTTATTTTCTTCGCAAAAACTATATATTCACAAAGGTCTGATTTTTCGGTGAACTGTGCTTTTGTCCCTGACCTTGCATGCATGCACGAGTCTTCAGTCTTTCAGGAACGCGCCACAGGGGTCAGTCATAATTGTGTCATCTATATATAAAACCTTCATTGATCAAAAAAGGGCAAGGATTGATTATATAATCGGCCGGCAAAAGACCAAAAAAAAAATTGCAACCGCGCCAGAGATATTTAACGTAAATAAGCTAAACATTATTTCTGTATTTGATCGGCAATTGTTGACAGTTGTTGAAGAAAACATACTGACGACGACTGCATGCGATATACAAACTGCCGATAACATGTTGTAATGCACTTTCTAAATCTTCTGTGCTTTTAGAAAGAAAAAATTCAAAGAAAAAAATCGCCTAGATACAGATAACCCTGTATATTTCCAAAAAATATCGCAGGGACATAATCTATCATCAAAAATCCGCTTATTTCTTCCTAAATTTGCCCTTAAAAACTAATTCGTGTCATCCAAGATGACCGCCACGCATAAGCCTTTTTCGTGTAATTAAAACGCTTTAAAACTAATGTTATTTACGAAATATTGGAACTATATTTTACGTCGGGCACGTAGAGAATTATATTTGCTTTACTGGCCGTATATATTATAATATATTTAATATATATATTATAGTTGATAAAGAGTTTAACACATTTATATATAAGCCGTGATTGTAAAGTGCAAATTCGTGCAGGAGATAGGAAACTGAATCTAGGAATCGCAGATAAACAAAACTCATTTCCAAAACTATACCAATTAGACGTCAAATATATTCTCGAACTTTCGTGAATCACAGAATTATTTGTATAGTATAGGTTAATTATGTATGTTTAAGAAGCCCACATGCTTTAATATAAAGAGCCTTGCTTTTGGGGCATGTCATACTAAGCCATCATTTCTGAAGCTCAATTTAAGCGTCTTGAAAATCTTCAAAAGACGAGCATTTATCACACTTTGAGGGGTTTTTATGGCAATTACCGCAATAACTAGCGTAATGACAGAGCAATGTTTATAACAACTTATATAAGCTAGTGTGGGGATTGCATGCAATATACCCACTCAAATGTCAAGATTTATTCTTTATCTCCAGCAGTATATCTGCATATATATCTTATCCTAGCTTATACGCTATCGAAACACATGTTATTAAACAATTGTTTAAAAGAATTGAACCACCAACACACTGACATGCATAATCTCTGCCACCAACAAGGCAAGGACATGCACTGGCGGAACAATTCAACAATCGTTTCGTGAACACATTTTCCTGGGAGACAAGAGGTTTTTTCTTTTACATTACTTTATTTGACCTAGCACATGCGATAACGCGTTAGAAAGTACTTGACTTAACAACTGAAGCATGCATTCAATGATGCGTGCGTCATTATACGCGTTGACACTGACAGTCAAACCTGTAGAGCGAAGTTAAGTGTTTAACGTGCTGAAGTCACTCGAAATGTTGCATGAACGCGTTATGATAGGAACAAAAATTCTGCGATTTACGGCATAGCCCGAGTTACGGCGTGCATACTTTTCGTCGCACGTCACACGAAATAAGCACCTCGTCTTTACCTAATTCGTCATGATGTGCAACCATGCTTTAAATCTTAGAAACCACGTAAAAACAACGTTGTTCTCCTCCATAGGCAGACGTATCTCACAGTCGTTCGTCTCTTTCAAATACAGCAACAAGTTTGAGAAAAGCACAGTTTAATTGCAACAAAGGTTAGTATATAAATTAACGACTATATTAACCTAAAGAAACCTTTAATTAAAGAGAACGTATATACTATATATAGACACGGTCTGTGATGGCTAATATTGATCGCACAAGGAAAAGACTTATTGTTATTCCTATTTATACATTCTGAACATGCATATGCAGTAGATTAGCGATTTGCGAACTTCTACTTTTGTAAGAATTTGCCAAAACAAATATATGCGTCTAGAAAAACTAACAAATCGTTGATCGTTCTTGAATCATAATATGGGAAACGTATATATGTATATGTATAGGATACATATATATATATATATATGAATAACAGAAAAGGAGCAATATATCAACAAATCTAAATACAAGACTATATTTTTGTTTTAAAGCTGCATTTTGTGTGCACGTTGAAGATTGTTTTACGTTGTGGTTGCAACAGAACTGCATGTATATATGTATACCCTGAATATATGCAACAGAACTGAATATATGTACGCTAGTACAAGTTTATATGTGTTAAGGGCATGTATATAGACAGTGCAGGCATTGCGGTTATAACTTAGGATGAACCAATTTAAACGTGATGGTGCAGTGTAGCTGGGCTAGTATTTTACAAAAAGCTGGCAAAACAACCTGAGAAAGATATCTCAAACGTGGTGGTCCTGTGTATGTAGTATTCTACAATAAGCTGTCGTTGTTTGGGCCTGAACTACCTGAGAAAGATATCTCAAATGGAATTGTGTCTGAATTACTTGAAGCAAATTTCTTAAATAGACGTGCATGGGAGTTGATCATATAAGTATAATTATTGTTTTAATTCTAGTGTATATTCATGCTTTTGTAAGCCATGGCTACGATTCTGGAAAGATTTAAAGGGAATGAAAACGCACCCCAAATATTCAACTATAAAACCACAGCAATGGCTGATGGCATAACCTCTGCGTCTGACCGACCGGTCATTAAAGGCGAAACATCAGAGAGATCCTCTTGTCCTTACACGAACGAGGAAAAGGACAACGGGCAACAGACTAGTGTGAATGGTTTGCAAGAGGAAAAACCAAAAGACAGTCCAGTGAGAAGTCTTAGTCCAGAGTTCTTGCTGGGATCGTCCGAGAAGACTGGAAACGAAGGCACACGAACAGGTGCGTGGAAACTGTTGTTAGAGCCGTTGTAAGGGGCTGTTTACATGAGCCCGGTTACCCGAGATTCAGCGAAGCTTGAGATGATTTTGAGGTATTGAAATGAGCAGACAACATGATCCTGGCAGTCGTATAATTACCACAACAATAGCATGTGATTGTTTGGTGTCCTAAAGACTTATTTCAATACCTCAAAGTCCTCTCACGTTTCGTTGAATCTCGGGTAACCGGGCTCATGTAAACAGCCCCTAAACCTTGAAATCGTTAGGTCAGAATAATTAAAACCAAATGATCTATTTACTGAACAAATGGTCTGAAATATTTCGATGTAAAAAGGTTAATTTTCAATGGAGGAGCATATTTAATGCATAAAATGCAGGTTCGGTCTTGATGCATAAGAGTATTTTTAAACTTTGGCTTATCCACCGTTAAGCTAAACGCCTTTCGAACAACCGGCCCCAGGTAATCTGTTGAAAGGCGGCGACTAGTTGTGAAATAAAAAACCATTTATCGGTCGAAACAACTCTTGAATTATATTTTATTTCGGTTTCAAATTCATGCCAGCGCTATATACAGTTCTTATATAACTTAACATAATCACAAAATTTCGATACGATAAACGCGCGCTCTTTTTATTTATAGTTCGTGCGTGACGTCATGTTACGTCATGTATGTCAAGTACGTCATGTTACGTCAGTATACGTCATGCTACACTGTATTTTATTCAGGTGAAACAGAGAAGTCCACGGCGATAACTTGTGTATTCTGTAACGAAACCCTGGCAGACAACACGGCCCACGAGGAACATACACTCAGGAAACACTACGGCAGCGACAAGAGGCTCTACGATTGCTCCGTGTGCGAAAAGCAATTCACTCATCGCAGCAGCCGAGATATCCATCTCCGCGTTCACACCGGTCAGCGACCATACGAGTGTGAATACTGCAAGAAACGTTTCCGCGTTTCCTCGCATCTGCGTGACCACGTTAGAACGCACACGGGTAAGCGTTAGCACGCAAACGCCATGCAAATAATTCATTCGTGAAACAATGTGAAAAAAATTATTCTTCAAAAAGTAGTCCGATTTTCATTTTCAGACGACTCGCACGTTGCGATTTTCAGTTCAATTTTCTTCTTTTGGCGGATGGAAAGGAGCAAAACGTTATGAATGTTCTAATGCACAAGTGTCCTTATGTATACATTTGTAACTTATTCACTCGTTTGCATCTTTCAAAAGGAGAAAATCGCAGTCAAAGTTTTAACTGGTTTTTTAAAAGTCTGTCCTTTTTTAGGTGAACGGCCATTCAAATGTGAAGTGTGTGGACGAGGATTTAAGCAGTCGAGCGATATGAAAAAGCATAAGAAAACTCACTTTAAAACTGTGTCTGCCTCGCAAACGGTCAAGAACACTGAGGCGTCGTACATGATCGTAAGACCCGAATACAATACGGCAGTGAACGAGCACACTTCGAACGGTCTCCGATCACCGACCGATCAACGACAGAATCTCAAATTAGTCATTAAGAGGGAACGAAAGCCAAGCGAAATGAGGTCACCGACAAATGTAAACGGGGAAAAAACCTTACCGGGTAACAGTACTCTAGGGGAAGAAAAACCCTTGATCAATACCGTATCGGGTAACAGAAGCCAGTCGGTCGAAAAACCCTCCGAAGATAGTACCCCAAACTATAACTATTCCATTGAAAATACGATTTCAGAGAATATCGCATCAACAGAGAACAACTTGCCAAGGTTCTCCCCGGCAAAGCTCGCGATTAAACGAAAGTTGGATAGCAATTCTAAGAGCCGTGCCAAGAACGGGTACAAAACTACCCCCTATCCATCCATGGCTAGTGGATTTGGTCATATTTACACGTCATCTGGTTTATATTATAATCCGCAAGAATCTCCGATTGTGTCCACGCATAATCCGGAGCCGATTTACAATGACGCGCAAGTTAAACAGAGCAAAGCACAGACGTTCAATTCAGGAAGCATCGCTGTGCCCTATGAGGTAGGGAAGATAAATTGGTTGTTTATTAATCTATAACACCCTGAGTTACAACATCAAAGTTTCTGTCATCATACTTGAAATATTTCATCGTCATTTTCTCCGTTTTAAAGAATTTGCTTATAATCTTAAACTTTCACAGGACGAACAGACGGAGAACAGGATTTCTTATGATCACCAGCCCACGACACAAACACTAATCCAAAAGAGTGAACTGGGTGAAAACAACGACGTTTTCTGTCAACCCGAGATGAAAAAAATCAAAACCGAGAAACTGTCGCCAAACTCACGCGAGCAGTCGACGCATTGCGACGACTTCACGACGCCGGTTCACGAGTTGCAAACGGCTAGTTACGAGCAACGGGCATTAAGTCACGAAAAATCGCCGTATAATCACGAACAGGCGATGTATAGCCACGATGAAGCGACATACAGTCGCGAACAATCCAGCAACATTCACGAGCGTTCGACGGGAGGTTACGAGCCGATGACGTACACGTACGAGCAGCTTAAGAAATCTCTCGACTCAACACGAAACGTTGACCACGAACATACGTACAACTGCGATGTAGCTACGACACAACACGAAGATTTGACAAGCAATCAAGTTGACGCCACAAAACGCGCTGACGACAGCTCTCATACGGAAACGCAAGCTTTGCCACGCAACGAGACGACGACGGGCATCTCCGAAGGTCAGGTTGATGCCCTTTCAAACGTCAGTGATGTTACCATGGGTAACGTGGCCCCTCAACCAGGAGTTACCACGCGAAAGACAATGGCAGTGAAATTACGCCGGGATAAGAATAGAATTGTGAAAACAGCGCGAAAACCAACCAGATTAAGTGGTGAGTTAGCAGTGGCAGTAGTTTAAACCAGTGAGACTGGAAAGAAAATACTATGTTGAATGTTACTTGATAACTCAAAATGCAAGTGTGATATTCAACAGTTATTCTGCGAACTCGAGTCATATATGAGCTGTTTTATTACATACACAAACTTTGTCGCCCTTTCGGTACATTTTGGTGTGCTATTATCAACTAAAGCTTGGATTTCTATTTCACTCAACTCCCCAAATCTTTCAGCCATTTTGTTTACTTTCTCTACTAGGCAGATATGAGCTAATATCTGTCTAGTAGCCAACCAATGAAATTGCAGCATATCTCATATCTGGCGCTTGTGTATATAATAAAAGGGTTTATACAGACTTAAACTAATATTTGTACTTTTTTTGCACCAGACTTAAACTAATATTTGTACTTTTTTTCACCAGACGAAGGCGAAGATGTGCGATGCAGTGTTTGTGAACAACTGTTCAAAAATCTGGTGGAATTTACAGCACACAAATGCAACAAAAACGCCAAAGCATTTAACTGCACGATTTGCAGCAAGACATTCGCACGACAAACCTTGTTACGACAGCATATGGTTCTACATCAGGGAAGCAAGAGATTTCGATTTAAATGCAACTACTGCGGCAGAGCGTTCAGGCATCGTAGCCATTTAAGAGATCATGAAAGAATACATACTGGTAAGTGTATTATTCGCAGATAAGGTTAGAAAATAATGTTTCCTGGTTTGTCCACCTTCATGAAACATGGCTAGGAAACAGTGTTTCCAGGTTTGTCTAACTTCATGAAACATGGCTAGGAAACAATGTTTTCTGGCTTGTCCACCTTCAGGAAACATGGCTAGGAAACAGTGTTTCCTGGTTTGTCTACCTTCATGAAACATGGCTAGGAAACAATGTTTCCAGGTTTGTCCACCTTAATGAAACATGGCTAGGAAACAATGTCTCCTGGTTTGTCTACCTTCATGAAACATGGCTAGGAAACAATGTTTCCTGGTTTGTCCACCTTCATGAAACATGGCTAGGAAACAATGTTTCCTGGTTTGTCTACCTTCATGAAACATGGCTAGGAAACAATATTTTCTGGTTTGTCTACCAGAATCCTCCTTCAATAAATAACAGCAGCACATTATTTAACAGTTTTTAATTTAAACCTACAGGAGAGCGTCCCTTCAAATGCTCATTCTGCCCGAAGGCTTTCAAACAATCCAGTGACCATAGAAAACACGAGAACTTACATACGGGCACTACAAGATACCGCTGTGAGAAATGTTCGCTGGACTTCAAGCGCTGTGACGCGCTCAAAAGACATGCGATGATGCACACTAAAGGGGAGGTTACACTGCTCAAATGTGAGAAATGTCGAAGTCTTTTTGCCACAACGGATGGACACATGTCTCATGTCTGTCTAAAAAGACGTAAGTAAATAACTTGATTTTGTACAAATATATTCACGATTAAGCATGAACTAGAAAGAGAAACAAGGCGGGGAATTTCGTTTTAGACCAATCAGCATATTTGTTTACATTTTCAGTAAGCCAATCAGAATGCGTAAATCTTGACTACTTCCGGTAGAAAATTACATCATTTGCCATTTTACATGAAGTATTAAAAATTTAGGAATTCTGATTGGCTCTGCCTGAAAAATGTAAACATCCTCCGTGTTAGAAAGAGCATCTTTCAACATCTTCAAACCATCCTTTAACAAGGCTGGTTGCAAAATTTTGTAAAACATGGAATAATCTATGCCTACATCATGCAGATGTCAAAACTGGCTGTATACTGACATGATATATTTTCCTTTTAGCTTATCGTTATCGGTGTCAGATATGTCCCGAGCGTTTCACGGACGCCGACGACCTCCGCCGACATTGTTACAACATGCACGGAGAGCAGTCGACATTGTCTTGCTTGAAATGCGAATTCTGCAAACTGGAATTTAACAGTTTGGAAAAGCTCGACGAACACTTGGGAACTCATCGCCTCAAGAAGACTCACAGATGCCGAACTTGTGATCAAAAGTTTTCCCTTCTGAACCAACTTGTCGAACACGTGAAAACGCACAGCACGGCCGTCAATGAATCTGTTCCAGCATTTGACGGAAGCGAGGTCAAAATGGCAGATGAAATTGCCGAAAGGGAAGACCCTACCCAACCCAAGGGATCTTCACCTAATGTGACAGCAACCACTCAAGCCTCGAACGAACCAGCAAGACGCAAATTCGATTTTATACCAAGCAAATACCAACCACTTGTTCATACAAATACCGGGTATGGTGGCGGTGAGCTACCCGTGGGGACCTGGGTCCCACCTCACTCGTATTACCTTCAGTTGCACCCACGGGACAATAGCGTCCCACAACAACAAGCCGAGACCCCACCGATTTCGCCACGTCATCAAACGGTCTCTTCGCAGCAACACACTCCGATATCGCCCCGACAAATTCCGATGTCTTCGCCGAATGATCCAATCTCGTCTCGAAGCAACGTTGAAACTCGTCGGAAGAATTTAGACATTGCCAACAACAATCATCCGATTTCTTCCCGAAGTACGTCGAAACACTACCGAACGAACGGCGAACCATCCGAAAAGCCACCAATTTCTGCCCGAAGTGATGTCGATTACCACCGACCGGATGCGGAGCATACTCGAAGTATTCCGGAACGCTACGAAATGAGAGCAGAATCTTCGGAAATGAGTTCGGTGTCTGGCAGCAGAAGTGGGGGAAAATCCGAGATAAAGCCGGTGTCTTCCGAAAGAGATACGATTCCAGCCCGAACATCCACGACTTCCAGCCCGAACATGCACAAAACAGATAGTGAATATGCCAGAACTAGCCCAACGATAAATGCGTTCGAAGATGCATTTTCGTCGACATCTTTTGCAGCATACCACGCCATCGCTTTGTCAAGATCGATGCATAAAACCGATTATAGCCGGCGAAAGTCGAGCCGTAACGAAGCGATAATATCCCCGTCCCCAAAATCACAGACCAACTTCCACAAATCATCACCTCGCAAAGAGAAAACAGCGTCTGCTAGATCCATTTCCACCATTGAAGACAGCCGCTTCGACCCCTCTGAAATTCACAATAATGTAGATCCCTTGGAAGACCTCAGAAGACCCGAGGAAGGTCGAAGATATAGCGACGACAGCCGACTACAATCCGAGGTGATCCTTAGAAGAAACGAGCATATCCCAATGCATTCTGAAGAAATCCAAATCAGGGCAGATAAATACCGAAGTGATGACGATATCACGATTGTTTCCGAAAGGATCCGAAGCAATTCCGGGAGCAGTCAAAATCGACCAATCAATTCACCTCGCCAGAGAACCGAAAGCCGCTCAGCTCAAACTCAGGCGGACGTAAAGCGCAAGTACACGTGCCTAAACTGTAGGTCAGAGTTTTATCACGAGAGCGCGCTTGTAGATCACGTGTGCGACATTTTCTCAGAAACATTATATTCTTGTCTGGTGTGCAAGGACGATTTCGAGAAATACGAGGACCTCCAGGAACATATGAGGATACATTGGAGACAAGTGGTGTACCTCAAATGTACCATGTGTGGGCTTCGTCTCAGGTCGGAGGAACTACTAAAGAAACATAATTTGAAACATTTGGAAGACGATCGCGCCGAACGAAGCGTGTCTGACGGGGATAAAGATGGGTATCGTAGGCTAAAAGATGACAGATTACTTGATGGTCCACCAGAAACATTCGTTACCCCATCAGGTTCAGCAAAGTCTGTGACATCCCCTGTAATTTGCTCGGTCAGCGGAAACGTTGTCACCAAAACGTCGGCGCTTGCGACAGACCGTCGTAGCTCAGAGACGGATTTTGAACGAACCAATCAGAACGCAGTCTGTGATGACGTCATCTCGAGATCCGGTCCATATATACCATATTATGAAGCGAGGAAGCAAGCACCAGGCTATCTGAACGTCTTAAGCCAAGGTCAGGCTATGGTGATGTCTGCAATGCATGCTGCTATGGAGACCAGCGGTCGCTACCATGTACCTGAAGGTATCATATACCCCACAGCCCTAGGCCGTTCTCGGTATAAACCCGAACACCACTAACGTTATGTAGCGAATAGAAGAGGTAAAATATGAAATATTGTCCTGCTTTGGCGGGCAATACATCGTAGGATATTGTAAATACAACATACGCATGCATAGTATATAACATAATAAGATATAATTACACTTTCGTAAACTATGAGGGCAAAGTGCAGGGCAAACACGGTGGGTCAAAGATTAAACGAGATTAAGCGAAGGGTAAAATAAACTTGAGGTATTGAAATGAAAAATAAGATGAAGTATCGTAGTCATCTCGACAATAGCGCTTGTTTACACGCGTAAAAACGATCAGGTTGATGCAATATTGATATGAACAGGATGGAACAATGTTGTGCTGCCCACATTGTTCAGAGTTGTTATCAACATTCAACAATATTGTTACAACCGATTCAGTTTCAACAAAATTGTTCAATGTTGTTGACAAGTGTGAACAATAATGGCAGCACAACATTGTTGCATGCTGATAAACCGCAGGCTCAGAGTTTTCAGCCGTGTACTTAGTCTTAGATGAAGGCATATTTTAATACCTCATAATAAGCTTGCCTTTCGTTGAATCTCGGGTAAGCGGAATTATGTAATCATAATTTTCATATCTTCCCCAGCTCTTGAAATATTTTCACACGAAGTAATGAGATGTCCGCCATCTTGGTTGAATTTTTAATCCATAAATACTGTTTTGGGTTACGCCACAATAAGGGTTAAAAGTACAATAGAATTAGCGGTTTAATCAGATATTGCTTGGTAGATGTTTTGCTTGGAGATTTTGAAAATGATTTGTGGTTAAGTAAAGAAAACTCATTGCGTTATCCCAAAATAACAAACATCTTTACAAAAATCCAAGATGGCGGACACTTTTTCGGTCAAAATATTTGCACGAGTAAACTGTAAACATGATATGAAAAAAGGTTAAAAGAATATCATATATAATTTTAAAATTCTTTCAAGAAATACGATATTTCCTTAAATACTTCGTAAACACACATTTTTCTTGAATGTCGGTTGCATATAAGTATCCCAACATTTTCTAATCCATGCAGAGTCAAGCTCGTTTGCGATTAAGATTAGAATTTGTAATATAGAATAGCGATTTGATATTTGGGAATCTTTATGGAACTGCAGCCAAGAAAGACGGTTATATCCAGACGTTCATATAGCTTTTAGGATTGTTTAAATCTACTTTAGTTTTGTAGTGTAAATTGTGGTAGCACAGTTCGTTTGGTGTATATAGTTCAGAGGCACAATATAACGTAACTTCATTATATTATCTTTATCGAGCATTACGTTGTATTTTGCGGGCAATTTCAATGGAAAATTTTGTCGCGCGCAGAAGCCAGGCGAATTTTCGTCGAATCCGAAACAAGTTTCCATTTGGCCAACTGTATTATACTCGATGCTTTAGGCACAGACAGTATTTTTGACCCATTCGGGGGACAAAAATATTCAAATTGAGCGGATCTATCTGATATGTTATGGTTGTGAATGCCAACGATATCAAGGAATCTGTGTACACAAGTTATTGATCAATCGAACTTGTTCACCCCCCCCCTTACACACTGATACGAATATGCGCCCGCTCCCCCCTGATGATAACGTAGAATATTTATTCATGAAGCTCGCAGATGCATGAACAATAATATTTCTTAGAATTCTGACTGAACACTTCGGAATAGATACAGACGATTTTGGCGCGCTTTAATATTTTGTATCTAATATTTGGTAGCCTTCACTCCTTGCGTAAAAGCTGCCTAAAATTCCCTGTTTTAAACTTTTCATGTCAGTTAGTCTTCGAGTTAACAAAACGCATGTCCTTTAAACACATATACATATATAATACCTAGGTACAACCCTATGCAACCCTAGGTACACCTCTCTGTACCAATATTCAATATATTATGCAATCAAAAATACCGTGTTTCTCACTCGTTGAGTACATATCACAAGATATCCACACATATCACCACATATCAAAAGACATTCCTCCACCGCGACCACGGCGTGACCCACCACGTCCCCCGCGTCCTCTATTACCACCACGTGACCCTCGAGATCCCCCACCTTGAGGACATTCTCGCGAGAAGTGGCCGTGTTCACCACACTTGAAGCAGCCATCACCCCCTGAAAAAAAATATCATCACTATATAGACGTGTAGGAAGCGAGAGGACTGTTACGAGTTTCGCGAAAACGAAGCCAGTCCGATTTTCTCCCGCCAAAAACTAATCAAAAAACATTTTCTTACTTTTATATTTAATAGTTTAGTTATTCAACATACCTCCGCCATTCCGGCGGTCCCCACGCTCGGCATTCCGTTCCCGCCAGGCTTGATAACGTTCGGCCATGCTTCGTAACTCTTCGCTGACTTCCTGTGTATGGAATATAGAAAAAGCATAGAAAAAGTCCTATCTGATAGTTACAACTGAAATTATAATCCTCCAGCCTTCGTTCAAGCAAAATTGCTTCAGTTTAATACAAAACCTAGTGTTTGCATTTCAGTGGAGAATTAGAAAAAATATTTTCACGTTTATCACCAGTTATCGCTCCAGTTATAATACAGCTCAGCAGCTGAGCCATGCGTATTACGAGTAAGAATGACGTCATCATTACCTGATTCGCCTCTTCTAAGATATCGATTAAATTTTGGGCTTGTTTCCAGTCTTCACGCGTGATGAAACTCAAAGACGACCCCTTCGACCTGCAGTAAAAAAATTTAACGTCAGTTTCCCATGTTGAATCAAATCACGTTAAAGTTGTAGCATGTGGCCACTAAAAAGCCGATAACTTGCCAACAAGTACAACCAAATAAAAAACACTGAAGACAAACCTACCCAGCTCGGCCTGTCCGCCCAATTCTGTGAACATAATCCTCGATAGCTCTGGGAAAATCGTAGTTAATCACATGCCTGTAGAGATACAGTAAAAAGATATTACATAAAGTACTTCATGAATACAAATGCTCACGATATTAGTGTCATTTTCAAAGAAATATACAGAGTGTCTTTAAAGATACTGACGAAACCAAAATTACCACGATTTTTATGCAGAATATGTTGAACCTAATAATTTATTTAATTGGACCGTGTAAAAAGACGTTTAGAGAGATAAATCCTGAGTAATTCCTCTTTCTTCCCATGCAAAAATCGTTCCACATTAAATACAACATGTTGCAGTTCGACTTTCAGAGACACCAGAACAAACTCGCATGAAAACGTGAAAATATTAACTTACGTAACGCCTTTAATATCGAGTCCTCTGGAGGCCACATCGGTCGCAATTAGTACACGAACCCGCCCAGTTTTGAAGTCATCCAAGGCTTGCTCGCGATCACATTGTTCTCTGAAAAAAACACAACAATTTCAAATATTTTAAGCTCAGAAACCAATCTAGGAGGTCCAACTAGTTTTGCAGGAGCTGCGATGAAAGTTTAGTTAGAAAGGACGCCTGGCAATGGGTCAATAAAAGTATGGGCATTGTTGGGTAATGCACCTCACCAGCAGTATTTTACTCTGTCTTTCACCAAACGATTTTACTGGTTAAAAAGCAACAATCTCTGGCGAATGGTTGTCACAGCTCTGTCACACATTTGGTCACTTATCAATTTGGTCAGAAGCTTCCCCCTCTATCCCTCACACCAAGAAGCTTCCCCCTCCATCCCTCCCCTCACCCCCGAAGCTTCCCCTCTAACCCTCACACCAAGAAGCTTCCCCCTCCATCCCTTCCCCACCCCAGAAGCTTCTCCCTCTATCCCTCACACCAAGAAGCTTCCCCCCTCAACCCAGAAGTTTCCCCCTCCATTCCTCCCCCTAAACCAGAAGCTTCCCTCTCCATTCCTTCCCCCAACCCAGAAGCTTCCCTCTCTACCCGCCCCCTCAACCCAGAAGCTCTCAATTCAAACCGGTAATCGTTCTTGGATGAATGTGAAAATTACCTGTCGCCATGAATGCACTGGATACCAGCCGAAACATATTTCAACATGAAATCACTCGCCACGTCGTCAGCCCTGTAGTCAGATATAATTTCTTTTTTGGACATCGACTTTCGAACGCGGGCTACCGCTGCTGATATATATATACATATGGAGATCACTGGACTAAAGATCACTTACGTCAGTTTACGTCCTACGAATATCAAAACTTTGTCTTCAGGTCCCATTGAATTTATAAAGTCCAAAGTCTGAAAAATAAAACAACCCCGTTAACAGTTTAGGTTTCCTCCTGTAGTAACACTGGATCAATAAGAGATGATCCTTAGTGGATCTCTAGGAAGAACAGTTTAGAACTGATAGAGCTATCCAGTATAAATAAAATTAGTTTAGTTTAGGTTTCCTCCTGTAGTAACACTGGATCAATAAGAGATAATTCTTACTGGACCTCTAGGAAGAACAGTTTAGAACTGATAGAGCTATCCAGTATAAATAAAGTTAGTTTAGTTTAGTTTTCCTCCTGTAGTAACACTGGATCAATAAGAGATGATCCTTACTGGATCTCTAGGAAGAACAGTTTAGAACTGATAGAGCTATCCAGTATAAATAAAATTAGTTTAGTTTAGGTTTCCTCCTGTAGTAACACTGGATCAATAAGAGATAATTCTTACTGGACCTCTAGGAAGAACAGTTTAGAACTGATAGAGCTATCCAGTTAAATAAAGTTAGTTTAGTTTAGTTTTCCTCCTGTAGTAACACTGGATCAATAAGAGATGATTCTTACTGGACCTCTAGGAAGAACAGTTTAGAACTGATAGAGCTATCCAGTATAAATAAAGTTAGTTTAGTTTAGGTTTCCTCCTGTAGTAACACTGGATCAATAAGAGATAATTCTTACTGGACCTCTAGGAAGAACAGTTTAGAACTGATAGAGCTATCCAGTATAAATAAAGTTAGTTTAGTTTAGTTTTCCTCCTGTAGTAACACTGGATCAATAAGAGATGATTCTTACTGGACCTCTAGGAAGAACAGTTTAGAACTGATAGAGCTATCCAGTATAAATAAAGTTAGTTTAGTTTAGGTTTCCTCCTGTGGCGAAAGCCTTTCGAGGGAAGTTTTTTCGACTATTTCAGGCAGTTAAAATATATTTGTCATTGCAAAAACTTACTCGTTCTTTCTTCGCCTCTCCGTCCATGATTTCGACTATTTGGGTCACGGTATGACAAGCCTAGAAATTTACAAAGCAACCAAACTCTTAACCTCCAAAAATCCCAACAAAGATCGCAAACTCCTGTTGTACTTACGGCTAGGTCTAAGGATCCCACGTTGACCTGCACGGGATTTTCAACATACTGACTCGCCATTCTTCGTACGGCCGATGGCCACGTTGCACTAACGGAACGTGGAAAAACGGAACACGGATTACGGACTGTTCATAGACACAAGCAAAAAAATACTATGTGATTTCTTTGTGAGTATTCTACGACACAGTCTTTCGCTTGAACGACATAATGTACGACATAATCTTTTGCTTGAACCACAAGGAATTCAATCATCGGGGCGGAATGAATATAAAAACAGCAAACCTTGTCATCACCGTTTGACGATCCGGTCGGATATCGATTAAAATCTTCCTAATTTCTGGTTCAAAACCCATGTCTAACATTCTGTCTGCCTCGTCAAGGACCTAAAAGTTTGTAAAATGAAGGAATACAGTGTGTTTGTGGTGGGGTAAATTTCGGAGGGAAGGTGGGGGGTGAGAGTGGTGGAAAGTTGGGGGGGTGAAGGTAGGGGAAGGAGGGGGGTGAAGGTGGTGGAAAGTTGGGGGGTGAGGGTAGGGAAGGAGGGGGGGTGAGGGTGGTGGAAAGGAGGGGGAGGTGAGGGTGAGTGAAGTACGAGACGGGTGCAGATTTCATGTCGAATCAGAATTCTGAATTTGACCGCAGGGACTTTGAGTACACGATTAAGCCTGAATAGTCGCATCTTTTTGGGAGAGCAGAGAGTTGACTCACCAAATACGTGACAGATTTCACTTGAAGAATCTCGTTCATAATTAAGTCGTTCAATCTACCAGGAGTTCCTGAATACAAGAAAAATTGCTCAGAAATTTCACGGGGAAATTACTTCTTGTGTGTTTGAAAAGCTAAAGAAAAGCATCCACTACACTTACCAATAACAATCTCCACACCACTTTTTACTGTATCGATCTGAGCACGCCTGTCTGAACCACCGTAAACGCAAACACTATGAAATCAAAATATAACACATATTGTCTAGCATTCTCAAATACATTATGATTTTTGGCACTTCACTCGATGTAGGTAACTTGTCCCAGTCTTTCCCGCCATTTTGCATCACTCGGAAACCGTAATATAGTATTATAACTGTACCTTCGTATCCCTTTATAATGCAGTTTATTTACTTCAGTCTCAATCTGAAGAGCGAGTTCTCTTGTTGGTGATAAAACCAGAACATTTGGACCATCAGGTGTGGCTGGTGTTCTGGGAGAAAAACAGTTTTTAGATGAGATTCGTAAATTTCATACAAAACAAAATTTGCCGCCATTTTTGGACCTCAGATCCAGTGTTCTGATTGGCTACAAGGTCACTGATCTGCATACATTCCATAAAAAAAATTGCCGCCATTTTTGTACCCCAGATCCAGTGTTCTGATTGGCCACAAGGTCATTGATCTACATACATTTCATACAAACAAAATTTGCCGCCAATTTTGAAACTCAGTGTTCTGATTGGCTAGATAGTCCGCCACGTTCAATTCTCAACCTTACACCGTGACCGATACAAGTTTATCCCGAATTAATTGACTAAAGTCTTTGTTTAAGTTCATTCACGTACGATTTGGCAAATGAAAAGTTCGACGTCTGAAACGAGCCTCAATTATTCAAAAATTCAGCAATGAATACTTCTCATACCTTTCTTGCCCAGCGATGTGAATCAACGCTGGCAACAAAAACGCCAGAGTTTTGCCAGTGCCGGTCTAAAAAGATGTTGAGAGACTGAATATTTCTTAAATCGACGACAACAAACTTTCATTACAAAATGGCGGCAACACTGAGAATTTTTGTGTACCTGAGCAATGCCAATGAGGTTTAAGCCTGACAGCAAAACTGACCATGACTGACACTAAAATGATATAAAAAATCTGATAAATCATTCACAATTCCGGTGATGAAAATTCAAAACAAATTATGAATGATTTTATACTCGAGAAAACATCCGACAAATTCACAAATCAACCTTGTGTTTTCATGGCTTTGTTGGCAAAATTTTTCGGCAATTTTATTAAAATAGTGTAATAATATTTTGTCAAAATAGTGTATAAATATTAAAATATTAATGTTATCATATTATTACACTTTATGTTAACAAAATTCGTGAAACATTTCTCGCGTTCAAATTATCAGGCAAATTTGAGTTATTATGGTTATCCCGTTAATCTGACGTTAATCTGAATCCCGCTACAAACCTGAATCGGAGTTGGTTTAACAAATCCAACACGTTTCAATTCATTGAGTATAACGGCTGAAAACATGAACAAAACATGCGTTATTGGATTAAGTAGCTTCTGAAAAACTTTTAAGAGATGTAAATTAGTGAGGGTAAGTTTCGTAGTTGCAAATTCACATCTCTCAAAAGTAGGATTGTATTGCAAGTTGCATAAAACAGTTGCACCGTGTAGCAGGGCCGTAACTCAAAAATTGAAGTTGAGGAAAATATTAAATACTGTTTTTACTAACATGTTTACTCACGATAATTTTTAAACGCCTCGTCAAATGTCGTGACTGGCTTCGGAATGTCTCGGTTCTGAACGTCATCACCGACATTTTGAACAGAGATATTGTTGCTTTCTTTCCTATAAAACACGTTTCCAAACACAGCGTTAAAAATCTAAAAAAACTTGTCCATAAAGCAAAATGGCGGTCTCAAAGTATGTTTGTCCAGTTTCACATATTGCGGTCAATGACACACTAAAGACAGTGAACTCTATATCTCTAAAGATGCGAGCGTGCGTCAATGACTGCAATGCATAAAACTGGACTCACAAAGTTCTAGATTACTATGGTTGCACAAAAATTTTGGACCGTGGGGCAAATTTCTCTTTAGGGGTCCCAATTCCACAGCAAAAAGTCACAAAAAATGGTAGTTCATGCGACTTGGGGGGTGGTAAGGGGGTTTAAGGAGATACTCCCCAAGAAATTTTTGAAACTTAGAGAACAGGTTTGATTTTCCTTGTTTTTGGGAATATAATATACTGCATTATAATATACTGCATTACGCTATTTATAAAACCCCCAAACTCATTTTCTTTTCATTTGGAAAGAGGACAATAGATTTCCAACAGTAATGTAACTCTATTCCTGTAGCATTTTGTGGCCGGCAAAGCGGAAGCCAAAGAGCAATTGTCCTTCCCCCCAACCTTCGGAACCCCAGTCCATAAATAACTGTATACTGGTACCTAAAGATTTCCACTTCCTCTTTGGACCTTCTCCTGACTGATTCACTCTCTTTATAAAATACTTTTTTGATGACAGGTAAACCTTAAATAAAAACTTTAAAAGTCATTAAAAAGGTATAGGCAAGAAGCTATATATCTAAAAAATATGTGGCTTACAATCTGTTGTACTTCTATACAGCAAGCAGCTACAATACCTTCCCATTTCTTCGCTTGATTTGCCACCCTGTTTGCGCGTAGCTCTGCCCAATCAATTCTGGGAACCAAAGGGGTTTCACCTGCTTTCAGACTTGTTTCTGCAAATATGCAAAAAATCTCTATTAAAAAGATAGACATTTATTAGAGAGATGTCTGTATTAGAGAGGTGTCTGTATGAGAAAGATATTTGTATTAGAGAGACCGCTGTATTATAGAGAGATGTCTGTATTAGAGAGATGTTTGTATGAGAAACGTCTGTATTAGAGAAATTTCTGTATTAGAGAGATGTTTGTATTAGAGAGATGTCTGTATTACAGAGAGATGTTTGTATTAGAGAGATGTCTGTATTAGAAAGATGCCTGTATTAGCGAGATGCCTGTATTAGAGAGATGTGATATATAAACTACCTTCCATTTTATTTGTCACTAAATCTTGTGGAGATATTATTTCATCAATCATCTCTCTGGCCTTTGCCTGACAGTCTCGACTCCCTGAGATCTCAATTGGTGTGTGGATGGCATCAGCTTCATCTTTCAATATCTTGAAATAGAAGAGAGTAAGTTTCAGGCCTTCAACACAAGTCATGCATGCACTTGGTTGATTACAAACTTTCCCTGAACCTAGGACTACAATCTTTACAAGAAAGGAGTCATTTCTTCAGACTAACCTTAATCCATGCTCCAGATGTATTCTGAATATTCTTAATGCTCTGCCCACCTCTCCCTATAGCATTGTACAACAGTAAGTGTCAAGTAAGTGCCTGTACTCTCCCACTGCCGAGGGGTGTGGGTCTATGGGAGGCAAAGGAGCATAAAAACATATGGTACAAGGCAATTAACTAAGAGAAACAATTTTCTAAATAAGCCTAATAGCTAAATACTTAAAGGTCAAATGAGAGGATATTACAACAATAAGTCATTCTCAAGGTATTTAGATCTTTATCAGAAGTTTGACAATTTCAGACAATTGCTTGATTATTGGAATCAAATATCAGATCATTTGAAGAAATCTTGAGCTATCTTGAAGTTAAAAAATTTAGTCACAGTATGCAAAATCATAGCTAGCAATCATATCATTGCATTGACCTATATAAATCCAATGTTTAAAACACATTTTCATCAACGTATTAAAGACCGATATGGTACAATATTTAAATCTACACCCAGACTAACTGAATTGATATGTTATACCGTGCGCCATGGCTTACCAATAATCTTGCCAACATCCCGACTAGAAACCTCGATCCTCAACGAATCGCCATCATCCTGACTGCCACCAAATACCCCACCATTACGATCTCGGGATCCGAACCCTCTGGAGGGCGGTGGGCGCTCTTCTCTGGCGGGGGACGATGAATCAAACCCCCGCCTAGGCCTCCTAGGCAAAGCGTTATCAAAATCCGAATTACCCCTCCAATTACCTGAGCCATCATTTGATCCCCAGCTGTTCGTAGCACGCGAAGATCGCCCGCGACCGAAACGTTTCTCAGGAGCTGAAAATCCGGAATTGTGAGAGTTTGTACTAGATTCAGAACTATGGTCAGTCCATTTCATGGGTTTGGAAACGCCGGAGCTAATCTCCAAATCCCAATCTTCACCGGAGTCGCTCATGGTCGAATTTTGCTTTGTGTAAAGACGAAACAAACGTTTAACGACGAACAAAAAGCAAAGAAAACCCCAAAATATTCACTTTTTACAACTTGACATTTTATACAGAAAACGTGTTATGGCGAATGCGCTAAATGGTATCGATGCTTTGAATGAAAGATACTGCTTATAGTATGTCGTGGGCTCAGGTTGATGTGAATGTAAATGAACGTCATCGACAACTTACGATGCCCAACGTGATGCATTTTGGCCTAAATTTAGGCCTTCTATTTATACTCCGCTAAATCATTGTTGCCATGAGTTAGAGAGGTGTTTGGAATGAGATGCCTGTATTAGAAAGACACGTTTGTATTAGAGAGAAATGTTGGCATTAGAGAGATGTCTGTATTAGAGAGATGTCTGTATTAGAGAGATGTCTGTATTAGAGAGATGTTTGTATTAGAGAGATGTCTGTATTAGAGAGATGTCTGTATTAGAGAGATGTTTGTATTAGAGAGATGTCTGTATTAGAGAGATGTCTGTATTAGAGAGATGTCATTATTAGAGAGATGTTTGTATTTGAGAGATGTCTGTATTAGAGAGATGTCTTTATTAGAGAGATGTCTGTATTAGAGAGATGTTTGTATTAGAGAGATGTTTGTATTAGAGAGATGTTTGTATTAGAGAGATGTTTGTATTAGAGAGATGTCTGTATTAGAGAGATGTCTGTATTAGAGAGATGTTTGTATTAGAGAGATGTTTGTATTAGAGAGATGTCTGTATTAGAGTTGTGTCTGTATTAGAGGGATGTCTGTATTAGAGATTTTAATTATCTGTATTAGAGAGATGTGAATGTGAATAACAATATTTACCATGTGTAAAATCACAGTTATTCAGATTTCAGAAGGAATGAAAGAGTTGTACATCATCAGTTTAGTTAGCTCTCACCAGAATAATTGAACGAATGAATGAATAAACGAATGCAGTAAATATACCTGAGTTACACGAGCTGTTGATATCACATTTGTTTATCTCTTCACACGCACTTGCAATAATTCACATCATTAGCAGAGGATGAATCTTAACCATTCCTGACTTGACGAATTTTGCAGTTGAAAATATGTTCATATCAGAGAGATGTCTGTATTGAAGAGGTGCATGTATTAAGACAAGTTTACATTTGCAATCGCTGCTGCCATCTTCTTCTTTTGATAGATGTAAACGAATAGAGTTAGTTATGATTATTCAGAAAAGAGCACATATACATAACTATTCGCTTGTTCAACATCAACCAAAGACGAAATCGCACCGAAATCGCAAGAAAAATAGGACTTGTAAAAGGACCTTAAAAGAGGTGTTTGTAAATAATGTAGTGAAATGCCTCACTCAATACCCTATAAACCAGCGCTGCCCTTATGGATATTTTCTTTTTAATTTTTCCAAACAGTCGTGCTTTATGGTGATAACAGAAAATCTAATGTCCGTGGTAAGGGAGGGGAGATGATATCAGTGCCTCTTCATACAAAATTTTAACCATCTCTGCAGATGCACTTGGTACTAAGATTTAGTGCTGTCTCTCCGAGAGGATTCAATTATGTTAATGGCATCTGGGTACAAGGCTGCCCTTGACCTACTATATAATTTAAATGGGCCCTCCATAAAAGCAGAAAAACTATTTACCCAAGGCTGGGACTTTAAAAACATGAGTTGTTCTTGGACTACTTTCTGAGAGGGGCAGAGGACACCTGTTGTTGATGAAACCCTTGATAGAAGTTGTTCTAGGGTGGATATATCCCCCTACCCTGTTGGCCTAGGCTTCCAGGCTGTAACTTTGAAATCAACTGGAAGGGTTTCCCAGGGACACTGTATTTACAAAGTTGAATATCTTTCTAACACAGAAACATGATTATCTTTATTATGTTAAGAAGCTGATCATTTATTACAAGAACACAGAAAGTTTTCACTATATTATATCATATGAAATAGGATTCATACACTTTTAAATGTCATTAAAAGCTTATTGTCCATGTTGGCAAATGTCAAAAAAACATCATTATTTAAATTATTTAAATATAAGTTACACTTGTCTCTCTTACAACAGAAACAGGAACACTTTAATGGGACGTAATTCAGCAAAGTCTCACAAATTATCTAAACCATGCTGCATCTATTGTTTGCTTTAGTTAACTCAAGGTTGCACTATTTAAGACAAGTATTTACTGTGTTTTATGCAGAAAATGTTTGTTCATACTAAATCTCATTAAAGGTAAGTGATGCTTCTGTCTCTTACAACAACAACAGGACCCTTGGGATGGGATACCAGTTCGGGAGTGAATTCAAGGAAGAAATTTTCATCTTTACATAAGAAAGTAAGAGTCTCCAGCTCCCCGCCCCTTCAGGGTAGCACAGAATGAAATAGGAATGCTTTTCTCTAACCGTCGTTAAAACCAATATTTTAAAAATTTCGTAGTGAAATGCCACGCTGCATACCTTATGATCTTCTGGGACTTTTATTGTTGTCTTCAGATTTCCTTCTTTGCTGTATATTTGAACCGTATGATTGTCTGTTGGTATCATGATTTCATTCTGCTGGGAAATGCCCAATGAATATGCCTCCCTCGAGTCACGTTTAAACTTGTATTTCAATTGACACGTCTTGTCACAAACATACACATGAGGGTCTTCCTCTTGGATGATGATAATATCATCGTCATTGCATATCCCGATCTTAACTACAAACGTACCGAGAAAACCCAATGTATGATTTGCTTTTACATTGTAATTCTCGTCCAATATCGTCAACATGAATACTTCACCTGAACGTGTTCTCACCACGTAAACATTGTTATTCATATCAACAGCAAGCGGCACTAAAATATCACCTGCAAATTCAGGTATTTTAACCCATTTGATTTTTCCTGTCTCATGGATAATCATAATGTCGTCATTAGACCCAGTAACAGGGAGAGTAAGAACATCCCCCTGACTGTTCACAGCAGATAAGTAGGGTTTTATTTCTTCATCAAGGAACTGTTCGTAGAGAGAATGAGGCAATTCCTTTCCCATAGACTTTCTTGTTGAAATTTCCTTCCAATTTCTTATTGGGTGAAAACTACGATCCGGAAGTTCAATCGTTGGCATGCAGCCGGACACTTCAAATGAACACTTATTACTGAATTTCCAAACATATTGAAACAACACATAGTTGATTAACATAACCGACTTCACGTTCCCCACTCGTTGGGTTTTATTCAACAACGATTTGACCCCACCGTTCAAATACACCGAAAATATCTCTTGAATGGCTGGTAAGTTATGAAGCTTCTTCAAAAACGACAAACACCCAATGATTGCGGTCTCAGGACTATCGAGATGTTCCAGCATTTCTGAAACTATTCGTAACTTCGCGGCAAAAATTCGATCTCCGATACTAAATGCCTCATTCCTGAAAGTAGTGGTTGCTGTCTTGCGCGCATCTTTGAATCTTTCCTTCGCAGTTTCAAACTCTCTGTCCGAGTTGATTTTAAGCTTTTCCATGGCGCGAGGAAGCTCTATTCCTTGGTTTAAGATACCAGACTCAATAACGCTCGAAGGTTCACCTGGTTCGTCCTGAGTTTCGTTCGTTTTCTGCTCGGGATTTGATTTATCAAGAGAAGCACTGAGTAACACAACTCCTTCTTGAAGGAAATCGTAACTGGCGAGTAACGTTGATCTAGAAAGGCCATCGATTTTAGACTTGATATCATTTAACTCGCGTACGACAATCTTACGAATTTCTGCATCGGTTACATCGCCGTCTTTAAATTTGTCTGCCGTCGAGTCTCTGACCTTATTCCATAATAAACCAACTGTTGAACTGAGAATACTTGTCACAATTGAAGACATACCGAGTTTTTTTTTACTCCAAGCGATGCTGAACTTTGACTAAACACAAGACAATATGTCAAAGCAGATTCATTCTTGCGTTGAATTCCTCACAATCTTGTGGTATGTTCATCCTGTAATTTTACCATATGGAAATTTGCAGGCGAGAATCCCGCTAAGTTTCTTCAACTACAATATGTTAGTGCGGGCTTTTTGTACAAATATTCCTGTCACTTCATTCACAGAGTTTCTTACGATCATCTTAACACAATATTCTTTTCCATGATATCGAACTGGGATCAGAGAAAAGTGTATTTGAACGAGATCTAAGTATCTTTGCTAATACTTGCAAAAATTCAAAGTGTTTTTATCCTATAAAGAACGTGGCGGGGATCCTGATGATTTGTGTCATTTTCTTTCTTTGAGAAGTCTCCAGCCTAGTTCCCACGGTTTAAAATATTGCTCATTTTAATACAGCTATCAATCAAATTTTAAAGCAAAGTAAATCAGGTGCAGACTGTTGCTGACACAAGGCTTGACGTTCCCACTTGAAGAGTGAAAATCAAACTTTTCTATGATTATGAGTGGAACAATAATCACATATTTAAGAAAAATGATAGATTAAAGAATGAATTCAACGCTTATTGTCTACTTGTTAGATAGTAAATTCATTCCAATATGGAGGCGTTTGTCATGTCCAAAAAAGTTAGTGTACAGGAAACCCAAGCAAAACAATGAAAATGTTTCGAAAAACGCATCAAGTTTTACCCATTGAACTGAAAAGAACTTTCTTTTGAGTTCACTGGTTTTACCTCAAGTAAGTCAAGTTATTCTTATTAGATTCACGAGATACTCTAAACAATTTAAGGTGGAGAATACTAACGCTCTTTCCACCTCTTTGGCGAAGTCTTTTTTCTTAATTACTCACTGAACACGAACGAATGTTTACGTCTCGTAAATAACTATTATGAAATCTGACCTTAGCCAGATTGAAATGAATGAATAGTTACAAAAGCTTTGTCTATAAGGACCCTTATTTGAAAATTCGTAACTTATCAACACGATCACATCGATCAAAAGACGAAAATCTCAACGGAGATGTCCGCAACCATGATAATGAAGACGAGAATGATGATTGATGTTCAGGGGTGTTGATGTATAATTATAGATAAGTTGGTATGATTAAATATGATAATCTTGTGCTTCAATAGATACCAATTGACAATCATGGGCAATGATGGAAGCGATGTAGAGTAATGAGGTAATGACTATTCATAATAATGACGGTGGTCATGAGATCACTCTTATTTCATACCTGAGTCTGTAGTGAGGTCTCGACTGGGTCCAGTGTTCCTGGATTGTCTCAATCTTCTCTTTGTTTGTCAATAGCAACGCTGGTTTTATCACGGACCCAATGACAATATCTACCATGCGTAAAATCACAGTTATCTACAAGAAATGAAAGAGTTGCACATCATCAGTTGAGTTAGCTCTCACCAGAATAATTGCTTATCAAAACCTTGCGAGTAAACTCGTGTTATACCAGAACTTGGATAAAATAATTACAATACAACATTCGCTCTTCAAAATCAAAATCCCGCATGTCGACAGACAAGCATCAGATGTAATCTAACAAAATTTAAGTGTGTGTAGTTTGTGAAGTTTTTCTCTGCAGAGAGTTTCGACTGTCTCTTGAGGTTGTTAACTCAGCCAAGAGTTTGAGCTCGGCTCAAATGAACGAACGAATGAATGAATAAACGAATGCAGTAAATATACCTGAGTTAAACGAGCTGTTGATATCACTATTGTTTATCTCTTCACACGCACTTGCAATAATTCACATCATTAGCAGAGGATAAATCTTATCCATTCCTGACTTGACGAATTGTGCAGATGAAAATATGTTCATATCAGAGAGATGTCTGTATTGAAGAGGTGCACGTATTAAGACACGTTTACATTTGCAAATTGTTGCTGCCATCTTCTTCTTTTGATAGATGTAAACGAGTAGATTTAGTTATGGTTGTTCAGATAAGAACACCTATACATCATTACATCATAACTATTCCCTCGTTCACATCAATCAAAAGACGAAAATCGCACCAAAATTCGGATGGTAATTGGAGTTGTAAACGTTTCTTCAGAGAACATTGCTTCAGAGAGGTGTTTGTAAATAATGTATTGAAATGCTACGCTCAATAAACTATGAACCCGCCACTTATGGATACTTGCTGCTGAATTTCCAAACAATCGTGTTTTTTTCAGGAAAGTTCACTTGAAAGAGATGCCGCACATATCTTTGTTATTGGAAACAAAAATCATTGTTTATTTGATTCATATCGAGAATCATTGGCATTGAATTTAAATCTTATCTCACATGAGATAAAATTGAAAATTAAACGAGACTTACCTGGAAGTTGAAATTTGATTTGGATTGTATGAGTCATCAGCCTGAAGTGTGAGAGTTGTACGAGAGAGAGTGCAGCGCATGCGCAAATCAGTCTTTAGATCTTTACCAGACAAAGACCGCACGGACGTGATGAGTGTGAGACTGGACTGCAAGTAAGGGAATGAGAGAGAACAGGGGGGGGGGGCGTACAACTCTCACACTCCAGGTCAAATCAAATTTCAACTTCCAGGTAAGTCTCGTTTAATTTTCAATTCTACTTCGTCATCAACCTAAGTCATGTGACGTTGCACGAGATTTCAGAGCAATCAGTGAGGGCTTTGTCCTGCAGAGATACACAAACCACTCTAACTATAGCCAGCGTGATAAAACCAAGTGGAAAGATATCTCGATATATAGAGAAGTATATTATATATATAGTATATTATATATCCTAGGAATAATTAACGTTTGTATAGCACTCTAACACCGAAGCGCCAAAATTAAATTCCTCCTCGCTCGGTTTATTATAAAACCGTTGAAATGCCTGTTCATTCGACCATCCTGCGGATAACATAATATCCTTAATGTTACAGTTATTGGACGCTAAAAAGGATGTAGTTGCTGCTCGAACACTATGACCTCTAAATTTGCTAACATCTAGACCTACAGCTACCAAAACAGACTTTATCCATCGAGATATAGTATCTTTGGAAACAGGTCCATACGGTTTCACATAACTCAGTAGAAATTGCTTTCTATCATGGCTATTTTCATCAGTTCTCTTGATATACTCTAAGAGATGAGTAACGACGCAAAGCTGAGGCTCAAATGGATATTTCAAAAACTCGAGGAGTTTGACATGAGTTCCGACACGTGTCTGTTTGACTTTCTCCATAACGTGGAAAGTGCACTTGTCCGCAACGAGAATCATGTTATCGACAGTGAGAAGATGAATAGTTTGACAGCGTTGTCCACTGAGTAAGGTCAATAAGAAGGAAACTTTAACAGTAAGCTCCTTCAAAGTCAGCGCGGAAGGTATAGGCTGCTTTCGAAAAAACTATAAGACCTTGCTAACATTCCATATTGTCTGGTAACGCGGTAGAGCCGGGCGCAGTTCGAATACACCTTTCATAAAGTGCTAAACAATAGGTAGCTGTCCGAAAGTGACTTCACTATCACTTAACTGCAAAATAGAAGATAAAGCAAACCTCGCCGAGTTGATTAAGCGATACGACAAACCCGAGTCAAACAGCGATGACAGAAAATCTAACGTCCGTGGTAAGGGAAGGGAGATGATATCACAATGCCTCTTCATACACAATTTTAACCATTTCTGCAGATGCACTTGGTACTGAGATTTAGTGCTGTCTCTCCAAGAGGATTCAATTATGTTAATGGTCTTAACGAGTAGCCAGGTTGTTGTAGTTGTTGCCGCAGACATGACAAACCAAAAGTTTGAGCTTCTTGCAAAGGGGATGAGTTGTTTCCGATGATTTCCGACCGAGGTTCAGTAGTTTGTGACTGGGTTGTAGGACCACAGTAGGTGGAACATGAAGAGAGGCTGGCAAAGGATACCAAGGCTGGGTGGGACAGTCGGGAATAACTAAAATTCCGTTGGCATGCTCCTGAATTATTTTCTTTACAGCCTGTAACAGAAAACTAAACGGCGGGAAACAATAAAATTTCAAGTCAATCCACAAAATAGAGAAAGCATCAACGAACACTGCTTCAGGATCTGGCGGATAAGAGCAATATGTTGGGAACTGTTTTATATTTAAGTGTGATGCAAAAAGATAGATCTAAGGGTGAAAATTCAAGGTACTGAGCGCATTATGTAATGACAATGGTTTGGTTTCCATTCGCTATCCGGATTATGAAAATGACGAGATTCTTTGCGTGTTAAGACATTCTGTGAACCAGGAATGTGAGCAGCAATAATGCAGATAGTAACAGCAGATATGTCTCATTGTGGACGAATGAACATGGCGGACGTGAAAATTTAGCTCCGATAAATTTCTTTATAAGATTTCAACATATTCAACTTAATAAGCTGTCTAATAAGCTCCAAACTGGTACAAGAGTTATAAGTTATTTGATTTATGCTATGGCGATAACAAACAAGCTAAGTTTAGCTTGGAACGGGGACTATGAATCGTTGAAAAGGTTTGTTTATGAAACCTTCAAACTTGATGGTGTTTGGTCTCAACCCGGCGGGGATAGAAAGCTTTTCACAACCGAAGATTCGACGATCCTCTGGAGAAAGAGTAAGAACTTGTTGTCCTTTAATGGATCGAAAGCTAACAACTTCAAGAAGGAATTATGTAAGCATATATGTGAGTGTGAAGACGACATCTCAGAACCTGTGTCTGTACATGACATGGGCAAAGTTCATTCGGGTGAATCGCCTGATTTCTACACTGATATAGAATGTATGAAGCAAGATCAACAAGTGAATAGCGAGGCAATTCAATCATTGTCGAACTCTATCTTGCACATAACTTCAGTAATTTCAGAATTTCAAGATTTCATCAGGAAGAATGAAACAAGCCTTACAGAGGGGTCTTCGACAAAGTCGATTAACCATAACGAAGAAAGAGAAAATGTAAATCAAGTTATTGCCCAAGACTGTATTGAAACTGACGCTAATGACACCTTAGTGTCAGATCAATTAAAAAATTCTATAGGAAGCAATGAAGCAGGATTCACTAGTCAGTCGGATGAATCTGACGAGACTCTTACTGATAGAGTTGGCTTTGTTGTGGCGCGTCGAGAATCCTATGCCCAAGTGGTTAAAAGGCATCCAAAACCCCGTAAACCTAAGGAAAACCAAATATGGTTAATAACCCTGAAGATACTTTACTAAGTGTCCCATTACAAAGAAATACTGAAGGTGATGGCTTTATTGGGGTTGACAGAAGGCGGAAAAGAGTAAAGAAACTTTTCCTGTCTGGAATACACGAGAGCGTGCAAGAGAATCAGATCTTATCCTATTTAGAGCAACGAAATATAATACCTACTCACATTGCTCTGTTTCGAAGTCAACGAAGAGGAACCCAATCTGCTAAAATCCACATACCATCTTCAATGTGGTCTGAAGTTCAATCGGAAGGTTTCTGGCCAAGATTTGTCAAATGTAATCTGTGGCAATCGAAAAGCACTAGAAATTCCATTAGACGTGAAATCAAATTTAACACCACCCATCATGGGAATTTTTCAACATACGTCTAATGGCGCACATTCCAATCAGATTCAATAATATTCCCGTTGTGATAACCCAACGTAAATACCTCACGTTTATCAAAGCGTAATACAGGAAACCTTGTTCCTGTGACATTGTCGGACAGTACTGAGGTAAATAACACACAAAGTATTCCTGTTAGAATAACAGAACAGAGACAAAGTTCACCAAATAACAATGTCAGAACGCATTGCGTTAATAACTGTATCAGAATCCACCCTGAAAAAGCGCAACGCCCCCTGGATAATAATAGAGCTGTCCCTAATATTATGATGCTGAATGCAAGATCATTAGTCAATAAGGTAAATGAACTTGAAATCCTTAGAGATAAGTATATTGCTGACTTAATTCTTGTGACAGAAACATGGTTAAGAGATGTAATCCCTGATGAGGTTGTGAATGTTTCTGGTCTGAAAATTATCAGAAAAGATCGATTGTGTGGTAGAGGTGGAGGGGTAGCAATATATGTCAATGAAAGTATACCGCTAAAAACGCGTGATGATTTAAACGATCAACTGTTTGAATGCTTATGGATTACTATCCGCCCAAAGTGGTTACCAAGATCAATTTCAAGGATTGCAGTAGGATGCGCATACCTTCCACCAAACTAAATGTATCTGAAATTGACAATTTCTATGATTATATCAACAACTGTTATGACCAGCTTTGTCTAGAAAGCCCACATACGGCAATTATTCTAGGAGGCGATTTCAATCCAGATAGTAATGGGTTCCAACAAAACCGTTTAAAGAGGCATTGTCATCTTAAACAAATTGTAACGCAACCTACCAGAAACAGAAACATCCTTGATTTAATATTCACTGACATGGCTGACTGTTACGAAACTCCGGAAATCCTAGCCCCACTGTCAACGTCGGATCATAATATCATCAGCTGGAAGTCCAAGTCTCATATTACGGAGAAAGGAACTACGATTAAAATCAAAGTGAGAAAAATCCGACAGCAGCAGTTAGAGAATTTCGAATCTCTACTAGCAAGTTATAACTGGTCTTCGGTTCTTTACACCTCCGACATCAATGAAAAAGTCAATACCTTTCTTCAGGTCACTGAGAATATGATTTCTGAATATTTTCCGGAAAAAACGGTTAAAGTTTATAGTAAGGATAAACCTTTTATGACAGCTAAAATAAAATCGTTGATTCTTAAAAGGAATATGGCTTTTAAAAATAAAAAAGTTGAGCGTGTGAAAAGTCTCAGAAGACAAGTCTCGGCAGAAATTCGGAAAGCGAAAATTGATTTCTACGAGAATAAAGTAAGTCCAAACTTTAAAAACAACCCTAAATCTTGGTGGAAACAAATGAAGGGCTTGATCGGCAAGAAAACTGCTAAACCAATAATGTTGGATCCCAATACTGGGTTTCAGATGGATGATAAGCAGTCTGCTCATTATATAAACGATTATTTTGCAAACTTAACTAAGAATTATCCGAAAGTGAACGAAAATTGGTTGGAATTTCAATGTATAGAGAATCTACCTCTAATTACTGTCGACCAGGTACAACGAGAATTGCGTAAAATTAACCTTAATAAAGCTCCTGGTCCTTATGATCCCTCTCTGAAGATCTTGAAAGATTTTTACAAAATATTTTGCTGTACCTTTGACCGAAATCTTTAATGAATCTTTTCAATCAAACATTTTCCTGAGATCTGGAAAAAATACAAGGTATCTGGAATCCCTAAATCTGTACCATGTACGCATGTTGAAGAGTTAAGACCAATTGCTTTAACTAGTGTCCTAGCAAAGGTTCAAGAATCTTTTGCTGTTCAGTGGATATATGAAGATACCGATGAAAAAATTTCTGATTCTCAATATGGGGGTCTACCACGATCATCGACAATTAATGCGCTGGTTAATTTAATACACAAGTGGCATAAATCATTGGATGAACTGCACAGAGTGATAAGAATAGTCTTTTTGGATTTCCGAAAGGCATTTGACCTTATCGATCATAATAAACTCTTAGAAAACATGCGAGAAATTGGTGTAAGACCTGCTCTGATCAAATGGTATGCATCGTACCTGGACGAGAGATCTCATTTTACACAGTTTGGAAACGAAGTATCTGATTTTGCGAATGTTATGGGAGGCGTTCCGCAAGGCAGTAAGCTGGGACCTATTGCTTTTGTGGTTAAAATTAATATGTTACCTAGTGTTATAGCAGAAGCTGTTGTAGGAAATGGAAATAATGATGTCGTTGTGGATGAAGATACGATTCTCTTCATGGACGATACAACGATTAGTGAGGCACTGGATGTTCACAATCATATCTCTGGCACGGAAATTGGTAATATACCCCAAAAAATTAATTCGGTAAAGAATTTTGCGGAAATTGAGAGAATGGAGTTAAACCCAAAAAAGTGCAAAGAGATGATTATCGACTTTCGAAAGGATAGAACAGCTATTCCTGCAACAGAAGTCGATGAATGCATCCTAGAAAGAGTAAGCTCTTATAAATTACTTGGATTGTGGTTAGACGATGATCTAAAATGGAGAACAATACGGAATACATTGTCAAAAAGGCAGCTAAACGATTATATCTTTTAAAAATTTTAAAAGGATATAATGCTCCCGCGAGATGACTTGAAAACTATTTATACTTCGGCAATTCGATCAATCGTAGAATATGGAGCTCAAATTTGGCATGGGAGTTTGACAGAGGAACAATCTAGGGATATAGAGAGAATTCAAAAGCGTGCAATGAAAATTATATGCCCGGAAAAGAATTATGAACAAGCATTAACTGAATGTGGTATTAAAACTTTGGAAAGTCGAAGAGAGTTAATGTGCATAAACTTGATAAAGGATATAAAGGACCCTTCACATAAACTCAATGATTTGCTACCACCAACTGTAGGTCAATTACGGGAGAGAGACACGAGACTTAATGTAAATAAAATTTACAATTTTAAATGCAGAACAGAGCGCTTTAGAAATAGTCCTCTAGTATATGCGATTCGTAAGTACAATCTCAAAATTGATGATTCTTAACTATTTTATTAGTTTCTTAATATTTAAAATATAGCTTTTGTAATTTACTTCTAGCTTTGTAATATAGATTAGAGTATGAATTATTGTAATTCTAAAATGTAATATTTCTTAAATTATTTTTATGAACCTGTAAATCACATTGTAATTTAGCTGTCTAAGCTACTTTATGTGTATTTTTTAATAATAATAATAATAATAATAATAATAATAAATGTTGTATTTTATACAAAATTCCCAGATTTTGCAGCCCATAGAGCGGCAAATACGGCTATGACAAGAACCCATGTTATTTATTACAGCTACTGCAGTGATGTTATCTATCATGAGTTTTACCTGCTTACACCACTTAAGAGTGGTGCAGAACAGTTTAAGGGCAAAAAATGCAGTCAAAAGTTCAATGTAGATTATGTGATGGGTGCATTCATCTGGCAACAAACTTCCCCTGAAGATGTATCACCTAGTACACCTCCCCATTTTTCTACGGGTTCATCAGAGTATATAGTTATATCAATAGGGGGAATGAAAAGAAATCTAAAACTCTCTTCAACCACCATTGTAACTCTATCAAGCCATCCTCAGAGACAGTCATAGAGGAATCAAAATTACCCTTAGGTCTTTTAGGAGCATCTTTTTTATCCATTTCAAGGTACCTATAATGAAGAGCCCCATACTGAACCCCAGGTAAGGAGGTGACTAGGCAACCAATAATCTTGGCTACCTGCTGGATAGGAATGTCTGCTGGATGTTACATTATGTGATATTATTAATAATGGGGTTAATATTTAATAAGTTGTTAGGAGGGTTTGGATTGATAAGTGGGCGTGAAGGACAGAGACTTGAAGTGAAAAGGTTGTAATTTGTGGGACTGAGTTTAGGGAATAAATATATAAATATACGTATATGTTACAAAGAGAATAAACTTGAAACACTGGACATTCAATAACATCAAACAAATTTTTTTAAATTTTTTCCTTTTTTCTCATTTGTAACTTGGATAGTCATTGTTATCAAGTTAATGGCAAATGAATGGCAATGGCAAATGTTTCAACTGTGTCAAGAGCATTTGTAGCACACTTAGCATATGTATCACCCTGCAGATAGAAGCCATCAATATACCCACTAATAATATGATTCATAGCTCTAAGCTTAGCCAGGGGTGGTTTCATAAGTTTATTATGTCAAGAACCTGATCATTTATTACAAGATCAAAGAAAGTTTTCACTATATTATATCATATGAAATAGGATTCATACGCATTTATTTAAATGTCATTAAAAGCTTATTCTGCAATGATCTACCAAATATAGTAGAAGAGGATGAAGATGGAGAAATTGAAATGTTTGCTGACGACACAACCATTTATGTGGTTGGACAAACAGTAGACATAGTATCGTTAAAGCTAAATAAGATTTTAAGTAAATTTTGGGACTGGTGCCTTAATAATTCTCTAACACCTCACCCAGGTAAGACAGAATTCATGATTATGGGAGGGAAATTATTTGTCGGGCCAGAGCAAGCTATAAAACTAGGAAATTCGATCATAAAACGAGTACGGTCGACAAGATGCTTAGGGATGGAGTTGGATGATGAATTGAAATGGTCCAAACACATGCTGGATTTAACAAAAGCATTTTCTCAGAAAATTAGTCTTTTGAAGTCCTTGTATTTCCTACCAAAGAAAGTTAGAGTTGATTTCTATTATAAGGTCATACTTCCGTCACTGACATATGGCATCGTTTTGTGGGGGTCATGTAGCAAAATTTTATTTGATGACCTTGAAAAATTGCATGTGAGGGCTGCTAAAATTATCTATTGCCTTGATTGGCACATGCCAACAAAAGATGTAATTACAGTTTACAAATGGAGAACATTAAAACAAATGCATCTTGAATCGCTGGCGAAACTGATTCAAAAAATTTAGTACCAAAATGTTCCAACAATTATGTCTGATCTGATAGTAAAACGTTCGCTCGAGTATAATTTAAGAGAAACGAATTTTCTAAGGCTACCGAGAGTGAGGACTGAAATAATGAAGAAGTCAATTACCTATAAGGGCTCAGTTTTATGGAATAACTTACAAAATGAGACGAGAGAAATAGAAAACAATAGGCTGTTCTCGCAGTCTGTAACTAATTTAGAATTAAGAGACTCAATGTTTTAATTGTAACTCTATCTCTTCATTTTTAGTATAAATAGTAACATTAAATTAGTAATATTATAGATATTGATATTGTATACTTATATCTATATATTCACGACCCTATCAGCTTCTGCTGTATCTTTAATTATATCAAAATAAATGCTTTAATTAACTAACTAAAAAATTGTCCATGTTGGCAAATCTCAAAAAACATTATTATTTAAATTATTTAAATATAAGTTACACTTGTCTCTCTTACAACAGAAACAGGAACACTTTAATGGGACGTAATTCAGCAAAGTCTCACAAATTATATAAACCATGCTGCATCTATTGTTTGCTTTAGTTAACTCAAACTTGCACTATTTTAGACAAGTATTTACTGTGTTTTATGCAGGAAATGTTTGTTCACACTAAATCTCATTAAAGGTAAGTGATGCTTCTGTCTCTTACAACAGCAACATGACCCTTGGGATGGGATACCAGTTTGGGAGAGAAATCAGAGAACAAATTTTCATATTTACAAAAGAAGGTAAGAGTCTCCAGCTCCCCGCCTGCTTCAGGGTAGCACAGAATGAAATAGGAATGCTTTTCCCTAATGAAGGTGAAAACCAATATTTTACAAATTTCGTAGTGAAATGCCACGCTCCATACCTCATGATCTTCTGGGACTTTTATTGTTGTCTTCAGATTTCCTTCCTTGGTGTATATTTGAACCGTCGTACGATCGTCTGTTGGTATTATGATTTCATTCTGCTGGGAAATACTCAATGAAAATGCCAACCTCGAGTCACGTTTAAACTTGTATTTCAATTGACACGTCTTGTCACAAACATACACATGAGGGTCTTTGTCTAGGATGATGATAATATCATCGTCTTTGCATATCGCGATCTTAACTCCCCAGGAATATTCGACTTTGAACTCGAGAAAATCCAATTTATGATTTGCTTTTACATTGTAATTCTCGTCCAATATCGTCAACATGAATACGCGACGTGAAATCACCACGTAAACATTGTTATTCATATCAACAGCAAGCGCCAGTAAAATATTACCTGCAAATTCAGGTATTTCAACCCGTTTGATTTTTCCTGCCTCATGGATAATCATGATGTGGTCACCAGACCCAGTACCAGGGACAGCAAGAACATCCCCCTGACTGTTCACAGCAGAGAAGTAGGGTCTTATTTCTTCATCAAGGAACTGTTCGTTTGGAGGATGTGGCAATTCCTTTCCCATAGACTTTCTTGTTGAAATTTCCTTCCAATTTCCTATTGGGTGAAAACTACGATCAGGAAGTTCAATCATGCAGGCGAACACCACAAACGAATACTTGCTGCTGAATTTCCTGACATATTGAAACAACACATAGTTGATTAACATAACCGACTTGACGTTCTCCGCTCGTTGGGTTTTATTCAACAACGATTTGACTCCACCGTTCAAATACACCGAGAATATCTCTTGAATGGCTGGTAAGCTATGAAGTTTTTTCAAAAACGACAAACACCCAGTGATTGCGGTCTCAGGACTATCGAGATGTTCCAGTATTTCTGAAACTATTCGTAGCTTCGCAGCAAGAATTCGATCTTCGATACTAAATGACTCATTCCAGAAAGCCTTGTCTGCTCTGTTGCGCGCTTTCTCGAATCTTTTTCTCGCAGTTTCAAACTTTCTTTCCGAGTTGATTTTGAGCTTTTTCATGGCGCGAGGAAGCTCTATTGCTTGGTTTAAGATACCAGACTGAATATCACTCGAAGGTTCCCCTGCTTCGTCCTGAGTTTCGTTCGCTTTCTGCTCAGGATTTGATTTATCAAGAGAATCACGGAGAAACTCCACTCCTTCTCCTAACGAATTATAACTGGCGAGTAAAGTTGATCTAGAAAGGCCATCGATTTTAGACTTGATATCATTTAACTCTCGTACGACAAACTTACGAATTTCTGCATCGGTTACATCGCCGTCTTTGAATTTGTCTGCCGTCGAGTCTCTGACCTTATTCCATAATAAACCAACTGTTGAACTGAGAATACTTGTCACAATTGAAGACATACCGAGTTTGTGTACTGAAGCACAGAATTAAGGCTAAATTTTGACTAAACACTGGTGAATATGCTCAAACACATTCAATCTTATGATTCCTAACGATGTTTTTATCTACGTTCTTCCGGGAACTTCGTCACATGAGAAACAGGCGAGATATGAAGGTTGTTGAAGTTTACAGTATAGAATTACCTTGCTTACATCGTCTACAATATATCTGGGAGCGATCTCGTATATAAATATCACAGTTGTATTTCACTTTAGTCTTATGTCACTGCACGAGCCAAGTTTTATAGGAAAAGTTATAGACACGAGCGAGATGAAATCATTGCGTGTTCGTAGTTGAACAAAACACAGTTTCAAGAAAACTAAGTTAGGGCTATAGGTATTTACAAAAGGTTATAAATTAGGCATATAAAAATTAACAATATATAGATACTTGACCTTACATTACCGAATTCATGAATTAGTCATGAAAACCAACAACAGTATTTGTGAAAAAATCTTGCAAGAAATTCGGACTAACAAACCGAAATCGCTTCTCTCGCCAGTACGCGTTTTTTATCTCTGAAATTTCTTTGTTTAACCTCACGTAGGCCAACTTAAACTCTTAAAATGCACATGGGAGGGCAGAAAGTATGATCGGTTATATGCGCCTTAACGCTGTACGATAGTCTTTATTTATCGCTGAACTATCAAACAAAACTAAAGATTAAAGAAATACGATAGAAATCACTGCAATTATTTTTAAAATCAAACCTGGGCGATAAATCAAGAAAGGAAAAGCATAAATAAATGTGCTAGGAGAGCTTGTTGCGCATGTCCGTGAATGAATAATAGCAGAATATGATCTAGTAGTTTAAATGTAATTTAGATTTAATGAGAAAGACTGATAGAAATAGGTTTCATTCACGGTAACTAAAGCACAATTGAAGTTTAACAGGAAAGTTTGCGCAACACGCTGATAACCCGCACCTGCCCGACTCCTTCCCGTCCGCCTGCAACTCGCATAACAATAAGATTTGTCAAAGCTTATTACCACGCAATTGCAAGACGTTTGCTTCTTGGGAAAAATGAATGATTTATATCGTTAATCGTATACTGTATAATTAAGGTAAACGACGATTATAATGTGCTTGGTGGATAACAATAGACGATTGTGGATGACGATGGACAATAATGGACAAAGATATAGATAGATGGGGTAAGGATACCCCGTGTTATTGCACGGTGGTGATGATGAGAAATGGTGATGATGAATCACTTCTATTTCTTACCAGTGCCAGTTGTGTGGTCTTGATTGGTTCCAGTGTTACGGATTTGCGTTGGTCGTCGTTGAGGGAGGAAACTGTGGTACCTGTAAATATTGAAGTCAGTGTGACCAGATCTGGTACATTTTCATGGATAACGATGGATCGTTACGTATAATTGAAGATGATGATCTTGTGCATCGATGGATAATAATTGACAATCAAGGACAATGATGGATGCGATGTAGAGTAATGAGGTAATGACTATTCATAATAATGATGGTGGTCATGAGATCACTCTTATTTCATACCTGAGTCTGTAGTGTGGTCTCGACTGGGTCCAGTCTTCCTGGATTGTCTCAATCTTCTCTTTGTTTGTCAACAGCAGCACTGTTTTTATCGCGGACCCAATGACAATATTTACCACGCGTAAAATCACAGTTATCTGCAAGGAATGAAAGAGTTGTACATCATCAGTTGAGTTAACTCTCACCAGAATAATTGCTTATCAAAATCTTGCGAGTAAACTCGTGTTATACCAGAACGTGGATAAAATAATTACAATACATCATTCGCTCTTCAAAATCAAAATCCAGCATGTCGACAGACAGGCATCAGATGTAATCTAACAAAATTTAAGTGTGTGTAGTTTGTGAAGTTTTTCTCTGCAGAGAGTTTCGACTGTCTCTTGAGGTGGTTAACTCAGCCAAGAGTTTGAGCTCGGCTCAAATGAACAAATGAATGAATAAACGAATGCAGTTAATATACCTGAGTTACACGAGCTGTTGATATCACAATTGTTTATCTCTTCACTCGCACTTGCAATAATTCACATCATTAGCAGAGGATGAATCTTAACCATTCCTGACTTGACGAATCGTGCAGTTGAAAATATGTTCATATCAGAGAGATGTCTGTATTGAAGAGGTGCATGTATTAAGACATGTTTACATTTGCAATTGTTGCTGCCATCTTCTTGTTTTCATAGATGTAAACGAGTAGATTTAGTTATGGTTGTTCAGATAAGAACACCTATAAATCATTGCATCATAACTATTCGCTCGTTCACATCAATCTAAAGACGAAAATCGCCACAAAAATCGGATGGTAATTGGACTTGTAAAAAATGCTTCAGAGAGGTGTTTGTAATTATTGTCTTGAAATGACACGCTTAATAAACTATGAACCCGTCACTTATGACTACTTGCTGCTGAATTTCCAAACAGTCGTGTTTTTTCAGGAAAGTTCACTTGAAAGAGATGCCGCACATATCTTTGTTATTCGAAACAAAAATCATTGTTTATTTGATTCATATCGAGAATCATTGGCATTGAATTTAAATCTCATCTCACATGAGATAAAATTGAAAATTAAACGAGACTTACCTGGAAGTTGAAATTTGATTTGGATTTTATTAGTCATCAGCCTGGAGTGTGAGAGTTGTACGAGAGAGAGTGCAGCGCATGCGCCAATCAGTGTTTAGAGCTTTACCAGACAAAGAACGCACGGACGTGGTGAGTGTGAGAGTGGACTGCAAGTAAGGGAATGGGAGAGAACAGGGGGGTGTACAAGTCTCACACTCCAGACCAAATCAAACTTTAATTTCCAGGTAAGTCTCGTTTAATTTTCAATTCTATTTCGTCATCAGCCAAAGTCATGTGACGTTGTACGAGATTTCAGAGCAATCAGTGAGGTCTTTGTCCTGCAAAGATACACAAACCACTCTAACTATAGCCAGCGTGATAAAACCAAGTGGAAAGATATCTGGATATATAGAGAAGTATATATATATTATTTTATTTATATTATATATATATTATATATATATATTATATATATATTATAATATATTTATATATTATATATATATATATATATATATATATATATATATATATATAGTGGTCAGTGGATTTAGGAAAGGTTGTCCGAAAATATATACATATATACAAATAGTTGTGACATGTGACCACATATTTCCATCACGTGTCATATCTAATTACGCATGCAAACGCTGCAAAATTGCTTCAAGGTTATTGTTTAGTTGGGATATTTTTGTTGTAAAATGCCTAAACCGTATTCAGACGATATAAGATGGGAGGTTGTGTGGCAGAATTTATTTTATAACAGGTCTTCAACCAGAGTTGCTGTCGATTTGTTTGTTTCGCCAAGGACAGTAGATCGCGTTTTCAACCTGTTCATTAATAGGGACCTTAAGCATGCAGGACGGCAACACGACGAGGACGCGGCTGAAATTCTCTTTTATATAAAAGCTATGGCTAAGTTGTTGTTTTATATTATTAATTGTACCAATTCAGTGAGATATAAGGCGTTAAAAACATTTTGTTTATGTTTATAAGGACAATTCTATAGAGCCTAATTCGAGGGAGGGCTCGCTGGGCCTGAAATGCAACCGTTCTAGGCAAGACGTAAAAAACGACGTTTTCCCGATGGGTCTTTAAATACTAATTTCTTTTCAATGACCCATTGTATTGATAGCCGTCGTCGTCGCGTTCGCGTTCTACATGCTTAAGGTCTCTAATACTGGTAACGTTACGTCGCCTCATAAGTTTGGCAGGCCTCTTTGTAGCACAACACTTTACCAGCATGAGGAACTGGCAATATGTAAAATAATTATCAGACATCCAAAGCTATACCTTAGGGAAATCGCCGATCAATTAGAAAACGCTGACATTCGGTGATAAACGGGCTCTCAGATAAAATAAATGAAGGTATATTTTACTAATAACCTGTTGTCACATTGTTTACGCTTTGCCAGCTATGGATTTAACGTAGCGTTCGCAGCATTTGCATGCGTAATTAGATATGACACATGATGGAAATATGTGGTCACATGTCACAACTATTTGTATATATGTATATATTTTCGGACAACCTTTCCTAGATCCACTATATATATATATAATATGGCAAGTTCGGAAAATAACGAAGATCTTTTTTCTTCATTGAGTTGACCTTCGTAGATTTCCAAACTTGCCACAGCCAATCAGAAATTTGCCGACGAATTCTCCGATGACGTTTGTCGAGTAAACTATATCCCGCCTCTGTTTCGCAAAATTTCAACGAAAATACACTTTTAATTCGCAAAATTTGAGCATTTTAGAGTTTTTTTCAAGTCTAAAAACGACAGATAAATATAGTCAATATATCCAAGGTGTTTTGTATGTAGTTTTTTTTTAAGAAACTAGCGTAGTATTTTTGTTTTAAGCGATGGTATTAATGTATGTATTATATTTTTTGTGAGAGAGTTGCCAGCCTTATTGTAATTATATACATATATAATAGCATGACGTAACAGCAGTGACCGGGCTGCCTGTGGTATCACCCTGCAGATGGAAGCCATCAATATACCCACTAATAATATGATTCATAGCTCTAAGCTTAGCCAGGGGTGGTTTCATAAGTTTATTATGTTAAGAACCTGATCATTTATTACAAGAGCAAAGAAAGTTTTCACTATATTATATCATATGAAATAGGATTCATACACTTTTAAATGTAATTAAAAGCTTATTGTCCATGTTGGCAAATGTCAAAAAACTTTATTATTTAAATTATTTAAATATAAGTTACACTTGTCTCTCTTACAACAGAAACAGGAACACTTTAATGGGACGTAATTCAGCAAAGTCTGACAAATTATATAAACCATGCTGCATCTATTGTTTGCTTTAGTTAACTCAAAGTTGCACTATTTCAGACAAGTATTTACTGTGTTTTATCCAGGAAATGTTTGTTCATACTAAATCTCATTAAGGTAAGTGATGCTCCTGTCTCTTAAAACAACAACAGGACCCTTGGGATGGGATACCAGTTTGGGAGGGAACTGATTTTCATTTTTACAAAAGAAGGTAAGAGTCTCCAGCTCCCCGCCTTCTTCGGGGTAGCGCAGAATGAAACAGGAATCCTTTTCCCTAACTCTGGTTAAAACCAATATTTTACAAATTTCGTAGTGAAATGCCACGCTGCATACCTTATGATCTTCTGGGACTTTTATTGTTGTCTTCAGATTTCCTTCATTGGTGTATATTTGAACCGCCGTATCATCGTCTGTTCGTATCATGATTTCATTCTGCTGGGAAATACTAAATGAAAATACAGCACTCGAGTCGCGTTTAAACTTGTATTTCAATTGACACGTCTTGTCACAAACATACACATGAGGGTCTTCGTGTTGGATGATGACAATATCATCGTCTTTGCATATCCCGATCTTAACTAGAAAAAAATATTTGTCCTCGAGAAAATCCAATTTATGATTTGCTTTTACATTGTAATTCTCGTCCAATATCGTCAACACGAATACTTCAACTGAATGTCTTCTCCCCACGTAAACATTGTTATTCATATCAACAGCAAGCGCCTTTAAAAAACTACCTGCAAATTCAGGTATTTCAACCCGTTTGATTTTTCCTGTCTCATGGATAATCATGATGTGGTCACTAAACCCAGTATAAGGGACAGTAAGAACATCCCCCTGACTGTTCACAGCAGAGCGGTAGGGTTTTATTTTTTCATCAAGGAACTGTTCGTAGGGGGGATGACGCAATTCCTTTCCCATAGACTTTCTTGAAGAAATTTCGAACCAATTAATTATTGGGTGAAAACTACGATCAGGAAGTTCAATCGTTGGCATGCAGGCGGACACTTCAAACGAATACTTGCTTCCGAATTTCCAAACATATTGAAACAGCACATAGTTGATTAACATAACCGACTTGACGTTCTCCACTCGTTGGGTTTTATTCAACAACGATTTGATTCCACCGTTCAAATACACCGAGAATATCTCTTGAATGGCTGATAAGCTATGTAGGGTCTCCAAAAACATCAAACACCCAGTGATTGCGGTCTCAGGACTATCGACATGTTCCAGTATTTCTGAAACTATTCGTAGCTTCGCGGCAAATATTCGATCTTCGATACTAAATGCCTCATTCCAGAAAGCAGTGGTTGCTGTCTCGCGCGCTTTCTCGAATCTTTTTCTCGCAGTTTCAAACTCTCTGTCCGAGTTGATTTTAAGCTTTTCAATGGCGCGAGGAAACTCTATTGCTTGGTTTAAGATACCAGACTGAATAACGCTCGAAGGTTCCCCTGGTTCGTCCTGAGTTTCGCTCGCTTTCTGCTCGGGATTTGATTTATCAAGAGAAACACTGAGTAACCCTACTCCTTCTTTTAGAAAATTATAACTGGCGAGTAAAGTTGATCTGGAAAGGCCATCGAATTTAGACTTGATATCATTTAACTCTCGTACGACAATCTTTCGAATTTCTGCATCGGTTACATCGCCGTCTTTGAGTTTGTCTGACGCCGAGTCTATGACCTTATTCCAAAATAAACCAACTGTTGAACTGAGAATACTTGTCACAATTGAAGACATACCGAGTTCTTTACCTGAAGGCAAAAATTAAGGCTAAATTTTGACTAAACTCTGGTGAATATGCTCAAACACATTCAATCATATGATTCCTAACAATGTTTTTATCTACGTTCTTCCGGGAACTTCATCACATGAGAAACAGGCGAGATATGAAGGTTGTTCAAGTTTACAGTATAGAATTACCTTGTTTACATCGTCTACAATATATCTGGGAGCGATCTCGTATATAAATATCCCAGCTGTATTTCACTTTAGTCTTATGTCACTGCACGAGCCAAGTTTTATAGGAAAAGTTATAGACACGAGCGAGATGAAATCATTGCGTGTTCGTAGTTGAACAAAACACAGTTTCAACAGAACTAAGTTAAGGCTATAGGTATTTACAAAAGTACATAAATTAGGCATATAAAAGTTAACAATATATATATACTTGACCTTACATTACCGAATTCATAAATTAGTCATGGCACCAACAACAGCATTTGTGAAAAATCTTGCAAGAAATTCGGACTAACAAACCGAAATCGCTTCTCTCGCCAGTACGCGTTTTTTCTCTCTAAAATTTCTTTGTTTAACCTCACGTAGGTCAACTTAAACTCTTAAAATGCACATGGGAGGGCAGAAAGTATGATCGGTTATATGCGCCTTAACGCTGTACGATAGTTTTTATTTATCGCTGAACTATCAAACAAAACTAAAGATTGAAGAAATACGATAAAATCGCTGCAATTATTTCTAAAATCAAACCTGGGCGATGAATCAAGAAAGGAAACGAATAAATAAATGTGATGGGAGAGCTTGTTGCGCATGTCCGTGAATGAATAATAGCAGAATATGATCTAGTAGTTTAAATGTAAGAAGACTGATAGAAATAGGTTTCATTCACGGTAACTAAAGCACAATTGAAGTTTAACAGGAAAGTTTCCACAACAAGCTGATAACCCGCACCTGCCCGACTCCTTCCCTTCCGCCTGCAACTCGCATTACAATAAGATTTGTCAAAGCTTATTACCACGCAATTGCAAGACGTTTGCTTTTTTGGGAAAAAATGAATTATTTATATCGTATACTGTATAATTAAGGTAAACGACGATGATTATGTGCTTGGTGGATAACAATAGACGATTGTGGATGCCGATGGACAATAATGGACAACGATATAGATAGATGGGGTAAGGATACCCTGTGTTATTGCACGGTGGTGATGATGAGAAATGGTGATGATGAATCACTCCTATTTCTTACCAGTGCAAGTTGTGTGGTCTTGATTGGTTCCAGTGTTACGGATTTGCGTTGGTCGTCGTTGAGGGAGGAAACTGTGGTACCTGTAAATATTGAAGTCAGTGTGACCAGATCTGGTACATTTTCATGGATAACGATGGATCGTTACGTATAATTGAAGATGATGATTTTGTGCATCGATGGATAACAACTGACAATCATGGACAATGATGGAAGCGATGTAGAGTAATGAGGTAATGACTATTCATAATAATGATGGTGGACATGAAATCACTCTTATTTCATACCTAAGTCTGTAGTGTGGTCTCGACTGGGTCCAGTCTTCCTGGATTGTCTCAATCTTCTCTTTGTTTGTCAATAGCAGCGCTGGTTTTTATCACGGACCCAATGACAATATTTACCACGCGTAAAATCACAGTTATCTACAAGGAATGAAAGAGTTGTACATCATCAGTTGAGTTAGCTCTCACCAGAATAATTGCTTATCAAAACCTTGCGAGTAAACTCGTGTTATACCAGAACATGGATAAAATAATTACAATACAACATTCGCTCTTCAAAATCAAAATGCAGCATGTCGACAGACAGGCATCAGATGTAATCTAACAAAATTGAAGTGTGTGTAGTTTGTGAAGTTTTTCTCTGCAGAGAGTTTCGACTGTCTCTTGAGGTTGTTAACTCAGCCAAGAGTTTGAGCTCGGCTCAAATGAACGAACGAATGAATGAATAAACGAATGCAGTAAATATACCTGAGTTACACGAACTGTTGATATCACAATTGTTTATCTCTTCACACGCACTTGCAATAATTCACATCATTAGCAGAGGATGAATCTTAACCATTCCTGACTTGAAGAATTGTGCAGTTGAAAATATGTTCATATCAGAGATGTCTGTATTGAAGAGGTGCATGTATTAAGACACGTTTACATTTGCAATTGTTGCTGCCATCTTCTTCTTTTGGTAGATGTAAACGAGTAGATTTAGTTATGGTAGTTCAGATAAGAACATCTATACATCATTACATCATAACTATTCGCTCGTTCACATCAATCAAAAGACGAAAACCGCACGAAAAATAGGATGGTAATTGGACTTGTAAACGTTGCTTCAGAGAGGTGTTTGTAAATAATGTATTGAAATGCCACGCTCAATAAACTATGAACCCGCCACTTATGGCTACTTGCTGCTGAATTTCCAAACAGTCGTGTTTTTTTCAGGAAAGTTCACTTGAAAGAGATGCCGAACATATCTTTGTTATTGGAAACAAAAATCATTGTTTATTTGATTCATATCGAGAATCATTGGCATTGAATTTAAATCTCATCTCACATGAGATAAAATTGAAAATTAAACGAGACTTACCTGAAAGTTGAAATTTGATTTGGATTGTATGAGTCATCAGCCTGGAGTGTGAGAGTTGTACGAGAGAGAGTGCAGCGCATGCGCCAATCAGTCTTTAGAGCTTTACCAGACAAAGACCGCACGGACGTGATGAGTGTGAGACTGGACTGCAAGTAAGGGAATGAGAGAGAACAGGGGGGGGGGGGCGTACAACTCTCACACTCCAGGTCAAATCAAATTTCAACTTCCAGATATGCATGTCTCGTTTAATTTTCAATTCTATCTCGTCAGCAACCAAATTCATGTGACGTTGCACGAGATTTCAGAGCAATCAGTGAGGTCTTTGTCCTGCAGAGAAACACAAACCACTCTAACTATAGCCAGCGTGATAAAACCAAGTGGAAAGATATCTCGATATATAGAGAAGTATATTATATATATAGTATATTATATATCCTAGGAACAATTAACGTTTGTATAGCACTCTAACACCGAAGCGCCAAAATTAAATTCCTCCTCGCTCGGTTTATTATAAAACCGTTGAAATGTCTGTTCATTCGACCATCCTGCGGATAACATAATATCCTGAATGTTACAGTTATTGGACGCTAAAAGGATGTAGTTGCTGCTCGAACACTATGACCTTTAAATTTGCTAACATCTAAACCTACAGCTACCAAAACAGACTTTATCCACCGAGATATAGTATCTTTGGAAACAGGTCCATACGGTTTCACATAACTCAGTAGCAATTGCTTTCTATCATGGCTATTTTGATCAGTTCTCTTGATATACTCTAAGAGATGAGTTACGACGCAAAGCTGAGGCTCAAATGGATATTTCAAAAACTCGAGGAGTTTGACATGAGTTCCGACACGTGTCTGTTTGACTTTCTCCATGACGTGGAAAGTGCACTTGTCCGCAACGAGAATCATGTTATCGACAGTGAGAAGATGAATGGTTTGACAGCGTTGTCCACTGAGTAAGGTCAAAAAGAAGGAAACTTTAACAGTAAGCTCCTTCAAAGTCAGCGCGGAAGGTATAGGCTGCATTCGAAAAAACTATAAGACCTTGCTAACATCCCATGTTTTCTGGTAACGCGGTAGAGCCGGGTGCAGTTCGAATACACCTTTCATAAAGTGCTAAACAATAGGTAGCTGTCCGAAAGTGACTTCACTATCACTTAACTGCAAAATAGAAGATAAAGCAAAGCTCGCCGAGTTGATTGAGCGATACGACAAACCCGAGTCAAACAGCGATGACAGAAAATCTAACGTCCGTGGTAAGGGAGGGGAGATGATATCACAGTGCTTCTTCATATAAAATTTTAACCATTTCTGCAGATGCACTTGGTACTGGGATTTAGTACTGTCTCTCCAAGAGGTTTCAATCATGTTAATGGTCTTAACGAGTAGCCAGGTTGTTGTAGTTGTTGCCTCAGAAATGACAAACCAAAAGTTTCAGCTTTTTCAAAGGGATGAGTTGTTTCCGATGATTTCCGACCCAGGTTCGGTAGTTTGTGACTGGGTTGTAGGAGCACAGTAGATAACCCCCCCCATATAGGGATCAAAGGGTGCCGACACAATAGGTTCACGTGAACAAAAATCACGATTCACGTGGACAAAGACCATGCGTTTGCACGTGGGCATGGGTCTTGGATCATGTGAACAAAGAAGTCATGATTCATGTGGACAATGACCATGAGGTACATGTGAACAGGGATCATAGATCATGTGGGATGGAGATTTTCCATCACGTGAATAGGAATCAATCATTGAACATGTGTACAGTAGGATGCATTTAGAGTGTAAATGAGATCATTTACAATTATTTTAATATGTTATAAAATTTAAAAGATAATTCACAAATTTCTTCTGCTTTTGCCTCGTTCACGGAGATCTACCCCAGCCAAGAAGCATTTTATAATTTTAATATAGTAGCTATAAACTTTTTTTTTTTTTAAAAGACCCCGACTATTCTTACATGGAATATTTCGGTTTACAAACACAAAAAATATAGTCCAAGAAATACTCCAAACATTTTGCTAAATTACTTCCTTTCTGCCGAGTATACGTCCATCAATTGCAAGTATGGCAGCGCGAATATTAGTTCAAATTCTGTTTTGTGGATTTGCGGTTCCTTAGCACATCATATGCTTCGCCAACTGCTTGCCAAAGCTTAGTTTTGTTCTCCTCTGCTTTTGCCTCATTTACGCAGATCCATCAACCAACCGATCTGGGCTCCTTTTGCTGATTTTTTCAATTTTAACTTCCTCTGTATGAATTTTATTATAATGTTAGCCATAATCTCATCTCTGGCTAAAGTTTTCACTATTGTTAAATCAGCACCGTACATTTGTTTAAATGAATGAGTCATTTTAGAATGAGTACATTGGTGCTTAAGAAATGTAAATCAAGAGATTTCGCTCGGTTGCACACATCAAGTCAGATCCTGTTTACACTGTACCCGATTCGCATGGTCACGACATCAGTTTAAGTTGTTTTACAGTATATTTGTCCCCCAGAACTTTTTTTTTTGTCAGATCATGCTAAAGTAACCATACTACCAAACGTTTGGAGGTGAAACTCCCGTTGACATGATTAATTTTGATGTCGTGACCATGCAAATCGGGACTAAGAGGCTACTTTTGGGATGTAAATTAGGCGCTTGAAAAATTAAATGCGTGGGAAGAGCACGTTGTGGATGTAAATGAGGCCGGCTAGCAAATTATATGCATGGAGAAAGCACGTTGTGGATGTAAATGAGGGGCGTGCGAAATTAGACAAACGTGGGTATGCTAAAGAGGAATGTGAGACCACATGAACAGAGTGTGCAAGTGGTGTGATTAACACGTCGTCTACGCAAATGAATAATCCTTGAAAGTAATATGGGTTACAATTTTGTGGAATGAGCCGATGAGCACATGCGTATAACTGCTCATAATTGCTCGTAACTGCTCATGAGAACATGCTCAACCGCTCGTAGACATTTTTAATACCAAACTATTAAGTAGTATTAATATCAGATTTGGGTAGATTTTGAAGGCAAAATGGGTTGCAATTTGGTGCAATGAGCGTATGAGCATGTGCTCATAACTGCTCATGGACACATCCTCATAGCTGCTCATAGCCGCTCATAGCTGCTCATAGCTGCTCATAGCTGCTCATAGCTGCTCATAATTTATTAGTTGCTCATAGCTGCTCATAGCTGCTCATAGCTGCTCATAGCTGCTCATAATTTATTAGTTGCTCATAGCTGCTCATAGCTGCTCATAGCTGCTCATAGCTGCTCATAGCTGCTCATAGCTGCTCATAATTTATTAGTTGCTCATAGCTGCTCATAGCTGCTCATAATTTATTAGTTGCTCATAGCTGCTCATAATTTATTAGTTGCTCATAGCTGCTCATACTGGTTGAACGAAATAACAAAGACAATCATTGGAATAACGATTTTAACATTTATTTTTCTGGTATAATAATTTCTTCTAAATCGTTTTTTATCTCTTTTTGTTCGTTTTTCATGGTTTCTTAATAAGAATGGTTTAGAAAATCATTATTTCTAATCATCATCATCGCTATCTGTATTTTCTTCTTCATCCTGAACCTGGTGATTGTTTAAAAGCCTTTTAATAAGAAACTTTCTCTTATCAACAGCAGCTTCTATTGCCTCTTCTGGATCAAAATCGTCATTTTCAACAAACGCATCTTTTGTGTGCATTATTTTCTTATGTACTGGATCTTTCTTTAGTTGTCTCATCCACAGAAGGCGTTCCAAATAAATATTTTCCAATTCTTTCTGGAGTATAGGCATAATATTCGAGTAAGCTTTCTCCTTAGCAGATTGCTCATCCAGGCCAGTGTTTATAAGGCTTTCTTTCATTTCTTCAAAATCTGTATTACTTTTTTGCTTTGCTTCTTCTATTAGGGGTATCCATGGATCCATTTTTTCTTCAGTTTCTGAGTCAGTCGTCATCGAACTTTCAGACTTTACAGATGAAGTGGTCGAGACATCGTCCTGCAAATCCCTTTCTTGACTGTCCGAGTCTCTTCGAGACATGCCTCTTTCTTGCTGTTTTAATGGACAATATTCCCGTTCGTGTCTGCGCAGATTGTAACCGCGTCTAAAGTGCTTCCCGCAAAACTGGCAGCTCATTCCCTTAGGACTGATTGTGTAAAAATGGTTTGTTATTGAGCAGTAACTGAATTTTATGAGCACGGAAGCCGATTAACTCATGAGCAGCTATGAGCAACTATGAGCAACTATGAGCAGCTATGAGCAGCTATGAGCAGCTATGAGCAGCTATGAGGATGTGTCCACGAGCAGTTATGAGCAGTTATGAGCACATGCTCATACGCTCATTGCACCAAATTGCAACCCATTTTGCCTTCAAAATCTACCCAAATCTGATATTAATACTACTTAATAGTTTGGTATTAAAAATGTCTACGAGCGGTTGAGCATGTTCTCATGAGCAGTTACGAGCAATTATGAGCAGTTATACGCATGTGCTCATCGGCTCATTCCACAAAATTGTAACCCATATTACTTTCAAGGATTATTCATTTGCGTAGACGACGTGTTAATCACACCACTTGCACACTCTGTTCATGTGGTCTCACATTCCTCTTTAGCATACCCACGTTTGTCTAATTTCGCACGCCCCTCATTTACATCCACAACGTGCTTTCTCCATGCATATAATTTGCTAGCCGGCCTCATTTACATCCACAACGTGCTCTTCCCACGCATTTAATTTTTCAAGCGCCTAATTTACATCCCAAAAGTAGCCTCTTAGTCCCGATTGCATGGTCACGACATCAAAATTAATCATGTCAACGGGAGTTTCACCTCCAAACGTTTGGTAGTATGGTTACTTTAGCATGATCTGACAAAAAAAAGTTCTGGGGGACAAATATACTGTAAAACAACTTAAACTGATGTCGTGACCATGCGAATCGGGTACAGTGTAAACAGGATCTGACTTGATGTGTGCAACCGAGCGAAATCTCTTGATTTACATTTCTTAAGCACCAATGTACTCATTCTAAAATGACTCATTCATTTAAACAAATGTACGGTGCTGATTTAACAATAGTGAAAACTTTAGCCAGAGATGAGATTATGGCTCACATTATAATAAAATTCATACAGAGGAAGTTAAAATTGAAAAAATCAGCAAAAGGAGCCCAGATCGGTTGGTTGATGGATCTGCGTAAATGAGGCAAAAGCAGAGGAGAACAAAACTAAGCTTTGGCAAGCAGTTGGCGAAGCATATGATGTGCTAAGGAACCGCAAATCCACAAAACAGAATTTGAACTAATATTCGCGCTGCCATACTTGCAATTGATGGACGTATACTCGGCAGAAAGGAAGTAATTTAGCAAAATGTTTGGAGTATTTCTTGGACTATTTTTTGTGTTTGTAAACCGAAATATTCCATGTAAGAATAGTCGGGGTCTTTTAAAAAAAAAAAAAGTTTATAGCTACTATATTAAAATTATAAAATGCTTCTTGGCTGGGGTAGATCTCCGTGAACGAGGCAAAAGCAGAAGAAATTTGTGAATTATCTTTTAAATTTTATAACATATTAAAATAATTGTAAATGATCTCATTTACACTCTAAATGCATCCTACTGTACACATGTTCAATGATTGATTCCTATTCACGTGATGGAAAATCTCCATCCCACATGATCTATGATCCCTGTTCACATGTACCTCATGGTCATTGTCCACATGAATCATGACTTCTTTGTTCACATGATCCAAGACCCATGCCCACGTGCAAACGCATGGTCTTTGTCCACGTGAATCGTGATTTTTGTTCACGTGAACCTATTGTGTCGGCACCCTTTGATCCCTATATGGGGGGGGTTATGCACAGGAGGTGGAACATGAAGAGAGGCTAGCGAAGGATACCAAGGCTGGGTGGGACAGTCGAAAATTACTAAAATTCCCTTAGCATGCTCCTGAATTATTTTCTTTACAGCCTGTAACAGAAAACTAAACGGCGGGAAACAATAAAATTTCAAGTCAATCCACGAAATAGAGAAAGCATCAACGAACACTGCTTCAAGATCTGGCGGATAAGAGCAATATGTTGCGAACTGTTTTATATCTAAGTGTGATGCAAAAAGATTCATCTAAGTTTGAAAATTCAAGGTACTGAGCGCATTATGTAATGACAATGGTTTGGTTTCCATTCGCTATCTGGATTATAAAAATGACGAGATTCTTTGCGTGTTAAGACATTCTGCGAACCAGGAATGTGAGCAGCAGTAAGCCAAGTGTTGTATTTCATACAAAATTCCCAGATTTCGCAGCCCATAGAGCGGCAAATACTGCGATGACAAGAACCCATGTTATTTATTACAGCTACTGCTGCGGTGTTATCTATCATGAGTTTTACATGCTTACACCACTTAAGAGTGATGCAGAACAGTTTAAGGGCAAAAAATGCAGCCAAAAGTTCAATGTAGTTTATGTGATGGGTGCATTCATCTGGCGACCATCTTTCCCCTGAAGATGTATCACCTAGTACAGCTCCCCATCTTTCTAGGGGTGCATCAGAGTATATAGTTATATCAATAGGAGGAATGAAAAGAAATCTAAAACTCTCTTCAAGATGGGTGACCCACCATCGTAACTCTATCAAGCCATCCTCAGAGACAGTCATAGAGGAATCAAAATTACCCTTAGCTCTAAGGTCTGAAGAGCCCCATACTGAACTACAGGTAAGGAGGAGACTAGGCAACCAATAATCTTGGCTACCTGCTGGATAGGAATGTCTGCTGGATGTTACATTATGTAATAATGTTGATTGCTGCCGCAGCGGGCGAGCCTGGGGCGAGCGAGCAAGGTAGCAGACCTAATTGATGTAGTTGGGAATTTTTTAAATTTTGCTTTAGCGCATTGCATTGTGGTCGAATATTAGATAGACCCACAATGCTATGCGTGAATCAAGTTTATATAATTATACTGTTTCTTCCCATGTGCTTCAATGTGCTTCCTTTTCCATTGGGCATTCTGGTGAACAGTTAAAAAATTTTGTGATTGCCAGTTTCTTAGCTTTTTTACCCTCATTTTATCGCTGATTATTACATTCGCAGATCATTAATCGAGACTGCAGGTAAGCAAACATGATCATGTGCCGTTGATCGCAAATATATCTCTGAATAACAACGTGCTCATGCCTTTCGCAGAGCCAGGCTCAGCCAACAGAGGCTAGGCGATATAAAGAACAATTACTTGATGATGCAATTTTTGTTTTAACAGAGTTTTTGATATCATTCTGTTCCACTCTCCTCAAGTTGGTGTTAAGCACGGTAAGTTGCTGTCAGTAAAAGATAATGTTTTGTAAAATCTTATAGATATACAGATATTTTACCACTTCCGATTTCACTCGCTGCATTTGCTGCGCTATTGGTGGTTTGGCCTTAACAAAGAATAATCAAACAACAAAGCGTTGTATATTTGAAAGACAGTTAGCTTATATTTATTGACATTTATGCGCATTGCCATTCATAATTATTCGCTATTAAATTTACATATTTGTGCGTGTTCTTTGCCCCGGGACTTTGAATTTTATAACACTGGTGGCTTCTTTATATGCAAAGCATTAAATATTTGAAAGACAGGGCACTCAGTCAACTCAAATTTGTCGATATTTATTGTTATTGGTGAATGATAATTGATATTTTCTATTCAGTCTTTGTGTGTGTGCCGTTCTTTGCCCCTCGGATACATACAGTATAATTATACCATTGACATTTGATACAACATTAATACAGCTTCGATTTGACTTGCCGAATTTAGGATAACACGTGTTGGCTTTTTATGCATAGCGTTAAATATTTGAAAAACAGAGCACTCAATCAACTTATATTTATTATAATGTTCACATAGTTGCCAACTTTGGGAAAAACAGATCCGTGAGATTTTGCTTGGGAGATCCACGAGGCGCGACCATGGTTGGCGCCGAGCGGAAAATGTTTTAAAATATGGAGTCATATTCAAAAATTTGGGCGGATTAGGGATAGGCCCTGGGTACGATGTTGCAAGTAGCGATGTTTTGATGATCTATTTTTGGCTTATTAAATTAAAATAGCGTTAATTTTTTCAGAAGAAAAGAGTTTTCTGTAATTTGATGCAAAAGAAGTCACTCTTAATACTTAAAATGTGCAACAAAGCTAACATATTTAATTACAAGTTGGGTTATTTTCGAAATCCGTGAGAATCCGTGAGGTTTCCGTGAGATATCAACAACCCGTGAGCCTACCGTGAGACTTTAGTAAAATCCGTAATGCTCACGGTGGATCCGTGAGAGTTGGCAACCATGTGTTCATTATTTTTTATGAATGATATTTTCTATTTAATTTATATATTTGCGTGTGTCTTGATCTTTGCCCCTTGGACTTGAACTCTTAGACTTTGAACCACTATATAGCATTGACATTGATTTACCTCCCATTTCACCTGCCAAATTTAGACTTACATATAGTTTCAAATACACTTCTTTTATTTAAAATATTTCAGCATTTTTCATATTCGTGTGTATTGATATATTTGCATCTGGTTTGTTTTAAACTTATTTGGTGTGTATTTTACATGCCTCGTTTTTTGGTGTGTATTTTACATGCCTCTTGCTTTTTTCTGTGTTTTTGAAGTGTTCTATATATTTTGATATCGAATTGTTTTATCTGGTCAGTCGCAGTTAAAATTTGAAATGTCTTATGACCAAGGACAACATAGTCAATCTTTCCTTTTTACTCCTCTTCATGCCAAATCTCAAAGATTTTTGAGTTGGTTGATTGACTTGCCATTAGTAAAGGAGCATAAATGCAATCATTCACCACCAAAAGCGCAGTAAATACAGCGAGTGAAATCGGAAGTGGTAAAATATCTATATATATTTATAAAATTTTACAAAAAATTATCTTTTACTGATAGCAACTTACCCTGCTTAACACCAACTTGAGGAGAGTGGAACAGAATGATATCAAAAACTCTGTTAAAACAAAAATTGCATCATCAAGTAATTGTTTTTATATCGCCTAGCCTCTGCTAGCTCTGCGAAAGACATGAGCATGTTGCTATTCAGAGAAATATTTGCGATCAACGGCACATGATCATGTTTGCTTACCTGCAGTCTCGATTAATGATCTGCGGAACAACAGATTTTGCTAATTTGCATTAGGTTTGGCACATGGAAAGTTCGTCATCTGAAACGGGCCTAATTGATGCTGTACATTTACAACTCCTAGCGAAAAATTAGACAATCTCAAACAATTAGCCAAGTTTTCAAGTCCCGTGTGAAGAGTTCACAACTACGTTATCTTTTTTAAATAATTCAAAAATTATATAAACCATGCTGCATCTCTTGTTTGCTTTAGTTAACTCAAAGTTGCACTATTTCAGACAAGTATTTACTGTGTTTTATGCAGAAAATATTTGTTCATACTAAATCCCATTGAAGGTAAATGATGCTTCTGTGTCTTACAACAACAACAGGACCCTTGGGATGGGATACCAGTTTTGGGGTGAATTCAAAGAAGAAATTTTTATCTTTACAACAGAAGGTGAGAGTCTCCAGCTCCCCGCCTGCTTCAGGGTAGCACAGAATGAAATAGCAATCTTTTTCCTTAACTCTTGTTAAAACCAATATTTTACCAATTTTGGAGTGAAATGCGACATTCCATACCTCATGACCTTCTGGGACTTTTATTGTTGTCTTCAGATTTCCTTTCTCGCCCTTGGTGTATATTTGAACCGCCGTATGATCGTCTTTTGGTATCATGATTTCATTCTGCTGGGAAATACTCAATGAAAATGGCAACTTCGAGTCACGTTTAAACTTGTATTTCAATTGACACGTCTTGTCACAAACATACACATGAGGGTCTTCGTGTTGGATGATGATAATATCATCGTCTTTGCATATCGCGATCTTAACTGAAGACAACACACTTTTGTCCTCGAGAAAATCCAATGTATGATTTGCTTTTACATTGTAATTCTCGTCCAATATCGTCAATATGAATACTTCACGAGAACGTCCTCTCACCACGTAAATATTGTTATTCATATCAACAGCAAGCGCCTTTAAAATATAACCTGCAAATTCAGGTATTTCAACCCGTTTGATTTTTCCTGTCTCATGGATAATCATGATGTCGTCACGAGACCCAGTATCAGGGACAGTAAGAACATCCCCCTGACTGTTCACAGCAGATAAGGCGGGCATTATTTTTTCATAGTGATGGGCGATACCAGCTTTTTCAAATCGATACGATACCGCTTCGATACCAGACAATTTGTAGTGGTATCGATACCAAATTTCGATACCGATACCAGAAAATTGAGCCGTTTTTTACCGTTTGTAATTTCATATACCAAACCGTAACGTGCATTTATCCACTCACATTTTTGGCTTTTCCCTTTGTTTTTTCGCGAAATGAAAAATGGGCAGAAATTGTTGTGATTGGTAGCGTATAATTAAAGAACTAAGGAACAAAAAAGTGACGAACAAAAAAAAATAAATCAAATTTTTTATACTTTTTGGTGGAAAACGCTGACCTAAAATACTGTAGGCTCAGTATCGAAATTTTGCAGCCACTGGTCAAGTATCGATATTTACTGCAAATCATAAATATCGGTGAGTATCGATACTTGGTATCGAAGTATCGCCCATCACTATTTTTTCATCAAGGAACTGTTCGTAGGGAGGATGAAGCAATTCCTCTCCCATAGACTCTCTTGTTGAAATTTCGTTCCAATTTCTTGTTGGGTGAAAACTACGATCAGGAAGTTTAATCGTTGGCATGTCGTCGAACACTTCAGACAAATACTTGCTGCTGAATTTCCAAACATACTGAAACAACACATAGTTCATTAACATAACCGACTTGACGTTCTCCACTCGTTGTGTTTTATTCAACAACGATTTGACTCCACCGTTCAAATACACCGAGAATATCTCTTGAATGGCTGGTAAGCTATGAAGCTTCTTTAAAAACGACAAACACCCAGTGATTGCGATCTCAGGACTATCGAGATGTTCCAGTATTTCTGAAACTATTCGTAGCTTCGCGGCAAAAATTCGATCTTCGATACTAAGTGACTCATTCCAGAAAGCAGTGGCTGCTGTCTTGCGCGCATCTTTGAATCTTTCCCTCGCAGTTTCAAACTTTCTGTCCGAGTTGATTTTAAGCTTTTCCATGGCGCGAGGAAGCTCTATTGCTTGGTTTAAGATACCAGACTGAATAACGCTCGAAGGTTCACCTGGTTCGTCCTGAGTTTCGTTCGCTCTCTGCTCGGGATTTGATTTATCAAGAGAAACACTGAGTAACTCAACTCCTTCTCCTAACGAGTTATAACTGTTGAGTAAAGTTGATCGGGAAAGGCCATCGATTTTAGACTTGATATCATTTAATTCGCGTACGACAATCTTACGAATTTCTGCATCGGTTACATCCCCGTCTTTGAGGTTGTCTGCCGTCGAGTCTCGGACCTTATTCCATAATAAACCAAGTGTTGAACTGAGAATACTTGTCACAATTGAAGACATACCGAGTTTTTTTACTCCAAGCGATGCTAAACTTTGACAAACCACAACACAATATGTGAAAGCAGATTCATTCCAGTGCTTCCACCTTGGAAAATAAGAAAATCCTTTTTTTCTCCTTATTTTCACTAAAAATTCCTTTAAAAAACTGTGAAATTTCCTTCACATTTCCTACAAGCAATTAAAAGAAATTATGTTGAATATGCTCTAAAAAAGCCTTTTCTCAAATCGATCATCGTAATGTTCAATTTTATCATTGCTCAAAGTCTGAATACAATTATACTTCGTACAGAAAACTGACAGAGCTAAAACTATAAACAGAATTGCATCATTCAAAATAGGCCCGTAGCTTCAAAAGTCATGGTTTTGACCTCAATTGACCTTAAATGAATGAAGAATCAAAACTTGCATTTAAAAATTTATATAAATTACGTGCATATAGAGGCGTGAAGGGAAAAAGTAGCTACTTTTAGTACTTTGAATGTTTTAGATGTAATTATTATAATTTATTTCACACAATTACTATGATTTATACAAAATAAGTATTAAACGAAGTATTTCAAGTAAATTAATGGCATTTATTCTATTTATTAATTATTTTTCGGTTAATAAGTGTTATGCGCAAGGTCTATGTAGTCAGACTTAGGCTTATTTTGCGCTTTTTTTTTCAAAAAGATCTAAATATTAAATAAATATGGTAAAATTTTTATATTTCCTTCAAATTTCCTTCGTTTTTCTAGAATTTCCCTCAAATTTCCTTTAAAATTTATTTCCTTCAAATTTCCTTCATCTTACAAAAAAACCTTTTAAAAGGAAATTTCCTTCAAAGTGGAAGCGCTGATTCATTCATGCGTTGAATTCCTCACAATCTTGTGGTCCGTATGTTCATCCTGTAAATTTTACCATATGGAAATTTCCAGGCGGGAAGCCCGCTAAGTTTCTTCACCTACAATATGTTAGTGCGGGCTTTTTGTACAAATATTCCTGTCACTTCATTCACAGAGTTTCTCACGATCATCTTAACACAATATTCTTTTCTATTACTATAATCTATTACTCATTTCAATAGAGCTATCAATCAAATTTTAAAGCAAAGTAAATCAGGTGCAGACTGTTGCTGACACAAGGCTTGACATTCCCACTTGAAGAGTGAAAATCAAACTTTTCTATGATTATGAGTTGAAACAATCAATCAGATATTTAAGAAAAATGATAGATTAAAGTTACTTCAAGAGTGAATTCAACACTTTTTGTTTACTTGTTAGAGAATAAATTCATTCCAATATGGGGGCGTTTGTTATGTCGAGAAAAGTGAGTGTACAGGGAACCCAAGCAAAACAATGAAAATGACTGGTAAAACACATGAAGTTTTACCTCCAGTTATTTTATAAGACTGTCTCGTGAATCTAATATTATTAGATTCACGAGACAGTCTAAACAATTCAAGGTGGAGAATACTAACGCTCTTTCCGCCTGTTTGGCGGAAAGTCTTTTTTTTAATTTCTCACTCAGCACGAACGAATGATGACGTCTCGTAAATAACTATTATGACATCTGACCTTGGAATGCGCACTCGGACATGCAGCAAAAGTAGGTGCCTTCAGAAACTGCATCCGATGATTTTCCGACTGCCGAAGTTTAATCGCGATCTGTCGCATGGAACAGGCTATCTTTAAAAGGGGGAACGGGGAATCGAGGAATGGGGGAATCGGGGAATGGGAGAATCGGGGAATGGGGGAATCGGGAAATCGCCCTAAGAAATGTGATATTTCATTATTATAATATAACATTTATAGTACGCGCGTGCTGATTGGTCGAGAAGCGTGTTTCTATTTAACAATTAGACAACGAGTCCGAGTTGTCTATGAGCGAATAGTCAACGAAGGCGAAGCCTGAGTTGACTATTCGTTCATGGACAACGAAGGCGAGTTGTCTAATTGTTTTAGTATACACCCTGTACCTAGATATATTAAATTCGAGAAAATAATCGATACACCACAATTACACCGAAAAATAATTTAATTAATTTAATTTTATACGGTCGCGCGAACGTCACTCACGCGACATAAAATGACATGTAAACAATACGTATAATACACGCGAGATCAACGGTCAGAAGCAAACAGTTTGGTTTTAAAATGCCCAAAGTTCGTAAGTAAGATTTCTTCTTAAATGTTATAAAAGAAACAACTACCAAGGGAAGAAAAGTTCAACGGGAAAGTGGGAACGATCATTCTTGTGTGGTGTAGTTGTTGTTAAAGATTGACACTGTGCAGCCATGGAAATTGAACGATTGTGGAGCTTGCATCTGGATATTTGTGGCTTGGTTTTCTATGCGAAACTGGACATCAGGGCTAGCTCGATCAGTCATTTCAGGTGCTGAAGACGTCGACTTTGCGGATGATGTTTGCATAAGGTCTGACTTGCTGTAAGTAGAGCTGCAGTGGCTAGACTGAATGGAAGGATTACTCTCGCCCGAGACGAAGCGACTTAGGATATTCGACATGTTTTCCTTTTGATGATGCTCTCGCGCTGTACGACTGAATGTAAATAAGACTGAATCTATTTCACGAAGCGATCACTTTATTGATGATAGCTCGGACTATTACAAGTACATCATTCGTTAACGAATGATGGAAAACAATGAAGGTTAGAGCCCAGGCTCTATACGTATAACACTATGCTCTATCCCCCCCTAGGTCTTTTGTGTAAAGACTGAGTTCTAGGTGGTAATATAACAGTAACTAATAAAGGTAATGTTGTTAATGTCAATGGTCTTCTGTCATGGCGATGTCGTCCTCGAGGTGGAGCATGGTGGGGTTTGTGGGACCTGTGGGGTGGCGGGAAATCGCATCAGCTGCTTTGTGGCGGATACCTGGGATGTGTATCATTCGGAACTTATATCGCAGTGTTTTCTCCTTGAGGTTGCGTAGTCGGGGGTTGGGGATGTCTTCTAATGATCGATCGCCAAATAGTTTGAGGAGAGGTTTGTGGTCTACGGCGATTATGAGGTCAGTGCAGCCGAGGACAAAGAATCTGGCTTTATCTAAGGCGTCCGCTACTGCGAGTGCTTCTCCCTCGATGGGTGCGTATCGAGATTCGGCTGCATGTGTGAAGCGGCTTCCAACTAGAGTTATTTTCCAACCGGTATGGCAACAGTAGGGTTCAGCGGATGGGCAGTCGCAATGTTTTTGAAGTAACCAGAAGCCAATTCCGTTTTTTGACCAATCAGTGGCGAGGCAGCTGGGACGTGACTTGTCGAATATACGAACGCCTTGGTTGATTTCCTTAATGATGACAGATTTAGATTCTTCAAAGATTGTGTTAAGTTGTTCGTTCCAAAGGAATGTTGCGCCAGGTTTTAACAGCTGACGAAAGGGTAGCATTCGTTCGGTTGCTGCGAATGCATAGGAGACCTGGTTAACCAGGCCAAACCAGGAGCGGATATCTGTGATATTAGTCGGTGTTGGAAAGTGGCGGATGGCGTCGAAGAAGCGTTGACAGGGGCGGACCGTGTTGGCCGTGATTTCAAATCCTGCGAACTCGACTGTGTCTGATCCGAAGGTGAATTTTTCCGGGTTAAGGGTTATGCCGTTGCGACCGCAGATGTCTAACCAGTTGACGGCTTGGAAGAAGCTCTGAGTGAGGTTGTCCGCCCAAAGAAGCGTGTCGTCGACGCATTTGGTTTTATTGGGGATGTCGGAGACAATCTCATCAAATCGGCGCGAGTAGCCGTCCCCTGAGGCGATGTAACCCTGTGGTGCAGACCTGTATCGGTAGCGACCCCACGGGGTGATAAATGTGGTGAGGTGTTTGTCATCTGGGTGGAGAGGGACGCTGTGATAGCCGTTCCAACAGTCGAACACTGATTTTTTCTTGCCACTTGGGATGGACCTTGCCTGGTGGAATGGGCTTTGTGTGTGATGGGTCTCCCGAGTGGCGTTATTGTTAAGTGCTTGGAGGTCTACTGTGCGACGCGGTTTCCCATTTTTTTTTGCGCAGATGACCATCCGATGGCACCAGGTCACAGGTTCGCCGATCGGTACTGGTTCGATGACTCCGAGTGCGACGTCTTGGTCAAGTCCGGCTTTTACTTCGTCCTGCCAATGTAGAGGAACTGGGATTGGCGTATGGTGGGCTACTGGGCGAGCTTTCGGGTCGATCATGAGGCGCATCGGTGGGCCTTCCATGAGGGGTAGTTGTTGTTTGTCACAGGTGTTAAAGGTGCTGGACCGATAGTAATCGAGTAGCCAATTCTCTAATTGTTTTCGGTTTTCGTTAGTGGCCGGGAAAGGTAATTCCTTGGGCTTCGGTGGTGGTAATTGGCATTTAGGGCAGTCGCATTGTCTGTTCGGTGGGTCATCAGTATGGCTGTCGACATGCAGGGCTTCTCCCACGGTCGGGAATGTGTTGGTAATTATTCCTAGGGCTGTGCATGTTTCGCGGCTGAGGAATAGCTTGTTGGAGTCTTGGGTGATATAGACGATTTGTCGACTTTCTAACGTTTTTCCGTCTTTGGATTGACCAGAGAATCTTACGATAGCTGCGCCGACGATCTTGATTCCGTTGTTGTTTGCTGCGTGCATACGCATAGTAACTGGGATGAGGTCTTTCTGTTGCAGTCCAAGTCGTGCTATCATGCCCATGCTGGCAAGGCAGCTCTGACATCCAGTGTCTGCCATGGCTTCTAATTTGGCGGGGCGTGGTTTGGTGCATGTCAGGTTGTAACCAAGGGCGTGGTAATCTTCTGGATGGCATGTGGCGTTGATTTGGAGGTATGGTTGAGGTTTGGACGGCTGTCTCACCCAGCGGGCGTTGAGGTCATTGTAGACGTGATGGTCCAATGAAATTGTATTGCAATGTTTATGGGTGTTGCTGGTCATACATAAGCTGTCGAATACTGCGTTTTCCTCTTCTTTGTTAGGGGTATGTTTTGTATCTCGGATCTTGGGTTTGTCTTTGCTTCTGCACAGGCTAGCGTAGTGGTTGGAGCGTCCGCAGCTCTCACATGTTTTGCCATAGGCGGGGCATTCCTGTCGGCGGATTCTGGGTGGTGCGGTTTTACCGTGGCCTTGTTTACCGCAGTAGGAACACGGGATATTCTTGTTTGCTTGCTTTTTCTGTGTGAGTTCATCCTGCTTGCCACGGCGATATTGGCTTTTTGCAGAGTCTACGCTCTGGCTATCAAGGAGGTGGCCTGCAGAGCGTTTGCCCGCTTCTTTGGCTTCAATGAACTGGAATGCTTCCTCCAGGGTCATGTTTTGATTTTTGTCGCTGAGCAAGTCAAGTTGGATGTCACTATCTGCGATTCCCCTGGTTAATGTGTCGCGAAGGATATTGTCGGTGTAGTTGATCTCCGCTGTACAGTTGGGGCAGTTGGTTGTGAACTTGCAAATGCTGGCTTGTCCACGGAGGCGAGCGCCAAAGCTGCGTATGGTTTCGTCGCGGTCTTGATGCATGTTATATAGTTTGGCTCGAGCCACCATGGTGTTCTCCTCTCGCACTGCAAGTTTACGTATTGCTGCCATGACATCGTCAATGGGCTTATTAGTCAGGGTGCCGCCTGCGTTTCGTGTGAGGTCCTTGCGGAGTGTCTCGTCGCAACATTCCAATAATTGCACGACCTTGTCTTTGCCAGTTATTTTAGTCGCTTCGACGTAATCTTGCCACCGTGTTTGAAAATATGTCCATTCCTCACTAGATCCAGCCGTGGAGATTGTTGGTCTTCTAACCTTCTCGACTTTGGCTGTGGCCTGTGGGGTTGGTGGTGTGGTTTGTGTGTTGTTATGGGTGCCCGATGAGTGTATTTGTAATAACACTGCTGCGAGCTGGCCCTCTGCTTCTTCTGTCTCGTACTCGCAACTTGGGTGTGGGCATCTGTATCTCGGCATGTTGCGTATTTCCTTATGTCGACTTTTGGTGTATGGTATGGGCTCGTTATTGTTTAGCGCTGTTCGTTATGATGTTATTGTTTAGCGCTTAAATGGCGCCAAAAGCTAGTTTGTGGTGAGGAGGAATTTGCGCTTGTCTTGCTGATTTACTATATTACCCTGGTTGCACCGAATTGTGTGGGTGTCCCTGAGTTGTCACTCGTTGCCTGGGTTGTCAGATTTTCCTTGAACCAGTGAATTCTTCGTCTCAGGTAGCAGGTTTCTCTTTCTCGGCTCTCGTTTGTTTGCTGTGATTGCCGTGTTTCTCGGGGCTTCCGAGGCCCCTTTTTCTCTTGTTTTGTTATCGCTTGGCCTTCTTGGTGGGCTCTTAGGTGTCAAGATTGTTTTCCATCATAAATAAGACTGAATCTATTTCACGAAGCGATCACTTTATTGATGATAGCTCGGACTATTACAAGTACATCATTCGTTAACGAATGATGGAAAACAATGAAGGTTAGAGCCCACATCAATAAAGTGATCGCTTCGTGAAATAGATTCAGTCTTATTTATGATGGAAAACAATGAAGGTTAGAGCCCAGGCTCTATACGTATAACACTATGCTCTAGAATGGAGAAGTCAGATTTGTGACCAGTAACGGCTTTGATGTGTCTTGCCTCTATATTGTGGTCGGACAAAACTGTGACAGACGTAGCTCGAATGCAATGATTTGTTAGGTGGGGAACTATCCCGGCGGCTTTCGACATTGTCTTGAGTAGATTCACGAGCGTGTTTATACCAAGGGGAGAATTACAGAACCAAACTTCATCACTGTCTACATGAAACTTGGCACAAATTTCTCTTGGCCGTTGAAACAAAGCGTCGTGATTTGGATTAAGGTGCTTCATTAAGTTTTCTACGGTTTTAACTGGACAACGAGGTGAATTGGGAACTTCAAACATTTTGCCGTCAGCTTCGTCGATGTTGTCGTTCAGACCGCCTTGGTGGTTTTTTGTTGAAATTAACGCTTCGCGACGGAACTCGTAGTATCGGCGTCCTTGTGTTGTTGAGCGAAGGACCAGCATCTGTTTGGTAAGTTTTCCTAGATTTTCTCGGCCTCGTTTACCAAAATAGAGGGTAATATAAAACCAAGCTGTTTGCATGAGCTGACGAGGATTTTGCGAGTCGCTGTTGCCAAGCTGGCCACTTTCATACAATTTTTCCAGTTGTTCTGGCGTGATTGCAGCTTTGTGGACAATTGCTCCGACTTTTCCTTCCCTCGTCTGTTTCTTACAAATAGCATTCAGGGTTTTGTTGGCTTTCTCAAATGCAGGGTCAGCAATTATCGACCAAGGCTTGTTGTTTGGTGCTTGTTTTAAATGCCTGTCAATCGCTGAACGTATACTGCGAAGCGTAGTAACTTTAAATTCGCTACCGTCTCTTTGTCTTGCAGCGGCATAAAATATTTGGAGGCACTGACAAAGCTCGTCTTTGGCCATTTGTTCCATTGGTGTAGTGAATTTAGACTGTGCGGCAAACCATTCTAAAAATACAGTTTTTATAGTGCAAATTGACGAAAATGTTGTGAATTTAGGCCTATTTAACCACTCGTGAGCGCCGAATAAAAGCAGATTTATTAATAAAATACGGTTTTCTATTTCGTTCCTTACCATTAAAAATTTTCATGCCATATTTTGTAGCCTGTTTAGTTTTTGCAGGGACAGAATTCTCGATCAAACTCCCTAAAAATTCCTCAGAAACCTCGGCAAAACGAGAGTTTACTGCCATATTTTTTCATGTTTGTTTTGATTTTTCCCAAACGTGCACCATCACGAATAGACAATGGTTGAGTAGCCAATCAGAATGTAGGATTTGTAATAGACAAGAGTCGGGTGTATACTAAAACTGTATAGAAACACGGAGAATGTTTTCTATTTCTTAATTATTATTAAATACTTTTTTACAAAGAATAGCCTTTCAGCTTATTAATTCGGCTGCTTTTAAATGGGTTGTTTTCTAACGAAATAATACTATGACTAATACCCACGCTTTTCTTTTTGTGAGCTTGCTCCTTCCGTCTCCACACAGAGCAGAGGGTTATTCGTGAGGTTATTTGTTAAGTTATTGTTAGAGGTTATTCAAATTTGTTCTAAATATTTGGAAGACCTTCAGTTCTAGCATGCGCATTAATTAAGAATAAGCCATGGAACGGGAAAGCAAACACGTGGTATTAAAGGCTATGTAGCCTAGGCTTGGAACCACCCTATTGATGGTGTTGCAAAAGGCCACATGGAACAATTTAACTGCGCAAAGAACTATCTTGCAGTGTGTAAACGCGATCAATGTCTACTCAAATCAAAGTTCGCTAGTTCAGTTCTAGTTTACAAGCAGATTGAGCTTTATTCAAACGGCTTTTTATCCCCTCTGAGAGCTGCTTTTCAGCCTATTCCTATCCTTTATCGCGTTTTTTATCACAATGAATCGCATTTTCCCTTTATCTCATTGTCAGTTTCCCCCATTCCCCGATTCCCCCATTCCCCGATTCCCCGTTCCCCCTTTTAAAGATAGCCCATGGAACACGAAGCCACAGGCTATCTTTAAAATAGGGAATGCGGGAATGGGGAAATAAGGGAATGGGGGAATAAGGGAATGGGGGAATAAGGGAATGGGGAAATAAGAGAATGGGGGAATAAGGGAATGGGGGAATAAGGGAATGGGGGAATAAGGGAATGGGGGAATAACGGAATGCGGGAATAAGGGAATGGGGGAATAAGGGAATGGGGGAATAAGGGAATGGGGGAATGAAAAAAATGGGGGAATGAAAAAAATGGGGGAATGCGGGAATAAGGAAATGGGGGAATAAAGGAATGGGGGAATAAGGGAATGGGGGAATAAGGGAATGGGGAATAAGGGAATGGGGGAATAAGGGAATGGGGGAATAAGAGAATGGGAGGAATAAGGGAATGGGGGAATAAGGGAATGGGGGAATAAGGGAATGGGGGAATAAGGTAAGGTAAGGGATTCATGATTCTCCTAATTCGGCATGCAGCATGATAGGGGTAAGATAATGGCAGTTTGACGGCTGATTTTAGGATTTCTTTGAATATTGACAAACATTTTTTCTCACTGTATAAACGCACCTTTAAGAGACTCGTAGAAGCGAACGTAAATTCTTGTCACTCTTTCTTGCAATAGCAGCGAAGTCGATTTAAGCTATACTAAAATGTAAAATACTCTTTAGTCTTATTACAATTTTCGTCATTACTGCAATTCATAGAAATGGGTATGGGCCTACAGAAAAGATCGACTGCTGACTATCATCAACACCAACAACGGTGTGGAAAGGCAGAACAAAGCATTCAAGTATAAATATTTGGATGGCTACAAGCATTCGACATTAAGCGTGATGCTCACAGTGCTAATTGAAGACTTTATTTATTTATTTTCCAATACGGCCACCCCTCAACAGTGAGGATTTTTGGCCGGTGTGGTCAGTAGCTAAGTTGTTATAAGCTTAGAAATCATGCGTTTAAATGATTCAGTGTTCGTGGCATGCAAGAACACGTTCTCTGGAAGAGCGTTCCATTGTTCAATAGTTCTTGGGTAAAAAGATAGTCTATGGGCTTCAGTTTTACAGGCGATTTGTTTGAAAGAGTGATCCTTGGTATGTCTACTTCTCCTGGTAGGTTGTTGCAAGTTTTCACCCGTATTTACTACAACAAGGCCCTTTATGATCTTGTATAATAATGTTACTACCCCCTGAATAATTCCAGACCATAGTTTAGCAACCCCCTGAATAATTCCATATCATAGTTTAGCTACCCCCTGAATAATTCCATATCATAGTTTAGCAACCCCCTGAATAATTCCATATCATAGTTTAGCAACCCCCTGAATAATTCCATATCATAGTTTAGCAACCCCCTGAATAATTCCATATCATAGTTTAGCAACCCCCTAAGTAATTCCATATCATAGTTTAGCAACCCCCTGAATAATTCCATATCATAGTTTAGCTACCAGCCACTTGAATAATTATAGACCATAGTTTAACTACCCCCTGAATAATTCCACACCATAGTTTAGCCACTCCTTGAATAATTCCAGACCAGTTTAACTACCCTGAATAATTCCATATCATAGTTTTGCTACTGGCCACTTGAATAATTATAGACCATAGTTTGACTACCCCTGAATAATTCCAACCTACACTTTGACTACCCCTGAATAGTTCCAGACCATAGTTTAGATACCCATAGTTTAGCAATCCTTTGATGATGGGAAATATAGGCACATACAGTTTAATGGTTGTTTTCTATTAACTTGAGATATTTTTTATAGATGGGAATTTTTTTTTATATTTATAAATTTAATTGGTACAAAACTATGTATAGTTTTCGAAATTAGAGAACCAAATGAAGATGAAGTGATTTAAATGAAAATGAAGTGTTTAAATGAAAAATAGTCTGTCATTTATGCCAGAGGGATGAAGAGTGCCAAGTGTGAATAAGTTGCATTTCTTGTCGTTTTCGGCTATCGTTAGCACCAGATGGCTGGAATTCTTGTATCTGTGTCTGACTGTGACAATGATTATGTGGTAGAGCCGGGCGCAGTTCGAATACACCTTTCATAAAGTGCTAAACAATAGGTAGCTGTCCGAAAGTGACTTCACTATCACTTAACTGCAAAATATAAGATAAAGCAAACCTCACCGAGTTGATTGAGCGATAGGACAAACCCGAGTCAAACAGCGATGACAGAAAATCTAACGTCCGTGGTTAGGAAGAGCCTAACTCCCTGTCGGCCTAAAAAAGGCTCAGTCTGGCCGGTAGCTTGGTAGGCTTGCGGGCCTTGAAATCGACTGGAAGGGTTTCCCTGGGAAACTGTATTTGCAAACTTGTTACAGCTACAATAACTTGTTAATAACTTGTTAATAACTTGTTAAGGCTACAGCCTGAATATTTATCTAAGAGAGAAACATGATTATCTTTATTATGTTAAGAACCTGATCATTTATTACAAGAACAAAGAAAGTTTTCACTAAATTATATCAATGTCATTAAAAGCTTATTGTCCTTCTTGGCAAATGTCAAAAAAATTATTATTTAACTTATTTAATTAAATATAATGGTATTTGGCACTTCACTCAATGTAGGTAAATTCTAGAGGTTTAAAGGGTCTTAATTTCGAGAGGAATTATACACACTTCAAATTTAAGCCAGGAACAGTTGAAGGAAAAATGGGTCAACTATAGGTCCTCCAGCAGAAACGATCTTGCCACTGAGCTACAGAGGTAGCTGACAAGAGCAAGCGAGGTAAATGTGTATAAGATGGTAATCAATTACCATCATAATTACCATCTTATACACATTAACTTCGCTTGCTCTTGTCAACCACCTCTGTAGCTCAGTGGCAAGAGCATTACACTGGCATCGCAAAAGCGTAGGTTTGATTCCTGCAGGAGAACCTATAGTTGACCCATTTTTCCTTCAACTGTTCCTGCATAACTGGAATTTGAAGTGTGTATAATTCCACTCGAAATTAAGACCCTTTCAACCTCTTATTTAAATATAAGTTACACTTGTTTCTTGTCTCTCTTACAACAGAAACAGGAACACTTTAATGGGACGTAATTCAGCAAAGTCTAACAAATTATATAAACCATGCTGCATCTATTGTTTGCTTTAGTTTACTCAAAGTTGCACTATTTCAGACAAGTATTTACTCTGTTTTATGCAGGAAATGTTTGTTCATACTATAAAATCTCATTAAAGGAATTTGATGCTCCTGACTCTTACAACAACAACATGACCCTTGGGATGGAATACCAGTTTGGGAATGAATTCAAAGAAGAAATTTTCATCTTCACAACAAAAGGTAAGAGTCTCCAGCTCCCCACCTGCTTCAGTGTAGCACAGAATGAAATAGGAATCCTTTTCCCTAACCTTGGTTAAAACCAATAATTTACATATTTCGTAGTGAAATGCCACGCACAATACCTCATGATCTTCTGGGACTTTTATTGTTGTCTTCAGATTTCCTTCCTTGGTGTATATTTGAACCGCCGTATCATCGTCTGTTGGTATCATGATTTCATTCTGCTGGGAAATACTCAATGAAAATGCCCGACTCGAGTCACGTTTAAACTTGTATTTCAATTGACACGTCTTGTCACAAACATACACATGAGGGTCTTCGTATTGGATGATGATAATATCATCGTCTTTGCATATCGCGATGCTAACTGAAGACAACACACTTTTGTCCTTGAGAAAATCCAATGTATGATTTGCTTTTACATTGTAATTCTCGTCCAATATCGTCAACATAAATCCTACACCTGGACGTCTTCTCACCACGTAAACATTGTTATTCATATCAACAGCAAGCGACACTAAAAAATCACCTGCAAATTCAGGTATTTTAACCCGTTTGATTTTTCCTGCCTCATGGATAATCATGATGTCGTCACGAGATCCAGTACCAGGGACAGTAAGAACATCCCTCTGACTGTTCACAGCAGATAAACGGGGTATTATTTTTTCATCAAGGAACTGTTCGTTTGGAGGATGAGGCAATTCCTCTCCCATAGACTTTCTTGTTGAAATTTCGTGCCAATTTCTTATTGGGTGAAAACTACGATCAGGAAGTTCAATCGTTGGCATGCAGGCAGGCACTTCAAACGAATACTTGCTGCTGAATTTCCAAACATATTGAAACAACACATAGTTGATTAACATAACCGACTTCACGTTCTCCACTCGTTGAGTTTTATTCAACAACGATTTGATTCCACCGTTCAAATACACCGAGAATATCTCTTGAATGGCTGGTAAGCTATGAAGCTTCTTTAAAAACGACAAACACCCAGTGATTGCGGTCTCAGGATTATCGAGATGTTGCATTATTTCTGAAACTATTCGTAGCTTCGCAGCAAAAATTCGATCTTCGATACTAAATGCCTCATTCCAGAAAGCAATGGTTGCTGTCTCGCGCGCTTTCTCGAATCTTTTTCTCGCAGTTTCAAACTCTCTGTCCGAGTTGATTTTAAGCTTTTCCATGGCGCGAGGAAGCTCTATTACTTGGTCTAAGATACCAGACTGAATAACGCTCGAAGGTTCACCCGGTTCGTCCCGATTTTCGCTCGCTTTCTGCTCGTGATTTGATTTATCAAGAGAAACACTGAGTAACTTAACTCCTTCTTGAAGGAAATCGTAACTGGCGAGTAAAGTTGATCGGGAGAGGCCATCGATTTTAGACTTGATATCATTTAACTCTCGTACGACAATCTTACGAATTTCTGCATCAGTTACATCGCCGTCCTTGAGTTTCTCTGCCGTCGAGTCTCTGACCTTATTCCACAATAAACCAAGTGTTGAACTGAGAATACTTGTCACAATTGAAGACATACCGAGTTTTTTTACTCCAAGCGATGCTAAACTTTGACAAACCACAACACAATATGTGAAAGCAGATTCATTCCAGTGCTTCCACTTTGGAAAATCAGAAAATCCATTTTTTCTATTTATTTTCACTAAAAATTCCTTTAAAAAAATGTGAAATTTCCTTCACATTTCCTTCAAGCAATTAAAAGAAATTATGTTGAATATGCTCTAAAAAAGCCTTTTCTCAAAATACGATCATCGTAATGTTCAATTTTATCATTGCTCTAAAGTCTGAATACAATTATACTTCGTACAGAAAACTGACAGAGCTAAAACCCTGGCTAAAACTATAAACAGAATTGCATCATTCAAAATAGGCCCGTAGCTTCAAAAGTCATGGTTTTGACCTCAATTGACCTTAAATGAATGAACAATCAAAACTTGCATTTAAAAATTTATATAAATTACGTGCATATAGAGGCGTGAAGGAAAAAGGTAGCTACTTTTAGTACTTTGAATGTTTTAGATGTAATTATTATAATTTATTTCACACAATTACTATGATTTATACAAAAAAAAGTATTAAACGAAGTATTTCAAGTAAATTAATGGCATTTATTCTATTTATTAATTATTTTTCGGTTAATAAGTGTTATGCGCAAGGTCTATGTAGTCAGATTTAGGCTTATTTTGCGCTTTTTTTTTCAAAAAGATCTAAATATTAAATAAATATGGTAAAATTTTTATATTTCCTTCAAATTCCCTTCGTTTTTCTAGAATTTCCCTCAAATTTCCTTTAAAATTTATTTCCTTTAAATTTCCATCATCTTACAAAAAATCCTTTTAAAAGGAAATTTCCTTCAAAGTGGAAGCGCTGGTTGAATTCCCAGCCTCGTACCCAGGCGCTTTAATAGTAAAATATAACGTTATATTTGAATGAGATCTACGTATCTTTGCAAATGCTTGCAAAAATTCAAAGTGTTTTTATCGTATAAAGGACGTGGCGAGGATCCTGATGATTTGTGTCACGTACTTTCTTTCTTTGAGAAGTCTCCAGCCTAGTTCCCACGGTTTAAAATATTGCTCATTTTAATAGAGCTATCAATCAAATTTTAAAGCAAAGTAAATCAGGTGCAGACTGTTGCTGACACAAGGCTTGACGTTCCCACTTGAAGAGTGAAAATCAAACTTTTCTATGATTATGAGTTGAAACAATCAATCACATATTTTAGAAAAAAGATAGATTAAAGTTATTTCAAGAATGAATTCAACGCTTATTGTTTACTTGTTAGAGAATAAATTCATTCCAATATGGGGGCGTTTGTCATGTCGAGAAAAGTGAGTGTACAGGGGAACCCAACCAAAACAATGAAAATGACTGGAAAAACGCATCAAGGATTACCTCAAGTTATTTTTTATTAGTTTCACGAGAGTCTAAAAAATTCAAGGTGGAGAATATTAACGCACTTTCCGCCTGTTTGGCGAAGTCTTTTTTTTAAATTCTCACTGAGCACGAACGAATAATGACGTCTCGTAAATAACTACAGTAGTCCCCCAATAACTCAAACTCGCTTAACTCGAACTCCTCACTAACTCGAACTAAATCGAATTCCCCTTGGATTTGGTAATGTTCTTTATAGTAATTTACTCTGCTTAACTCGAACTCGCTTAATAGACCTTTCTTATAATGACGTCAAACGCGGAAAGTCTGATGTTACACGGAATTTGATTGGCTCCAGAAAACTATCGAACCAATCAAACTTCGTGTAACATCATACTTTCCGCGTTTGACGTCATTATGAAAAAGGTCTATTCGAACTCCTCGCTAATTCGAACAAATTTTGTTTTTCCTTGGTCAAATTTATCCGGTTAACTCGAACTTTGTTTTAGTTTCGCAGATCGTCAAACCTTAAAATGTGAGAACATAGCATTTCTATCGAAACAACAACAAACTTGCTTTTCTATCGAAACAACAACAACTTAATCAGTCCCGTGAAAGCGAAATAAAATATGTTTCCAATAAAATAAAATATGGAGATATTTTAAGTTGTAAATAGAGTTATATTTAACGACTCGTCCCAGTACTTTCCCGCGATTTCAGAGAGCAAAAACTGATGGACACGATCACATATGTCATAAGACGAAAATCTCTGCAACCATGATAATGAAGACGAGAATGAAGATTGATGTTCAGGGATGTTGATGTATAATTATGCATCGGCTGGTATATATGATTAAATATGATAATCTTGTGCATCGATGGATAACAATTGACAATCATGGATAATGATGGAAGCGATGTAGAGTAATGAGGTAATGACTATTCATAATAATGATGGTGGTCATGAGATCACTCTTATTTCATACCTAAGTCTGTAGTGTGGTCTCGACTGGGTCCAGTCTTCCTGGATTGTCTCAATCTTCTCTTTGTTTGTCAATAGCAGCGTTCGTTTTTATCACGAACCCAATGACAATATTCACCACGCGTAAAATCACAGTTATCTACAAGGAATGAAAGAGTTGTACATCATCAGTTGAGTTAGCTCTCACCAGAATAATTGCTTGTCAAAACCTTGCGAGCCAGAAAACTCGTGTTATACCAGAACATGGATAAAATAATTACAATACAACATTCTCTCTTCAAAATCAAAATCCCGCGTGTCGACAGACAGGAATCAGATGTAATCTAACAAAATTTAAGTGTGTGTAGTTTGTGAAGTTTTTCTCTTCAGAGGGTTTCGACTGTCTCTTGAGGTTGTTAACTCAGCCAAGAGTTTGAGCTCGGTTCAAATGAACGAACGAATAAATGAATAAACGAATGCAGTAAATATACCTGAGTTACACGAGCTGTTGATATCACAACTGTTTATCTCTTCACACGCACTTGCAATAATTCACATCATTAGCAAAGGATGAATCTTAACCATTCCTGACTTGACGAATTGTGCAGTTGAAAATATGTTCATATCAGAGAGATGTCTGTATTGAAGAGGTTCATGTATTAAGACACGTTTACATTTGCAATTGTTGCAGCCATCTTCTTCTTTTGATAGATGTGAACGAGTAGATTTAGTTACGGTTGTTCAGATAAGAACACCTATACATCATTACATCATAACTATTCGCTCGTTCACATCTATCAAAAGACGAAAATCGCCAAGAAATTCGGATGGTAATTGGACTTGTAAACGTTGCTTCAGAGAAGTGTTTGTAAATAATGTATTGAAATGCCACGCTCAATAAACTATGAACCTGCCACTTATGGCTACTTGCTGCAGAATTTCCAAACAGTCGTGTTTTTTTAAGGAAAGTTCACTTGAGAGAGATGCCGCACATATCTTTGTTATTGGAAACAAAAATCATTGTTTATTTGATTCATATCGAGAATCATTGGCATTGAATTTAAATCTTATCTCGAGACTTAAACGAGACTTACCTGGAAGTTGAAATTTGATTTGGATTGTATGAGTCATCAGCCTGGAGTGTGGGAGTTGTACGAGAGAGAGTGCAGCGCATGCGCCAATCAGTCTTTAGAGCTTTACCAGACAAAGACCGCACGAACGTGATGAGTGAGAGTGGACTGCAAGTAAGGGAATGGGAGAGAACAGGGGGGGCGTACAACTCTCACACTCCAGGCCAAATCAAACTTCAACTTCCAGGTAAGTCTCGTTTAATTTTCAATTCTATTTCGTCATCAGCCAAAGTCATGTGACGTTGTACGAGATTTCAGAGCAATCAGTGAGGTCTTTGTCCTGCAGAGATACACAAACCACTCTAACTATAGCCAGTGTGATAAAACCAAGTGGAAAGATATCTCGATATATAGAGAAGTATATTATATATATAGTATATTATATATCCTAGGAACAATTAACGTTTGTATAGCACTCTAACACCGAAGCGCCAAAATTAAATTCCTTCTCGCTCGGTTCATTATAAAACCGTTAAAATGTCTGTTCATTCGACCATCCTGCGGATAACATAATATCCTTAATGTTACAGTTATTGGACGCTAAAAAGGATGTAGTTGCTGCTCGAACACTATGACCTTTAAATTTGCTAACATCTAAACCTACAGCTACCAAAACTGACTTTGTCCATCGAGATATAGTATCTTTGAAAACATGTCCATACGGTTTCACATAACTCAGTAGCAATTGCTTTCTATCATGGCTATTTTCATCAGTTCTCTTGTTATACTCTAAGAGATGAGTAACAACGCAAAGCTGAGGCTCAAATGGATATTTCGAAAAAACTCGAGGGGTTTGACATGAGTTCCGACGCGTGTCTGTTTGACTTTCTCCATGACGTGGAAAGTGCACTTGTCCGCAACGAGAATCATGTTATCGACAGTGAGAAGATGAATAGTTTGACAGCGTTGTCCACTGAGTAAGGTCAATAAGAAGGAAACTTTAACATTAAGCTCCTTCAAAGTCAGCCCGGAACGTATAGGCTGCTTTCGAAAAAACTATAAGACCTTGCTAACATCCCATGTTGTCTGGTAACGCGGTAGAGCCGGGCGCAGTTCGAATACACCTTTCATAAAGTGCTAAACAATACGTAGCTGTCCGAAAGTGACTTCATTATCACTTAACTGCAAAATAGAAGATAAAGCAAACCTCGCCGAGTTGATTGAGCGATAGAACAAACCCAAGTCAAACAGCGATGACAGAAAATCTAACGTCCGTGGTAAGGGAAAGGGGATGATATCACAGTGCCTCTTCATACAAAATTTTAACCATTTCTGCAGATGCACTTGGTACTGAGATTTAGTGCTGTCTCTCCAAGAGGATTCAATTATGTTAATGGTCTTAACAAGTAGCCAGGTTGTTGTAGTTGTTGCCGCAGACATGACAAACCAAAAGTTTGAGCTTCTTGCAAAGGGGATGAGTTGTTTCCGATGATTTGCGACCGAGGTTCAGTAGTTTGTGACTGGGTTGTAGGACCACAGGAGGTGGAACATGAAGAGATGCTAGCAAAGGATACCAAGGCTGGGTGGGACAGTCGGGAACAACTAAAATTCCCTTGGCATGCTCCTGAATTATCTTCTTTACAGCCTGTAACAGAAAACTAAACGGCGGGAAACAATAAAATTTCAAGTCAATCCACGAAATAGAGAAAGCATCAACGAACACTGCTTCAGGATCTGGCGGATAAGAGCAATATGTTAGGAACTGTTTTATATTTAAGTGTCATGCAAAAAGATCGATCTAAGTGGGAAAATTCAAGGTACTGAGCGCATTATGTAATGACAATGGTTTGGTTTCCATTCGCTATCTGGATTATGAAAATGACGAGATTCTTTGCGTGTTAAGACATTCTGCGAACCAGGAATGTGAGCAGCAGTAAGCCAAATGTTGTATTTTATACAAAATTCCCAGATTTCGCAGCAAAATTCCTAGATTTATTACAGCTACTGCTGTGGTGTTATCTATCATGAGTTTTACATGCTTACACCATTTAAGAGTGGTGCAGAACAGTTTAAGGGCAAAAAATGCAGCCAAAAGTTCAATGTAGTTTATGTGATGGGTGCATTCATCTGGCAACCATCTTCCCACTGAATATGTATCACCTAGTACAGCTCCCCATCTTTCTAGGAGTGCATCATAGTATATAGTTATATCAATAGGAAGAATGAAAAGAAATCTAAAACTCTCTTCAAGATTGGTGACCCACCATCATAACTCTATCAAGCCATCCTCAGAGACAGTCATAGAGGAATCAAAATTAGCCTTAGCTCTTTTAGGAGCATCTTTTTTATCCATTTCAAGGTACCTATAATGAAGAGCCCCTTACTGAACCCCAGGTAAGGAGGTGACTAGGTAACCAATAATCTTGGCTACCTGCTGGATAGGAATGTCTGCTGGATGTTACATTATGTAATAAGGTTGATATTATTAATAATGGGGTTAATATTTAATAAGTTGTTAGGAGGGTTGTGATTGATAAGTGGGCATGAAGGACAGAAACTTGAAGTGAAAAGGTTGTAATTTGTTAGACTGAGTTCAGAGAATAAATATATAAATATACGTATATGTTACAAAGAGAATAAACTTGAAATATTGGACATTCAATAACATTAAACCAAATTTTTTAAATTGTTTCCTTTTTTCTCATTTGTAACTTCAATAGTCATTGTTATCCAGTTAATGACAAATCCTAGGATAATTACCTCTTGAGAAGGGGAAGGAGTAGACTTATCAGGATGGATAACTAGATCTAGGCAGTCAAATGTTTCAACTGTGTCAAGAGCATTTGTAGCACACTTAGCATATGTATCACCCTGCAGATAGAAGCCATTAATATACCCACTAATAATATGATTCATAACTCTAAGCTTAGCCAGGGGTGGTTTCATAAGTTTATTATGTTAAGAATCTGATCATTTATTACAAGAACAAAGAAAGTTTTCACTATATTATATCATATGAAATAGGATTCATACGCTTTTAAATGTCATTAAAAGCCTATTGTCCATGTTGGCAAATGTCAAAAACCTTTACTATTTAAATTATTTAAATTATTTATTGTTAATGGGATGTAATTCAGGAAAGTCTCACAAATTATATAAACCATGCTGTATCTATTGTTTGCTTTAGTTAACTCAACGTTGCACTATTTCAGACAAGTATTTACCGTGTTTTATGCAGGAAATGTTTGTTGATACTAAATCTCATTAAAGGTAAATGATGCTTCTCTCTCTTACAACAACAACAGGACCCTTGGGATGGGATACCAGTTTGGAAACCCATGAATCGCCACCTTCACAACAGAAGGTAAGAGTCTCCAGCTCCCCGCCTGCCTCAGGGTAGCACAGAATGAAACAGGAATCTTTCTCATCAACCCAGGTTAAGACCAATATTTTACAAATTTCGTAGTGAAATGCCACGCACAATACCTTTATATGATCTTCTGGGGATTTTATTGTTGTCTTCAGATTTCCTTCCTTGGTGTATATTTGAACCGCCGTATGATCGTCTGTTGGTATCATGATTTCATTCTGCTGGGAAATACTCAATGAAAATGCCTCACTCGAGTCACGTTTAAACTTGTATTTCAATTGCCACGTCTTGTCACAAACATACACATGAGGGTCTTCCTCTTGGATGATGATAATATCATCGTCTTTGCATATCGCTATCTTAATACCATAGAGACCTTTGGCTTTGAACTTCAGAAAATCCAATGTATGATTTGCTTTTACATTGTAATTCTCGTCCAATATCGTCAACACGGATACTTCACCAGAACGTCTTCTCACCACGTAAACATTGTTATTCATATCAACAGCAAGCGACACTAAAATATAACCTGCAAATTCAGGTATTTCAACCCGTTTGATTTTTCCTGTCTCATGGATAATCATGATGTGGCCACGAGGGGCAATACCAGGGACAGTAAGAACATCCCCCTGACTGTTCACAGCAGATAAGTAGGGTCTTATTTCTTCAAGGAACTGTTTGTAGGGAGGATGAGGCAATTCCTCTCGCATAGACTTTCTTGTAGAAATTTCCTTCCAATTTCTTATTGGGTGAAAACTATGATCAGGAAGTTCAATCGTTGGCATGCAGGCGGGCACTTCAAACGAATACTTGCTGCTGAATTTCCAAACATATTGAAACAACACATAGTTGATTAACATAACCGACTTGACGTTCTCCACTCGTTGAGTTTTATTCAACAACGATTTGACTCCACGGTTCAAATACACCGAGAATATCTCTTGAATGGCTGGTAAGCTATGAAGCTTCTTCAAAAACAACAAACACCCGGTGATTGCGGTCTCAGGACTATCGAGATGTTCCAGTATTTCTGAAACTATTCGTAGCTTCGCAGCAAAAATTCGATCTTCGATACTAAATGCCTCATTCCAGAAAGCAGTGGTTGCTGTCTCGCGCGCCTTCTTGAATCTTTTTCTCGCAGTTTCAAACTCTCTGTCCGAGTTGATTTTAAGCTTTTCCATGGCGCCAGGAAGCTCTATTGCTTGGTTCAAGATACCAGACTGAATAACGCTCGAAGGTTCACCCGGTTCGTCCTGAGTTTCGCTCGCTTTCTGCTCGGGATTTGATTTATCAAGAGAAACATTGAGTAACTCTACTCCTTCTTCTAGAAAATTATAACTGGCGAGTAAAGTTGCTCGGGAAAGGCCATCGATTTTAGACTTGATATCATTTAACTCTCGTACGACAATCTTACGAATTTCTGTATCGGTTACATCGCCGTCTTTGAGTTTGTCTGCCGTCAAGTCTCGGGCCTTATTCCAAAATAAACCAACTGTTGAACTGAGAATACTTGTCACAATTGAAGACATACCGAGTTTTTTTACTGAAGCCAAAAATTAAGGTAAATTTTGACTAAACACTGATGAATATGCTCAAACACATTCAATCATATGATTCCTAACGATGTTTTTATCTACGTTCCTCCGGGAACTTCATCACATGAGAAACAGGCGAGATATGAAGGTTGTTCAAGTTTACAGTATAGAATTACCTTGTTTACATCGTCTACAATATATCTGGGAGCGATGTCGTATATAAATATCCCAGCTGTATTTCACTTTGGTCTTATGTCACTGCACGAGCCAAGTTTTATAGGAAAAGTTATAGACACGAGCGAGATGAAATCATTGCGTGTTCGTATTTGAACAAAACACAGTTTCAACAGAACTAAGTTAAGGCTATAGGTATTTACAAAAGTACATAAATTAGGCATATAAAAGTTAACAATAGCTATATAGATACTTGACCTTACATTACCGAATTCATAAATTAGTGATGAAAACCAACAACAGTACTTGTGAAAAAACCTTGAAAGAAATTCGGACTAACAAACCGAAATCGCTTCTCTCGCCAGTACGCGTTTTTTCTCTCTGAAATTTCTTTGTTTAACCTGACGTAGGTCAACTTAAACTCTTAAAATGCACATGGGAGGGCAGAAAGTATGATCGGTTATATGCACCTTAACGCTGTACGATAGTCTTTATTTATCGCTGAACTATCACACAAAACTAAAGATTAAAGAAATACGATAGAAATCACTGCAATTATTTCTAAAATCAAACCTGGGCGATAAATCAAGAAAGGAAAAGCATAAATAAATGTGCTAGGAGAGCTTGTTGCGCATGTCCGTGAATGAATAATAGCAGAATATGATCTAGTAGTTTAAATGTAATTTAGATTTAATGAGAAAGACTGATAGAAATAGGTTTCATTCACGGTAACTAAAGCACAATTGAAGTTTAACAGGAAAGTTTGCGCAACACGCTGATAACCCGCACCTGCCCGACTCCTTCCCGTCCGCCTGCAACTCGCATAACAATAAGATTTGTCAAAGCTTATTACCACGCAATTGCAAGACGTTTGCTTCTTGGGAAAAATGAATGATTTATATCGTATACTGTATAATTAAGGTAAACGACGATTATAATGTGCTTGGTGGATAACAATAGACGATTGTGGATGACGATGGACAATAATGGACAAAGATATAGATAGATGGGGTAAGGATACCCCGTGTTATTGCACGGTGGTGATGATGAGAAATGGTGATGATGGATCACTTCTATTTCTTACCAGTGTCAGTTGTGTGGTCTTGATTGCTTCCAGTGTTACGGATTTGCGTTGGTCGTCGTTGAGGGAGGAAACTGTGGAACCTGTAAATATTGAAGTCAGTGTGACCAGATCTGGTACATTTTCATGGATAACGATGGATCTTACGTATAATTGAAAATAATGATCTTGTGCGTCGATGGATAACAATTGACAATCATGGACAATGATGGATGCGATGTAGAGTAATGAGGTAATGATTATTCATAATAATGATGGTGGTCATGAGATCACTCTTATTTCATACCTGAGTCTGTAGTGTGGTCTCGACTTTGTCCAGTGTTCCTGCATTGTCTCAATCTTCTCTTTGTTTGTCAATAGCAACGCTGGTTTTTATCACGGACCCAATGACAATATTTACCACGCGTAAAATCACAGTTATCTACAAGGAATGAAAGAGTTGTACATCATCAGTTGAGTTAGCTCTCACCAGAATAATTGCTTATCAAAACCTTGCGAGTAAACTCGTGTTATACCAGAACATGGATAAAATAATTACAATACAACATTCGCTCTTCAAAATCAAAACCCAGCATGTCGACAGACAGGCATCAGATGTAATCTAACAAAATTTAAGTGTGTGTAGTTTGTGAAGTTTTTCTCTGCAGAGAGTTTCGACTGTCTCTTGAGGTTGTTAACTCAGCCAAGAGTTTGAGCTCGGCTCAAATGAACGAACGAATGAATAAATAAACGAATGTAGTAAATATACCTGAGTTACACGAGCTGTTGATATCACAATTGTTTATCTCTTCACACGCACTTGCAATAATTCACATCATTAGCAGAGGATGAATCTTAACCATTCCTGACTTGACGAATTGTGCAGTTGAAAATATGTTCATATCAGAGAGATGTCTGTATTGAAGAGGTGCATGTATTAAGACAAGTTTTCATTTGCAATTGTTGCTGCCATCTTCTTCTTTTGATAGATGTGAACGAGTAGATTTAGTTATGGTTGTTCAGTTAAGAACACCTATACATCATTACATCATAACTATTCCCTCGTTCACATCAATCAAAAGACGAAAATCGCACCAAAAATTGGATGGTAATTGGACTTGTAAACGTTGCTTCAAAAAGTATTTGTAAATAATGTATTGAAATACCACGCTCAATAAACTATGAACCCGCCGCTTATAACTACTTGCTGCTGAATTTCCAAACAGTCGCTTTTTTTTGAACGAAAGTTCACTTGAAAGAGATGCCGCACATATCTTTGTTATTGGAAACAAAAATCATTGTTTATTTGATTCATATCGAGAATCATTGGCATTGAATTTAAATCTTATCTCACATGAGATAAAATTGAAAATTAAACGAGACTTACCTGGAAGTTGAAATTTCATTTGGATTTTATGAGTCATCAGCCTGGAGTGTGAGAGTTGTACGAGAGAGAGTGCAGCGCATGCGCCAATCAGCCTTTAGAGCTTTACCAGACAAAGACCGCACGGACGTGATGAGTGTGAGAGTGGACTGCAAGTAAGGGAATGGGAGAGAACAGGGGGGGGGGGCGTACAACTCTCACACTCCAGGCCAAATCAAACTTTAACTTCCAGGTAAGTCTCGTTTAATTTTCAATTTTATTTCGTAATCAGCCAAAGTCATGTGACGTTGTACGAGATTTCAGAGCAATCAGTGAGGTCTTTGTCCTGCAGAGATACACAAACCACTCTGACTATAGCCAGCGTTATAAAACCGTTGAAATGTCTGTTCATTCGACCATCCTGCGGATAACATAATATTCTTAATGTTACAGTTATTGGACGCTAAAAAGGATGTAGTTGCTGCTCGAACACTATGACCTTTAAATTTGCTAACATCTAAACCTACAGCTACCAAAACAGACTTTATCCATCGAGATATAGTATCTTTGGAAACAGGCCCATACGGTTTCACATAACTCAGTAGAAATTGCTTTCTATCATGGCTATTTTCATCAGTTCTCTTGTTATACTCTAAGAGATGAGTAACGACATAAAGCTGAGGCTCAAATGGATATTTCAAAAACTCGAGGGGTTTGACATGAGTTCCGACACGTGTCTGTTTGACTTTTTCCATGACGTGGAAAGTGCACTTGTCCGCAACGAGAATCATGTTATCGACAGTGAGAAGATGAATACTTTGACAGCGTTGTCCACTGAGTAAGGTCAATAAGAACGAAACTTTAACAGTAAGGTCCTTCAAAGTCAGCGCGAAAGGTATAGGCTGCTTTCGAAAAAACTATAAGACCTTGCTAACATCCCATGTCGTCTGGTAACGCGGTAGAGCCGGGCGCAGTTCGAATACACCTTTCATAAAGTGCTAAACAATAGGTAGCTGTCCGAAAGTGACTTCACTATCACTTAACTGCAAAATAGAAGATAAAGCAAACCTCGCCGAGTTGATTGAGCGATAGGACAAACCCGAGTCAAACAGCGATGACAGAAAATCTAACGTCCGTGGTAAGGGAGGGACTAACTCCGTGTTAGCCTAAAAAAGGCTCAGTCCAGCCTGTAGCTTGGTAGGCTTGCGGGCCTTGAAATTGACTGGAAAAGTGGAAGGGTTTCCCTGGGAAACTGTATTTGCAAACTTGTTTGTAGCCTGAATATCTTTCTAAGAGAGATACATGATTATCTTTATTGTGTTAAGAACCTGATAATTTATTACAAGAGCAAAGAAAGTTTTCACTATATTATATCATAGGAAATAGGATTCATACGCTCTTAAATAAATGTCATTAAAAGCTTATTGTCCATGTTGGCAAATGTCAAAAAACATTATTATTTAAATTATTGAAATATAAGTTACACTTGTCTCTCTTACAAAGTCTCACAAATTATATAACCCATGCTGCATCTATTGTTTGCTTTTTTGCTTTAGTTAACTCAAAGTTGCACTATTTCAGACAAGTATTTACTGTGTTTTATGCAGGAAATGTTTGTTCATACTAAATCTCATTAAAGGTAAGTGATGCTTCTGTCTCTTACAACAACAACAGGACCTTTGGGATGGGATACCAGTTTGGGAGTCCGCTCATTGTCAAATTTACAAAAGAAGGTAAGAGTCTCCAGCTCCCCGCCTGCTTCAGGGTAGCGCAGAATGAAACAGGAATCTTTCTCCTTAACCCAGGTTAAAACCAATATTTTACAAATTTCGTAGTGAAATGCGACGCTGCATACCTCATAATCTTCCGGGACCTTTAGTGTTGTCTTCAGATTTCCTTGCTTGCTGTATATTTGAACCGTCGTACTATCGTCTGTTGGTATCATGATTTCATTCTGCTGGGAAATACTCGATAAAAATGGCGCACTCAAGTCACGTTTAAACTTGTATTTCAATTGACACGTCTTGTCACAAACATACACATGAGGGTCTTCGCGTTGGATGATGATAATATCATCGTCTTTGCATATCGCGATCTTAATATCATAGAGACCTTTCTTCTCGAGAAAATCCAATGTATGAATTGCTTTAACATTGTAATTCTCGTCCAATATCGTCAACATGAATACTTCATCTGAACGTCTTCTCACAACGTAAACATTGTTATTCATATCAACAGCAAGCGACGGTAAAAAATCACCTGCAAATTCAGGTATTTTAACCCGTTTGATTTTTCCTGCCTCATGGATAATCATGATGTCGTCACTAGACCAAGTATCAGGAAGAGTAAGAACATCTCCCTGACTGTTCACAGCAGATAAGTAGGGTATTATTTCTTCATCAAGGAACTGTTCGTTTGGGGGATGAGGCAATTCTTCTCCCATAGACTTTCTTGTTGAAATTTCGTACCAATCAGTTCTTATTGGGTGAAAACTTCGATCAGGAAGTTCAATCGTTGGCATACAGGCGGACACTTCAAACAAATACTTGCTGCTGAATTTCCCAACATATTGAAACAACACATACTAGTTGATTAACATAACCGACTTGACGTTCTCCACTCGTTGAGTTTTATTCAACAACGATTTGACTCCACCGTTCAAATACGCCGAGAATATCTCTTGAATGGCTGGTAATCTATGAAGGGTTTCCAAAAACGACAAACATCCAGTGATTGCAGTCTCAGGACTATCGAGATGTTCCAGTATTTCTGAAACTATTCCTATCTTCGCGGAAAATATTCGATCTTCGATACTAAATGCCTCATTCCAGAAAGCAGTGGTTGCTGTCTTGCGCGCTTCCTCGAATATTTTTCTCGCAGTTTCAAACTCTCTGTCCGAGTTGATTTTAAGCTTTTTCATGGCGCGAGGAAGCTCTATTGCTTGGTTTAAGATACCAGACTGAATAACGCTCGAAGGTTCACCTGGTTCGTCCTGAGTTTCGCTCGCTTTCTGCTCGGGATTTGATTTATCAAGAGAAACAATGAGTAACTTTACTCCATCTTTTAAAAAATTATAACTGGCGAGTAAAGTTGATCTAGAAAGGCCATCGATTTTAGACTTGATATCATTTAAGTTGCGTACGAGAAACTTTTGAATTTTTGCATCAGTTACATCGCCGTCTTTGAATTTGTCTGCCGTCGAGTCTCTGACCTTATTCCATAATAAACCAACTGTTGAACTGAGAATACTTGTCACAATTGAAGACATACCGAGTTTTTTTACTCCAAGCGATGCTAAACTTTGACTAAACACAAGACAATATGTCAAAGCATATTCATTCTTGCGTTGAATTCCTCAAAATCTTGTGGTATGTTCATCCTGTAATTTTACCATATGGAAATTTCCAGGCGGGAATCCCGCTAAGTTTCTTCACCTACAATATGTTAGTGCGGGCTTTTTGTACAAATATTCCTGTCACTTCATTCAGAGTTTCTTACGATCATCTTAACACAATATTCTTTTCCATGATATCGAACTGGGATCAGAGAAAAGTGTATTTGAACGAGATCTACGTATCTTTGCTAATGCTTGCAAAAATTCAAAGTGTTTTTATCGTATAAAGGACGTGGCGGGGATCCTGATGAGTTGTGTTATCTTCTTTCTTTGAGAAGTCTCCAGCCTAGTTCCCACGGTTTAAAATATTGCTCATTTTAATAGAGCTATCAATCAAATTTTAAAGCAAAGTGAATCAGGTGCAGACTGTTGCTGACACAAGGCTTGACGTTCCCACTTGAAGAGTGAAAATCAAACTTTTCTATGATTATGAGTTGAAACAATCAATCACATATTTTAGAAAAATGATAGATTAAAGTTATTTCGAGATTGAATTCAACGCTTATTGTTTACTTGTCTGAGAGTAAATTCATTCCAATATGGGGGCGTTTGTCATGTCGAGAAAAGTGAGTGTACAGAGAACCCAAGCAAAACAATGAAAATGACTGGTAAAACGCATCAAGTTTTACCTCAAGCTATTTTATTAGATTCACGAGACAGTCTGAACAATTTAAGGTGGAGAAAACTAACGCTTTTCCCGCCTTTTTGGCGAAGTCTTTTTTTAATTTCTTACTCAGGACAAACGAATAATGATGTCTCGTAAATAACTATTATGACATCTGGCCTTAGCCAGATAGAAATGAATGAATAGTTACAAAAGCTCTGTGTATAAAGACCCTTATTTGAAAACTCGTAACTTATCGAGACGATCACATCTATCAAAATACGAAAATCTCAACGGAGATCTCCGCAACCATGACAATGAAGACGAGAATGATAATTGATGTTCAGGGATGTTGATGTATAATTATGCATGGGTTGGTATGATTAAATATGATAATCTTGTGCATTGATGGATAATAATTGGCAATCAGGGACAATGATGGAAGCGATGTAGAGTAATGACTATTCATAATAATGATGGTGGTCATGAGATCACTCTTATTTCATACCTGAGTCTGTAGTGTGGTCTCGACTGGGTCCAGTCTTCCTGGATTGTCACAATCTTCTCTTTGTTTGTCAATAGCAGCGCTGGTTTTTATCACGGACCCAATGACAATATTTACCACGCGTAAAATCACAGTTATCTACAAGGAATGAAAGAGTTGTACATCATCAGTTGAGTTAGCTCTCACCAGAATAATTGCTTATCAAAACCTTGCGAGTAAACTCGTGTTATACCAGAACATGGATAAAATAATTACAATACAACATTCGCTCTTCAAAATCAAAATCCAGCATGTCAACAGAGAGGCATCAGATGTAATGTAACAAAATTTAAGCGTGTGTAGTTTGTGAAGTTTTTCTCTGCAGAGAGTTTCGACTGTCTCTTGAGGTTGTTAACTCAGCCAAGAGTTTCAGCTCGGCTCAAATGAACGAACGAAAGAATGAATAAACGAATGCAGTAAATATACCTGAGTTACACGAGCTGTTGATATCACAATTGTTTATCTCTTCACATGCACTTGCAATAATTCACATCATTAGCAGAGGATGAATCTTAACCATTCCTGACTTGACGAATTGTGCAGTTGAAAATATGTTCATATCAGAGAGACGTCTGTATTGAAGAGGTGTATGTATAAAGACACGTTTACATTTGCAATTGTTGCTGCCATCTTCTTCTTTTGATACATGTAAATGAGTAGATTTAGTTATGGTTGTTCAAATAAGAACACCTATACATCATTACATCATAACTATTCGCTCGTTCACATCAATCAAAAGACGAAAATCGCGCCAAAATTCGGATGTTAATTGGACTTGTAAACGTTGCTTCAGAGAGGTGTTTGTAAATAATGTATTGAAACGCCACGTTCAATAAACTATGAACCCGCCACTTATGGATACTTGCTGATGAATTTCCAAACAGTCGTGTTTTTTTCAGGAAAGTTCACTTGAAAGTGATGCAGAACATATCTTTGTTATTGGAAACAAAAATCATTGTTTATTTGATTCATATCGAGAATCATTGGCATTGAATTTAAATCTTATCTCATATGAGATAAAATTGAAAATGAAACGAGACTTACCTGGAAGTTGAAATTTGATTTGGATTGTACGAGTCATCAGCCAGGAGTGTGAGAGTTGTACGAGAGAGAGTGCAGCGCATGCGCCAATCAGTCTTTAGAGCTTTACCGGACAAAGACCACACGGACGTGATGAGTGTGAGAGTGGACTGCAAGTAAGGGAATGGAAGAGAACAGGGGGGGGGGGCGTACAACTCTCACACTCCAGGCCAAATCAAACTTCAACTTCCAGGTAAGTCTCGTTTAATTTTCAATTCTATTTCGTCATCAACCAAAGTCATGTGACGTTGTACGAGATTTCAGGGTCGGCGTTAGATCATATCGAACTAACGTACATGACGTCATAAAATTTTCAATAACCCTAACCCTAACCGTAATCAAGGTAAAGCCAGAGATACTATTACATAAGTATAAGATCACTCCTATACTGGGTATGAGGGTAACAGACATTTACACTTTCGTGTACATTTATAAATGTATAAATGTATCATCATTCATCGCCATTTTAATTTTATCATTTTTATGAACCAGCTCTAGAAACATTTCATGTAAGACTTCTGTTATTATACTTCCGTTATTGCAAAATTTATGACATCATGTACGTTAGTTCGATATGATCTAACGCCGACCAGATTTCAGAGCAATCAGTGAGGTCTTTGTCCTACAGAGATACACAAACCACTCTAACTATAGCCAGCGTGATAAAACCAAGTGGAAAGATATCTCGATATATAGAGAGGTTTATCACATACTTGTGCCTTTATCAGGGCGATAACAGGGTGACATAAAAACGATATCGTCACTGATATCGCTTTTTGTCCCGCTGCATTTGCCGCTGTCAAAACAAAGATGGCTGACTCGAGCAGTTCGAGGTTTGTTTCAGTCGATGTCGATTGCTTTAAAGAAGAAAAAGAAGTATGTGATAAACAGGTTATCACAATTGGGACAAGGTGATATCAGTTTTATCGCTTTCAGGACGATATCATAAATGTCCCTCGTTCGCTGCGCTCACTCGTGACATTTATGATATCGTCCCTCAAGCGATAAAACTGATATCACCTCGCCCCTCATGTGATAACCTATACATATTATATATATAGTATATTATATATCCTAGGAACAATTAACGTTTGTATAGCACTCCAACACCGAAGCGCCAAAATTAAATTCCTCCTCGCTCGGTTTATTATAAAACCGTTGAAATGTCTGTTCATTCGACCATCCTGCGGATAACGTAATATCCTTAGTGTTACAGTTATTGGACGCTAAAAAGGATGTAGTTGCTGCTCGAACACTATGACCTTTAAATTTGATAACATCTAAACCTACAGCTACCAAAACAGACTTTATCCATGGAGATATAGTATCTTTCGAAACAGGTCCATACGGTTTAACATAACTCAGTAGCAATTGCTTTCTATCATGGCTATTTTCATCAGTTCTCTTGATATACTCTATAAGAGATGAGTAACGACGCAAAGCTGAGGCTCAAATGGATATTTCAAAAACTCGAGGGGTTTGACATGAGTTCCGACACGTGTCTGTTTGACTTTCTCCATGACGTGGAAAGTGCACTTGTCCGCAACGAGAATCATGTTATCGACAGTGAGAAGATGAATAGTTTGACAGCGTTGTCCACTGAGTAAGGTCAATAAGAAGGAAACTTTAACAGTAAGCTCCTTCAAAGTCAGCGCGGAAGGTATAGGCTGCTTTCGAAAAAACTATAAGACCTTGCTAACATCCCATGTTGTCTGGTAACGCGGTAGAGCCGGGCGCAGTTCGAATACACCTTTCATAAAGTGCTAAACAATAGGTAGCTGTCCGAAAGTGACTTCACTATCACTTTAATTGCAAAATAGAAGATAAAGCACACCTCGCCGAGTTGATTGGGCGATAGGACAAACCCGAGTCAAACAGCGATGACAGAAAATCTAACGTCCGTGGTAAGGGAGGGGAGATGATATCACAATGCCTCTTCATACAAAATTTTAACCATTTCTGCAGATGCACTTGGCGCTGAGATTTAGTGCTGTCTCTCCAAGAGGATTCAATTATGTTAATGGTCTTAACGAGTAGCCAGGTTGTTGTAGTTGTTGCCGCAGACATGACAAATCAAAAGTTTGAGCTTCTTGCTAACGGGATGAGTTGTTTCCGATGATTTCCGACCGAGGTTCAGTAGTTTGTGACTGGGTTGTAGAACCACAGGAGGTGGGACATGAAGAGAGGCTAGCAAAGGATACCAAGGCTGGGTGGCACAGTCGGGAATAACTAAAATTCCCTTGGCATGCTCCTGAATTATTTTCTTTACAGCCTGTAACAGAAAACTAAACGGCGGGAAACAATAAGATTTCAAATCAATCCACGAAATAGAGAAAGCATCAACGAACACTGCTTCAGGATCTGGCGGATAAGAGCAATATGTTGGGAACTGTTTTATATTTATGTGTGATGCAAAAAGATAGATCTAAGTGGGAAAATGTAATGACAATGGTTTGGTTTCCATTCGCTATCCGGATTATGAAAATGACGCGATTCTTTGCGTGTTAAGACATTCTGCGAACCAGGAATGTGAGCAGCAGTAAGCCAAATGTTGTATTTTATACAAAATTCCCAGATTTCGCAGCCCATAAAGCGGCAAATACGGCTATGACAAGAACCCATGTTATTTATTACAGCTACTGCTGTGGTGTTATCTATCATGAGTTTTACATGCTTACACCACTTAAGAGTGATGCAGAACAGTTTAAGGGCAAAAAATGCAGCCAAAAGTTCAATGTAGTTTATGTGATGGGTACATTCATCTGGCGACCATCTTCCTCCTGAAGATGTATCACCTAGTACAGCTCCCCATCTTTCTAGGGGTGCATCAGAGTATATAGTTATATCAATAGGAGGAATGAAAAGAAATCTAAAACTCTCTTCAAGATGGGTGACCCACCATCATAACTCTATCATACCATCCTCAGAGACAGTCATAAAGGAATCAAAATTACCCTTAGCTCTTTTAGGAGCATCTTTTTTATCCATTTCAAGGTACCTATAATGAAGAGCCCCATACTAAACCCCAGGTAAGGAAGAGACTTGGCAACCAATAATCTTGGCTACCTGCTGGATAGGAATGTCTGCTTTACATTATGTAATAAAGTTGATATTATTAATAATGCAGTTAATATTTAATAAGTTGTTAGGAGGGTTGTGATTGATAAGTGGGCATGAAGGACAGAGACTTGAAGTGAAAAGGTTGTAATTTGTTGGACTGAGTTTAGGGAATATATATATAAATATACGTATATGTTACAAAGAGAATAAACTTGAAACACTGGACATTCAATAACATGAAACAAAAATTTTTAAATTATTTCCTTTTTTATCATTTGTAACTTGGATAGTCATTGTTATCCAGTTAATGACAAATCCTAGGATAATTACCTCTTGAGAAGGGGAAGGAGTGGACTTATCAGGATGGATAACTAGATCTAGGCAGTCAAATGCTTCAACTGTGTCAAGAGCATTTGTAGTACACTTCAAATCAATCAAATCAAAATCAAATTTTTATTAATAAGGAAATAATTACAGTCTGTATTTAAATAATACTATCCGCTAATAGCAAAGCTAATCAGGGCGGATAGTGAAACGAAATTAGGTAAGATGTGCTCAGTGTTTAAATAAGAAATTAGAAAGTATTCTTTATCTACTTTACAAAGTGGCCCAATATACTGACAGCATAAAATATCATTGTTATAAGGAAGCATTAATTTCCTGTTTATTTCCCTGAAAGCACTGTTTTCACAGCTTACTCATATATTGAATTAATGTGGGTACATCAACATAGTCATCCTCAATCTCAAACATAGTTAAAAGACTTTTCTGAATTTTCAAATTGAAATTTTTTCTCCCCATCTCTCGAACATCAGTGGGAATACTATTCCAAATTTTTACCCCTGATTTTACAAAGGATGTGGTTGTTATAGTTAGTTTTGAGTATTCAATATAAAGATTATTGGATACACAATGTCTAGTGTTATAAGTATGGACTTCTTTTGATTGGATAAAACAATCAGAGATTGAAGTTGGACAAGAACTATTTGTAACATCGTACATTAGATTACAAATAGTTTTAAAGTAAAGCATATTTAAAGGAAGCATATTGGAGTGAATAAAAAGTGGAATAGCATGTTCCTTGTTTGTTTTACTCAATAAAAATATGTATCACCCTGCAGATAGACGCCATCAATATACCCACTAATAATATGATTCATAGCTCTAAGCTTAGCCAGGGATGGCTTCATAAATTTATTATGTTAAGAACCTGATCATTTATTACAAGGCAAAGAAGGTTTTCACTATATTATATCATATGAAATTAGATTCAAATTTTAAATGTCATTAAAAGCTTATTGTCCATGTTGGCAAATGTCAAAAAAACATTATTATCTAAATTATTTAAATATAAGTTACACTTGTCTCAATAAATATTATAAGGAACACTTTAATGGGACGTAATTCAGCAAAGTTTCACAAATTATATAAACCATGGTGCATCTATTGTTTGCTTTAGTTAACTCAAAGTTGCACTATTTCAGACAAGTATTTACTGTGTTTTATGCAGGAAATGTTTGTTGATACTAAATCTCATTAAAGGTAAATGATGCTTCTGTTTCTTACAACAACAACAGGGCCTTTGGGATGGGATACCAATTTGAAAGTGAAGGAAATTTCATCTTTACAACAGAAGGTAAGAGTCTCCAGCTCCCCGCCTGCTTCAGGGTAGCACAGAATGAAACAGGAATCTTTGCTCCTAACCCAGGTTAAAACCAATATTTTACAAATTTCGTAGTGAAATGCCAGGCTGCATACCTCATGACCTTCTGGGACTTTTATTGTTGTCTTCAGATTTCCTTCCTTGGTGTATATTTGAACCGCCGTATGATCGTCTGTTGGTATCATGATTTCATTCTGCTGGGAAATACTCAATAAAAATGCCTCACTCGAGTCACGTTTAAACTTGTATTTCAATTGACACGTCTTGTCACAAACATACACATGAGAGTCATTGGGCTGGATGATGATAATATCATCGTCTTTGCATATCCCGACCTTAATATCATAGAGACCTTTGTTCTCGAGAAAATCCAATGTATGATTTGCTTTTACATTGTAATTCTCGTCCAATATCGTCAACATCAATACTTCACCTGAACGTCCTCTCACCACGTAAACATTGTTATTCATATCAACAGCAAGCGGCACTAAAAAAACACCTGCAAATTCAGGTATTTCAACCCGTTTGATTTTTCCTGTCTCATGGATAATCATGATGTCGTCACTAGACCCAGTACCAGGGACAGTAAGAACATGCCCCTGACTGTTCACAGCAGAGAAGTCGGGTATTATTTTTTCATCAAGGAACTGTTCGTAGGAAAGATCAGGCAATTCCTCTCGCATAGACTTTTTTGTTGAAATTTCCTTCCAATTTCTTATTGGGTGAAAACTACGATCAGGAAATTCAATCGTTGGCATGCGGCGGGCGGACACTTCAAATGTATACTTGCTGCTGAATTTCCAAACATATTGAAACAACACATAGTTGATTAACATAACCGACTTGACGTTCTCCACTCGTTGAGTTTTATTCAACAACGATTTGACTCCACCGTTCAAATACACCGAGAATATCTCTTGAATGGCTGGTAAGCTATGAAGCTTCTTCAAAAACGACAAACACCCAGTGATTGCGGTCTCAGGACTATCGAGATGTTCCAGTATTTCTGAAACTATTCGTAGCTTCGCGGCAAGAATTCGATCTTCGATACTAAATGCCTCATTCCTGAAAGCAGTGGTTGCTGTCTTGCGCGCTTCCTCGAATCTTTTTCTCGCAGTTTCAAACTCTCTGTCCGAGTTAATTTTAAGCTTTTCCATGGCGCGAGGAAGCTCTATTGCTTGGTTTAAGATACCAGACTGAATATCGCTCGAAGGTTCACCTGGTTCATCTTGAGTTTCGCTCTCCTTCTGCTCGGGATTTGATTTATCAAGCGAAACACTGAGTAACTCTACTCCTTCTTGAAGGAAATCGTAACTGGCGAGTAAAGTTGATCGGGAAAGGCCATCGATTTTAGACTTGATATCAGTTAACTCTCGTACGACAATCTTTCGAATTTCTGCATCGGTTACATCGCCGTCTTTGAGTTTGTCTGCCGTCGAGTCTCTGACCTTATTCCATAATAAACCAAGTGTTGAACTGAGAATACTTGTCACAATTGAAGACATACCGAGTTTCTTTACTCCAAGCGATGCTAAACTTTGACTAAACACAAGACAATATTTCAAAGCGGATTCATTCTTGCGTTGAATTCCTCACAATCTTGTGGTATGTTCATCCTGTAATTTTACCATATGGAAATTTCCAGGCGGAAATCCCGCTAAGTTTCTTCACCTACAATATGTTAGTGCGGGCTTTTTGTACAAATATTCCTGTCACTTCATTCACAGAGTTTCTTACGATCATCTTAACACAATATTCTTTTCCATGATATCGAACTGGGATCAGAGAAAAGTGTATTTGAACGAGATCTACGTATCTTTGCTAATGCTTGCAAAAATTCAAAGTGTTTTTATCGTATAAAGGACGTGGCGGGGATCCTGATGATTTGTGTCATATTCTTTCTTTGAGAAGTCTCCAGCCTAGTTTTCACAGTTTAAAATATTGCTCATTTTAATAGAGCTATCAATCAAATTTTAAAGCAAAGTAAATCAGATGCAGACTGTTGCTGACACAAGGCTTGACGTTCTCACTTGAAGAGTGAAAATCAAACTTTTCTATGATTATGAGTTGGAACAATCACATATTTAAAAAAAATGATCGATTAAAGTTATCTCGAGAATGAATTCAACGCTTATTGTTTACTTGTTAGAGAATAAATTCATTCCAATATGGGGGCGTTTGTCATGTTGAGAAAAGTGAGTGTACAGGGAACCCAAGCAAAACAATGAAAATGACAGGTAAAACGCATCAAGTTTTACCTCAAGTTATTTTATTATAGTTTCACGAGACAGTCTGAACAATTCAAGGTGGAGAATACTAACGCTCTTTCCGCCTGTTTGGCGAAGTCTTTTTTTGCATTTCTCACTCAGCACGAACGAATAATGACGTCTCGTAAATAATTATTATGACATCTGACCTTAGCCAGATTGAAATGAATGAATAGTTACAAAAGCTCTGTGTATAAGCACCCTAATTTGAAAACTCGTAACTTATCGACAAGATCACATCTATCAAAAGACGAAAATCTCAACGGAGATCTCTGCAAACATGATAATGAAGACGAGAATGATGATTGATGTTCAGGGATGTTTATGTATAATCATGGATGGGTTGGTATGATTTTAAAAAATGATAATCTTGTGCATCGATGGATAACAATTAACAATCATGGACAATAATGAAAGCGATGTAGAGTAATGAGGTAATGACTATTCATAATAATGATGGTGGTCATGAGATCACTCTTATTTCATACCTGAGTCTGTAGTGTGGTCTCGACTGGGTCCAGTGTTCCTGGATTGTATCAATCTTCTCTTTGTTTGTCAATAGCAGCGCTGGGTTTTATCACGGACCCAATGACAATATTTACCACGCGTAAAATCACAGTTATCTACAAGGAATAAAAGAGTTGTACATCATCAGTTGAGTTAGCTCTCACCAGAATAATTGCTTATCAAAACCTTGCGAGTAAACTCGTGTTATACCAGAACATGGATAAAATAATTACAATACAACATTCTCTCTTCAAAATCAAAATCCCGCATGTCGACAGACAGGCATCAGACTAATCTAAAAAATTTAAGTGTGTGTAGTTTGTGAAGTTTTTCTCTGCAGAGAGTTTCGACTGTCTCTTGAGGTTGTTAACTCAGCCAAGAGTTTGAGCCCGGCTCAAATGAACGAACGAACGAATGAATAAACGAATGCAGTAAATATACCTGAGTTACACGAACTGTTGATATCACAATTGTTTATCTCTTCACACGCACTTGCAATAATTCACATCATTAGCAGAGGATGAATCTTAACCATTCCTGACTTGACGAATTGTGCAGTTGAAAATATGTTCATATCAGAGAGATGTCTGTATTGAAGAGGTGCATGTATTAAGACAAGTTTACATTTGCAATTGTTGCCTTCATCTTCTTTTTTTGATAGATGTGAACGAGTAGATTTAGTTATGGTTGTTCAGATAAGAACACCTATACATCATTACATCATAACTATCCGCTCGTTCACATCAATCAAAAGACGAAAATCGCACGAAAAATCGGATGGTAATTGGACTTGTAAACGTTGCTTCAGAGAGGTGTTTGTAAATAATGTATTGAAATGCCACGCTCAATAAACTATGAACCCGCCACTTATGACTACTTGCTGCTGAATTTCCAAACAGTCGTGTTTTTTCAGGAAAGTTCACTTGAAAGAGATGCCGCACATATCTTTGTTTTTGGAAACAAAAATCATTGTTTATTTGATTCATATCGAGAATCATTGGCATTGAATTTAAGTCTTATCTCACATGAGATAAATTTGAAAATTAAACGAGACTTACCTGAAAGTTGAAATTTGATTTGGATTGTATGAGTCATCAGCCGGGAGTGCGAGAGTTGTACGAGAGAGAGTGCAGCGCATGCGCCAATCAGTCTTTAGAGCTTTACCAGACAAAGACCGCACGGACGTGATGAGTGTGAGAGTGGACTGCAAGTAAGGGAATGGGAGAGCACAGGGGGGGGCGTACAACTCTAACACTCCAGGCCAAATCAAACTTTAACTTCCAGGTAAGTCTCGTTTAATTTTCAATTCTATTTCGTCATCAGCCAAAGTCATGTGACGTTGTTCGAGATTTCAGAGCAATCAGTGAGGGCTTTGTCCTGCAGAGATACACAAACCACTCTAACTATAGCCAGCGTGATAAAACCAAGTGGAAAGACATCTCGATATATAGAGAAGTATATTATACATATAGTATATTATATATCCTAGGAACAATTAACGTTTGTATAGCACTCTAACACCGAAGCGCCAAAATTAAATTCCTCTTCGCTCGGTTTATTATAAAACCGTTGAAATGTCTGTTCATTCGACCATCCTGCGGATAACATAATATCCTTAATGTTACAGTTATTGGACGCTAAAAAAGGATGTAGTTGCTGCTCGAACACTACGACCTTTAAATTTGCTAACATCTAAACCTACAGCTACCAAAACATACTTTATCCATCGAGATATAGTATCTTTGGAAACATGTCCATACGCTTTCACATAACTCAGTAACAATTGCTTTCTGTCATGGCTATTTTCATCAGTTCTCTTGATATACTCTAAGAGATGAGTAACGACGCAAAGCTGAGGCTCAAATGGATATTTCAAAAACTCGAGGGGTTTGACATGAGTTCCGACACGTGTCTGTTTGACTTTCTCCATGACGTGGAAAGTGCACTTGTCCGCAACGAGAATCATGTTATCGACAGTGAGAAGATGAATAGTTTGACAGCGTTGTCCACTGAGTAAGGTCAATAAGAAGGAAACTTTAACAGTAAGCTCCTTCAAAGTCAGCGCGGAAGGTATAGGCTGCTTTCGAAAAAACTGTAAGACCTTGCTAACATTCCATGTTGTCTGGTAACGCGGTAGAGCCGGGCGCAGTTCGAATACACCTTTCATAAAGTGCTAAACAATAGGTAGCTGTCCGAAAGTGACTTGACTATCACTTAACTGCAAAATAGAAGATAAAGCAAACCTCACCGAGTTGATGGAGCGATAGGACAAACCCGAGTCAAACAGCGATGGCAGAAAATCTAACGTCCGTGGTAAGGGAGAGCCTAACTCCGTGTTGGCCTAAAAAGGCTCAGTCCACCTGTAGCTTGGTAGGCTTGCGCCCTGAAATCGACTGGAAGGGTTTCCCTGGGAAACTGTATTTACAAACTTGTTTGTAGCCTGAATATCTATCTAAGACAGAAACATGATTATCTTTATTATGTTAAGAATCTGATCATTTATTACAAGAACAAAGAAAGTTTTCACTATATTATATCATATGAAATAGGATTCATACACTTTTAAATGTCATTAAAAGCCTATTGTCCATGTTTGCAAATGTCAAAAAACATTATTATTTGAATTTTTTAAGTATAAGTTACACTTGTCTCTCTTACAACAGAAACAGGAATACTTTAATGCGACGTAATTCAGGAAAGTCTCACAAATTATATAAACCATGCTGCATCTATTGTTTACTCTAGTTAAATCAAAGTTGCACTATTTCAGACAAGTATTTACTGTGTTTTATGCAGGAAATGTTTGTTTATACTAAATCTCATTATAAAGGTAAGTGATGCTTCTGCCTCTTACAACAAAAACAGGACCCTTAGGATGGGATACCAGATTGGGACCCCGCTCATTGCTAAATTTACAAAAGAAGGTAAGAGTCTCCAGCTCCTCGCCTGCTTCAGGGTAGCACAGAATGAAATAGGAATGCTTTTCTCTAACCCTGGTTAAAACCAATATTTTACAAATTTCGTAGTGAAATGCCACGCCGCATACCTCATGATCTTCTGGGACTTTTATTGTTGTCTTCAGATTTCCTTCCTTGGTGTATATTTGAACCGCCGTATGATGGTCTGTTGGTATCATGATTTCATTCTGCTGGGAAATATTCAATGAAAATGCCTCACTCGAGTCGCGTTTAAACTTGTATTTAAATTGACCCGTCTTGTCACAAACATACACGCGACGGTATTCTTGTTTGATGATGATAATATCATCGTCTTTGCATATTGCGATCTTAATTAGAGAAAAATCGTTGTCCTTGAGAAAATCCAATGTATGACTTGCTTTTACATTGTAATTCTCGTCCAATATCGTCAATATGAATCCTAATTCACCTGAACGTCTTCTCACAACGTAAACATTGTTATTCATATCAAGAGCAAGCGCCTTTAAAATAACACCTGCAAATTCAGGTATTTCAACCCGTTTGATTTTTCCTGCCTCATGGATAATCATGATATTGTCACGAGACCCAGTATCAAAGAAAGTAAGAAAATCCCCCTGACTGTTCACAGCAGATAAGTCGGGTATTATTTTTTCATCAAGGAACTGTTCGTTTGGAGGATGAGGCAATTCCATTCCCATAGACTTTCTTGTTGAAATTTCGAACCAATTTATTATTGGGTGAAAACTACGATCAGGAAGTTCAATCGTTGGCATGCAGGCGGACACTTCCAATGGACACTTGCTGCTGAATTTCCAAACATATTGAAACAACACATAGTTGATTAACATAACCGACTTGACGATCTCCACTCGTTGAGTTTTATTCAACAACGATTTGACTCCACCGTTCAAATACACCGAAAACATCACTTGAATGGCTGGTAAGCTATGCAGCGTCTTCAAAAACGACAAACACCCAGTGATTGCGGTCTGAGGACTGTCGAGATGTTCAAGTACTTCTGAAACTATTCGTAGCTTCGCAGCAAAAATTCGATCTTCGATACTAAATGCCTCATTCCTGAAAGCAGTGGTTGCTGTCTCGCGCGCTTTCTCGAATCTTTTTCTCGCAGTTTCAAACTCTCTGTCCGAGTTGATTTTAAGCTTTTCCATTACGCAAGGAAGCTCTATTGCTTGGTTTAAGATACCAGACTGAATAACGTTCGAAGGTTCACTTGGTTCGTCCTGAGTTTCGCTCGCTTTCTGCTCGGGATTTGATTTATCAAGATAAACACTGAGTAACTCTACTCCTTCTTGAAGGAAATCGTAACTGGCGAGTAAAGTTGATCTAGAAAGGCCATCGATTTTAGACTTGATATCATTTAACTCTCGTACGACAATCTTTCGAATTTCTGCATCGGTTACATCGCCGTCTTTGAGTTTGTCTGCCGTCGAGTCTCTGACCTTATTCCATAATAAACCAAGTGTTGAACTGAGAATACTCGTCACAATTGAAGACATACCGAGTTTTTATACTGAAGCCAAAAATTAAGGCTAATTTTTGACTAAACTCTGGTGAATATGTTCAAACACATTCAATCATATGATTCCTAACGATGTTGTAATCTACGTTCTTCCTGAGAACTTCATCACATGAGAAACAGGCGAGATATGAAGGTTGTTCAAGTTTACAGTATAGAATTACCTTGTTTACATCGTCTACAATATATCTGGGAGCGATCTCGTATATAAATATCCCAGCTGTATTTCACTTTAGTCTTATGTCACTGCACGAGCCAAGTTTTATGGGAAAAGTTATAGACACGAGCGAGATGAAATCATTGCGTGTTCGTAGTTAGGGCTATAGGTATTTACAAAAGTACATAAATTAGGCATATAAAAGTTAGCAATATATAGCTACTTGACCTTACATTACCGAATTACACCAACAACAGTATTTGTGAAAAAATCTTGCAAGAAATTCCGACTATAAACAAACCGAAATCGCTTCTCTCGCCAGTACGCGTTTTTTCTCTCTGAAATTTCTTTGTTTAACCTCACGTAGAATAACTTAAACTCTTAAAATGCACATGGGAGGGCAGAAAGTATGATCGGTTATATGCACCTTAACGCTGTACGATAGTCTTTATTTATCGCTGAACTATCACACAAAACTAAAGATTAAAGAAATACGATAGAAATCACTGCAATTATTTCTAAAATCAAACCTGGGCGATAAATCAAGAAAGGAAAAGCATAAATAAATGTGCTAGGAGAGCTTGTTGCGCATGTCCGTGACTGAACAACAGTAGAATATGGTCTAGTAGTTTAAATGTAATTTAGATTTAATGAAAAAGACTGATAGAAATAGGTTTCATTCACGGTAACTAAAGCACAATTGAAGTTTAACAGGAAAGTTTGCGCAACAAGCTGATAACCCGCACCTGCCCGACTCCTTCCCTTCCGCCTGCAACTCGCATAACAATAAGATTTGTCAAAGCCTATTACCACTGCCAATTGCAAGACGTTTGCTTCTTGGGAAAAACTGATGAATGATTTATATCGTATGCTGTATAATTAAGGTAAACGACGATGATTATGTGCTTGGTGGATAACAATAGACAATTGTGGATGCCGATGCACAATAATGGACAACGATATAGATAGATGGGGTAAGGATACCCCGTGTTTTTGCACGGTGGTGATGATGACAAATGGTGATGATGAATCACTCCTATTTCTTACCAGTGCCAGTTGTGTGGTCTTGATTGCTTCCAGTGTTACGGATTTGCGTTGGTCGTCGTTGAGGGAAGAAACTGTGGCACCTGTAAATATTGAAGTCAGTGTGACCAGATCTGGTACATTTTCATGGATAACGATGGATCGTTACGTATTATTGAAGATGATGATCTTGTGCATCGATGGATAATAATTGGCAATCATGGACAATGATGGAAGCGATGTAGAGTAATGAGGTAATGACTATTCATAATAATGATGGTGGTCATGAGATCACTCTTATTTCATACCTGAGTCTGTAGTGTGGTCTCGACTGGGTCCAGTTTTCCTGGATTGTCTCAATCTTCTTTTTGTTTGTCAATAGCAGCGCTGGTTTTTATCACGGACCCAATGACAATATTTACCACGCGTAAAATCACAGTTATCTACAAGGAATGAAAGAGTTGTACATCATCAGTTGAGTTAGCTCTCACCAGAATAATTGCTTATCAAAACCTTGCGAGTAAACTCGTGTTATACCAGAACATGGATAAAATAATTACAATACAACATTCGCTCTTCAAAATCAAAATCCCGCATGTCGACAGACAGGCATCAGACTAATCTAACAAAATTTAAGTGTGTGTAGTTTGTGAAGTTTTTCTCTGCAGAGAGTTTCGACTGTCTCTTGAAGTTGTTAACTCAGCCAAGAGTTTGAGCTCGGCTCAAATGAGCGAACGAATGAATAAATAAACGAATGCAGTAAATATACCTGAGTTACACGAGCTGTTGATATCACAATTGTTTATCTCTTCACACGCACTTGCAATAATTCACATCATTAGCAGAGGATGAATCTTAACCATTCCTGACTTGACGAATTGTGCAGTTGAAAATATGTTCATATCAGAGAGATGTCTGTATTGAAGAGGTGCATGTATTAAGACATGTTTACATTTGCAATTGTTGCTGCCATCTTCTTCTTTTGATAGATGTAAACGAGTAGATTTAGTTATGGTTGTTCAGATAAGAAAACCTATACATCATTACATCATAACTATTCCCTCGTTCACATCAATCAAAAGACGAAAATCGCACGAAAAATCGGATGGTAATTGGACTTGTAAACGTTGCTTCAGAGAGGTGTTTGTAAATAATGTATTGAAATGCCACGCTCAATAAACTATGAACCCGCCACTTATGACTACTTGCTGCTGAATTTCCAAACAGTCGTGTTTTTTCAGGAAAGTTCACTTGAAAGAGATGCCGCACATATCTTTGTTATTGGAAACAAAAATCATTGTTTATTCGATTCATATCGAGAATCATTGGCATTGAATTTAAATCTTATCTCACATGAGATGAAATTGAAAATTAAACGAGACTTACCTGGAAGTTGAAATTTGATTTGGATTGTATGAGTCATCAGCCTGGAGTGTGAGAGTTGTACGAGAGAGAGTGCAGCGCATGCGTCAATCAGTCTTTAGAGCTTTACCAGACAAAGACCGCACGGACGTGGTGAGTGTGAGAGTAGACTGCAAGTAAGGGAATGGGAGAGAACAGGGGGGGGGCGTACAACTCTCACACTCCAGGCCAAATCAAACTTCAACTTCCAGGTAAGTCTCGTTTAATTTTCAATTCTATTTCGTCATCAGCCAAAGTCATGTGACGTTGTACGAGATTTCAGAGCAATCAGTGAGGGCTTTGTCCTGCAGAGATGCACAAACCACTCTAACTATAGCCAGCGTGATAAAACCAAGTGGAAAGATATCTCGATGTATAGAGAAGTATATTATATATATATAGTATATTATATATCCTAGAAACAGTTAACGTTTGTATAGCACTCTAACACCGAAGCGCCAAAATTAAATTCCTCCTCGCTCGGTTTATTATAAAACCATTGAAATGTCTGTTCATTCGACCATCCTGCGGATAACATAATATCCTTAATGTTACAGTTATTGGACGCTAAAAAGGATGTAGTTCCTGCTCGAACACTATGACCTTTAAATTTGCTAACATCTAAACCTACAGCTACCAAAAAAGACTTTATCCATCGAGATATAGTATCTTTGGAAACAGGTCCATACGGTTTCACATAACTCAGTAGAAATTGCTTTCTATCATAGCTATTTTCATCAGTTCTTTTGATATACTCTAAGACATGAGTAACGACGCAAAGCTGAGGCTCAAATAGATATTTCAAAAACTCAAGGAGTTTGACATGAGTTCCGACACGTGTCTGTTTGACTTTTTCCATGACGTGGAAAGTGCACTTGTCCGCAACGAGAATCATGTTATCGACAGTGAGAAGATGAATAGTTTGACAGCGTTGTCCACTGAGTAAGGTCAATAAGAAGGAAACTTTAACAGTAAGCTCCTTCAAAGTCAGCGCGGAAGGTATAGGCTGCTTTCGAAAAAACTATAAGACCTTGCTAACATCCCATGTTGTCTGGTAACGCGGTAGAGCCGGGCGCAGTTCGAATACACCTTTCATAAAGTGCTAAACAATAGGTAGCTGTCCGAAAGTTACTTCACTATCACTTAACTGCAAAATAGAAGATAAAGCAAACCTCGCCGAGTTGATTGAGCGATTAGACAAACCCCAGTCAAACAGCGATGACAAAAAATCTAACGTCCTTGGTAAGGGAGAGCCTAATTCCGTGTTAGCCTAAAAAAGGCTCAGTCCAGCCTGTAGCTTGGTAGGCTTGCGGGCCTTGAAATCGACTGGAAGGATTTCCGTGGGTAACTTTATTTATTTTGCAAACTTGTAGCCTGAATATCTATCTAAGACAGAAACATGATTATCTTTATTATGTTAAGAACCTGATCATTCATTACAAGAGCAAAGAAAGTTTTCACTATATTATATCATATGAAATAGGATTCATACACTTTTAAATGTCATTAAAAGCCTATTGTTCATGTTTGCAAATGTCAAAAAACATTATTATTTGAATTATTTAAATTTAAGTTACACTTGTCTCTCTTACAACAGAAACAGGAACATTTTAATGGGACGTAATTCAGCAAAGTCTCACAAATTATAAAAACCATGCTGCATCTATTGTTTGCTTTAGTTAACTCAAAGTTGCACTATTTCAGACAAGCATTTACTGTGTTTTATGAAGGAAATGTTTGTTCATACTAAATTTCATTAAAGGTAAATGATGCTGCTGTCTCTTACAACAACAACAGGGCCCTTGGAATGGGATACCAGTTTGGGAGCCCACTCTTGGCCTAATTTAAAAAAGAAGGTAAGAGTCTCCAGCTCGCCGCCTGCTTCAGGGTAGCACAGAATGAAATAGGAATGCTTTATCCTAACTCTGGTTAAAACCAATATTTTACAAATTTCGTAGTGAAATGCCACGCTGCATACCTCATGATCTTCTGGGACTTTTATTGTTGTCTTCAGATTTCCTTCCTTGGTGTATATTTGAACCGCCGTACGATCGTCTGTTGGTATCATGATTTCATTCTGCTGGGAAATACTCAATGAAAATGCCAACCTCGAGTCGCGTTTAAACTTGTATTTCAATTGACACGTCTTGTCACAAACATACACATCAGGGTCATTGCCTTGGATGATGATAATATCATCGTCTTTGCATATCGTGATCCCAATAACACTGTCATCGTTAAAATACAATGTATGATTTGCTTTTACATTGTAATTCTCGTCCAATATCGTCAACATGAATACTTCAAGAGAACGTCTTCTCACCACGTAAACATTGTTATTCATATCAACAGCAAGCGGCGGTAAAATATTACCTGCAAATTCAGGTATTTCAACCCGTTTGATTTTTCCTGCCTCATTGATAATCATGATGTTGTCACTAAACCTAGTACCAGAGACAGTAAGAACATCCCCCTGACTGTTCACAGCAGATAAGGCAGGTATCATTTTTTCATCAAGAAACTGTTCGTTTGGAGGATAAGACAATTCCTCTTCCATAAACTTTCTTGTTGAAATTTCCTTCCAACTTCTTATTGGGTGAAAACTACGATCAGGAAGTTCAATCGTTGGCATGCAGGCGGACACTTCCAATGGACACTTCCTGCTGAATTTCCAGACATATTGAAACAACACATAGTTGATTAACATAACTGACTTGACGTTCTCCACTCGTTGAGTTTTATTCAACAACGATTTGACTCCACCATTCAAATACACCGAGAATATCTCTTGAATGGCTGGTAAGCTATGAAGCTTCTTCAAAAACAACAAACACCCAGTGATTGCGGTCTCAGGACTATCGAGATGTTCCAGTATTTCTGAAACTATTCGTAGCTTCGCAGCAAAAAGTCGATCTTCGATACTAAATGCCTCATTTCTGAAAGCAGTTGTTGCTGTCTTGCGCGCATCTTTGAATCTTTCCCTCGAAGTTTCAAACTCTCTGTACGAGTTGATTTTAAGCTTTTCCATGGCGGGAGGAAGCTCTATTGCTTGGTTTAAGATACCAGACTCAATAACGCTCGAAGGTTCACCTGGTTCGTCCTGAGTTTCGCTCGCTTTCTGCTCGGGATTTGATTTATCAAGAGAAACACTGAGTAACACAACTCCTTCTTCTAGAAAATCGTAACTGGCGAGTAAAGTTGATCTAGAAAGGCCATCGATTTTAGACTTGATATCATTTAATTCTCGTACGACAATCTTACGAATTTCTGCATCGGTTACATCGCCGTCTTTGAGTTTGTCTGCCGTCGAGTCTCTGACCTTATTCCATAATAAACCAACTGTTGAACTGAGAATACTTGTCACAATTGAAGACATGCCGAGTTTCTTTACTCCAAGCGATGCTAAACTTGACAAAACACAAGACAATATGTCAAAGCATATTCATTCTTGCGTTGAATTCCTCACAATCTTGTGGTATGTTCATCCAGTAATTTTACCATATGGAAATTTCCAGGCGGGAATCCCGCTAAGTTTCTTCACCTACAATATGTTAGTGCGGGCTTTTTGTACAAATATTCCTGTCACTTCATTCACAGAGTTTCTTACGATCATCTTAACACAATATTCTTTTCCATGATATCGAACTGGGATCAGAGAAAAGTGTATTTGAACGAGATCTACGTATCTTTACTAATGCTTGCAAAAATTTAAAGTGTTTTTATCGTATAAAGGACGTGGCGGGGATCCTGATGATTTGTGTCACGTACTTTCTTTCTTTCTTCGAGAAGTCTCCAGCCTAGTTCCCAGGGTTTAAAATATTCCTCATTTTAATAGAGCTATCAATTAAATTTTAAAGCAAAGTAAATCAGGTACAGACTGTTGCTGAAACAAGGCTTGACGTTCTCACTTGAAGAGTTGAAATCAAACTTTTCCATGATTATGAGTTGAAACAATCAATCACATATTTAGGAAAAAATGATCGATAAAAGTTATTTCAAGAGTGAATTCAACGCTTATTGTTTACTTGTCTGAGAATAAATTCTTTCCAATATGGGGGCGTTTGTCATGTCGAGAAAAGTGAGTGTCATGGAACCCAAGCAAAGCAATGAAAATGACTGGAAAAACGCATCAAGGATTACCTCAAGTTATTTTTTATTAGATTCACGAGAGTCTAAACAATTCAAGGTGGAGAATATTAACGCTCTTTCCGCCTGTTTGGCGAAGTTTTTTTTTTAATTTCTCACTGAGCACAAACGAATGATGACGTCTCGTAAATAACTACAGTAGTCCCCCTCTGACTCAAACTCGCTTAACTCGAACTCCTCACTAACTCGAACTAATCCAATTCCTCTTGGATTTGGTAATTTTCTTTATAGTAATTTACTCCGAAACAATAACAACTTAATCAGTGGGTAATTGTATATAGATGCTTATAAATTTTGAAAGATTTTGTGTAGTGCCACGGTCGTTATTGATCTAGCCTTTTTAGTTCATTTGGCATTCTTTCGATCTTTTTAATATTTTAAAACGTCGTCCACTCTCGGTGACAATTCATGTTGGTAGGCATGATATCCCTGGATGATTCGATTGCACTTTATACCTTACTGTATTAATAACTTATAATAAACGTAATCTGACACCAACTCCGGCTAACTCGAACCCTCGCAAACTCGAACAATTTTTCTTTCCCCTTGGGAGTTCGAGTTAGCGAAGATCTGAAGTACGTGACACAAATCATCAGGATCCCCGCTAGACCTTGATCATAATTCACTTTGTGACTTAAATACCTATTTTGGCAATGTGTGTACAGATATCAATTATGAAAATCCACAACCACAGGACATTAGTGATGACGTTGAAATTCCAACGGTTAATGAATGGCAAGTGTGGAATACTCTTAAACTTATTAAAAGAACAGCTATGGGTCCGGATTCGATACCGTATACAGTTTGGAAGGATCATGCTGAGCTATTAACTCCTGTAATGACGAAAGTTTGGAATCTGTCACTTAAAACACATACTTGGCCTGTCTCTTGGAAAAGATCTAATATCGATCCATTGGCAAAAGTTGAGTTACCAAAGGAGAATAATGATTATCGTGGTATTAATATAACACCTGTTATAGCAAGAGCTTTCGAAAAGATTGTGTGAGAGTGCACGCTAAAGATTGTATCGAACAGCATTTGAAGGCATCTCAGTTTGCCTATAGGAAGGGTGGTAGCTGTACTGATGCATTAGTTGCGGTTCAACATACTGTTAATCAATACCTTGATAACCCAGAATGTAAAGCTGTTCGTGTTTTTGCCATGGATTTTTAGTAAGGCCTTTGACAGCGTAAAACATAGTTTATTATCGGAGAAATTTAGGCGAATTGGTCTTAATCCATACGTATTCAACTGGTATCTTAGCTTCTTAAAAGATAGAGAACAAAGAGTTGTCAGCAATGGATTTGTTAGTGTCTGGACACGTGTGAATAAAGGAACTACTCAGGGTAGTGTGAGTGGCCCACAATTGTTCAACGTCTTTATTAATGATCTTGAGATATTATCGGCATCAAGTGTGGGTTGGTTAAATACGCGGATGATTCCACTATTATATCCCCAGTCTGGAAGAGAACGATGCTTCTGACGATATGGTTCAACAGTTTTTAGAGTGGTCAAGTCGCAATTGTATGAAGAGTAATCCTACTAAATGTAAAGAGTTGATTATTCGGAAGAAAAGCTGTACTGAAATATTTCCTGTGGTCGCTGGCATCCCGCAAACGCCATCTATCGTTTTGTTGGGAGTTACATTCCAAGAAGATAGCCGATTTACAATTCATGTTTATGAAAAGCTTAAAAAGGCCAATAAGTGCCTTTTCATCCTAAGATCACTGCGCAAAGAAGGCTATAATCAGAAAGAGATTGATCACTTATTTACCACCTTAGTTCTACCAAATATTACCTATGCTGTTTCAGTATATAGTGCTTCCAAACCCGAACTTGCAAAAATTGAATGCTTTTTGAGACGATGTCATAAACGTAAATATATTTCGAAAGAAATTAGTGTGCAAGAATTGCTGGAAAAGCAAGATAGAAAACTTTTTAGTAAGGTCAGGCAAATTGAACAGCACCCATTAAGAAACTTGTTGCCAAAGAAGAAAGTCAATAGATATGAACTAAGAAATAAATTTAGTAACTTTCCAAAGATTAACACAGATCGTTTTAAAAATTCTTATATCAATCGTCTCATTTTTAAATATAATCTAGTATTGTAAATTGTTTCATCTTGTAATCTCAAATGTAACATAAGATATGTATTTTTTATCTTGTGAAGAAATAAAGACATTTATTATTATTATTATTATTATCTACGAATAGAATGAATAGTTAAAACTTAAAAAGCTCTGTGTATAAGGACCCTCATTTGAAAACTGGTAACTTATCGACACGATCACATCTATCAAAAGACGAAAATCTCAACGGAGATCTCCGCAACCATGATAATGAAGACGAGAATGATGATTGATGTTCAGGGATGTTGATGTATAATTATGAATGGGTTGGTATGATTAAATATGATAATCTTGTGCATCGATGGATAACAATTGACAATCATGGACAGTGCTGGAAGCGATGTAGAGTGATGAAGTAATGACTATTCATAATAATGTTGGTGGTCATGAGATCACTCTTACCTGAGTCTGTAGTGTGGTCTCGACTGGGTCCAGTCTTCTTGGATTGTCTCGATCTTCTTTTTGTTTGTCAATAGCAGCGCTGGTTTTTATCACGAACCCAATGACAATATTTACCACGCGTAAAATCACAGTTATCTACAAGGAATGAAAGAGTTGTACATCATCAATTGAGTTAGCTCTCACCAGAATAATTGCTTATCAAAACCTTGGGAGTAAACTCGTGTTATACCAGAACATGGATAAAATAATTACAATACAACATTCGCTCTTCAAAATCAAAATCCCGCATGTCGAAAGACAGGCATCAGATGTAATCTAACAAAATTTAAGTGTGTGGAGTTTGTGAAGTTTTTCTCTGCAGAGAGTTTCGACTGTTTCTTGAGGTTGTTAACTCAGCCAAGAGTTTGAGCTCAGCTCAAATGAACGAACGAATGAATGAATAAACGAATGCAGTAAATATACCTGAGTTACACGAACTGTTGATATCACAATTGTTTATCTCTTCACACGCACTTGCAATAATTCACATCATTAGCAGAGGATGAATCTTAACCATTCCTGACTTGACGAATTGTGCAGTTGAAAATATGTTCATATCAGAGAGATGTCTGTATTGAAGAGGTGCATGTATTAAGACAGGTTTACATTTGCAATTGTTGCCTTCATCTTCTTCTTGTGATAGATGTAAACAAATAGATTTAGTTATGGTTGTTCAGATAAGAACACCTATACATCATTACATCATAACTATTCGCTCGTTCACATCAACCAAAAGACGAAAATCGCCACAAAAATCAGATGGTAATTGGACTTGTAAAAGTTGCATCAGAGAGGTGTTTGTGAATAGTGTATTGAAATGTTACGCTCAATAAACTATGAACCCGTCACTTATGGATACTTGCTGCTGAATTTCCAAACAGTCGTGTTTTTTCAGGAAAGTTCACTTGAAAGAGATGCCGAACATATCTATGTTATTGGAAATAAAAATCATTGTTTATTTGATTCATATCGAGAATCATTGGCATTGAATTTAAATCTTATCTCACATGACATACAATTGAAAATTAAACGAGACTTACCTGGAAGTTGAAATTTGATTTGGATTGTATGAGTCATCAGCCTGGAGTGTGAGAGTTGTACGAGGGAGAGTGGAGCGCATGCGTCAATCAGTCTTTAGAGCTTTACCGGACAAAGACCGCACGGACGTGATGAGTGTGAGAGTGGACTGCAACTGAGTAAGGAAATGGGAGAGAACAGGGGGGGATCGTGCAACTCTCACACTCCAGGCCAAATCAAACTTTAACTTCCAGGTAAGTCTCGTTTAATTTTCAATTCTATTTCGTCACCAACCTAAGTCATGTGACGTTGTACGAGATTTAAGAGCAATCAGTGAGGGCTTTGTCCAGCAGAGATACACAAACCACTCTAACTATAGCCAGCGTGATAAAACTAAGTGGAAAGGCATCTCGATGTATAGAGAAGTATATTATATATATAGTATATTATATATCCTAGGAACAATTCACGTTTGTATAACACTCTAACACCGAAGCGCCAAAATTAAATTCCTCCTCGCTCGGTTTATTATAAAACCGTTGAAATGTCTGTTCATTCGACCATCCTGCGGATAACATAATATCCTTAATGTTACAATTATTGGACGCTAAAAAGGATGTAGTTGCTGCTCGAACACTATGACCTTTAAATTTGCTAACATCTAAACCTACAGCTACCAAAACAGACTTTATCCATCGAGATATAGTATCTTTGGAAACAGGTCCATACGGTTTCACATAACTCATTAGATATTGCTTTCTATCATGGCCATTTTCATCATTTCTCTTGATATACTCTAAGAGATGAGTAACGACGCAAAGCTGAGGCTCAAATGGATATTTCAAAAACTCGAAGGGTTTGACATGAGTTCCGACACGTGTCTGTTTGAGAATCATGTTATCGACAGTGAGAAGATGAATAGTTTGACAGCGTTGTCCACTGAGTAAGGTCAATAAGAAGAAAACTTTAACAGTAAGATCCTTCAAAGTCAGCGCGGAAGGTATAGGCTGCTTTCGAAAAAACTATAAGACCTTGCTAACATCCCATGTTGTCTGGTAACGCGGTAGAGCCGGGTGCAGTTCGAACACACCTTTCATAAAGTGCTAAACAATAGGTAGCTGTCCGAAAGTGACTTCACTATCACTTAACTGCAAAATAGAAGATAAAGCAAACCTCGCCGAGTTGATTGAGCGATAGGACAAACCTGAGTCAAACAGCGATGACAGAAAATCTAACGTCCGTGGTAAGGGAGGGGAGATGATATCACAATGCCTTTTCATACAAAATTTTAACCATTTCTGCAGATTCACTTGGTACTGAGATTTAGTGCTGTCTCTCCAAGAGGATTCAATTATGTTAATGATCTTAACGAGTAGCCAGGTTGTTGCAGTTGTTGCCGCAGACATGACAAACCAAAAGTTTGAGCTTCTTGCAATGGGGATGAGTTGTTTCCGATGATTTCCGACCGAGGTTCAGTAGTTTGTGACTGGGTTGTAGGACCACAGGAGGTGGAACATGAAGAGAGGCTAGCAAAGGATACCAAGGCTGGGTGGGACAGTCGGGAATAACTAAAATTTCCTTGGCATGCTCCTGAATTATTTTCTTTACAGCCTGTAACAGACAAGTAAACGGCGGGAAACAATAAAATTTCAGGTCAATCCACGAAATAGAGAAAACATCAACGAACACCGCTCCAGGATCTGGCGGATAAGAGCAATATGTTAGGAACAGTTTTATATTTAAGTGTGATGCAAAAAGATCGATCTAAGTGTGAAAATTCAAGGTACTGAGCGTATTATGTAATGACAATGGTTTGGTTTCTATTCGTTATCCGGATTATGAAAGTTACGAGATTCTTTGCGTGTTAAGACATTCTGCGAACCAGAAATGTGAACAGCAGTAAGCCTAAGCCAAATGTTGTACTTTATACAAAATTCCCAGATTTCGCAGCACATAGGGCGGCAAATACGACTATGACAAGAACCCATGTTATTTATTACAGCTACTGCTGTGGTGTTATCTATCATGAGTTTTACATGCTTACACCACTTAAGAGTGGTGCTGAACAGTTTAAGGGCAAAAAATGCAGCCAAACATTCAATGTAGTTTATGTGATGGGTGCATTCATCTGGCAACCATCTTCCTCCTGAAGATGTATCGAGTTCACTAGGTTTCCCTGGGACACAATATTTACAAACTTGTTTGTAGCCTGAATATCTATCTAACAAAGAAACATGATTATCTTTATTATGTTAAGAACCTGATCATTTATTACAAGAACAAAGAAAGTTTTCACTAGATTATATCATATGAAATAGGATTCATACACTTTTAAATGTCATTAAAGCTTATTGTCCATGTTGGCAATTGTCAAAAAACATTATTATTTAAATTATTTAAATATAAGTTACACTTATTTGTCTCTCTTATAACAGAAACAGGAACACTTTAATGGGACGTAATTCAGCAAAGTCTCACAAATTATATAAACCATGCTGCATCTATTGTTTGCTTTAGTTAACTCAAAGTTGCACTATTTCTGACAAGTATTTACTGTGTTTTATGCAGGAAATGTTTGTTCATATTAAATCTCATTAAAGGTAAGTGATGCTTCTGCCTCTTACAGCAACAACATGACCCTTGGGATGGGATACCAGATAGGTATCACACTCATCATCATCTTTACAAAAGAAGGTAAGAGTCTCCAGCTCCCCGCCTGCTTCAGGGTAGCACAGAATGAAATAGGAATCTTTTTCCTTAACCCTGGTCAAAAGCAATATTTTACAAATTTCGTAGTGAAATGCCACGCTCCATACCTCATGATCTTCTGGGACTTTTATTGCTGTCTTCACATTTCCTTCCTTGGTGTATATTTGAACCGCCGTATCATCGTCTGTTGGTATCATGATTTCATTCTGCTGGGAAATACTCAATAAAAATGCCTCACTCGAGTCACGTTTAAACTTGTATTTCAATTGACCCGTCTTGTCACAAACATACACATGAGGGTCTTTGCGTTGGATGATGATAATATCATCGTCTTTGGATATCGCGATCTTAGCTAGAGTAAAATCCTTGAGAAAATCCAATGTATGATTTGCTTTTACATTGTAATTCTCGTCCAATATCGTCAACATGAATAAAACTTCACCTGAACGTTCTGTCACCGCGTAAACATTGTTATTCATATCAACAGCAAGCGCCACTAAAATATAACCTGCAAATTCAGGTATTTCAACCCGTTTGATTTTTCCTGCCTCATGGATAATCATGATGTGGTCACTAAACCCAGTACCAGGGACAGTAAGAACATCCCCCTGACTGTTCACAGCAGAGCGGTAGGGTCTTATTTTTTCATCAAGGAACTGTTCGTAGGGAGGATGAGGCAATTCCTTTCCCATAGACTTTCTTGTTGAAATTTCGTTCCAATTTCTTATTGGGTGAAAACTACGATCAGGAAGTTCAATCGTTGGCATGTCGGCAGACACTTCAAACGAATACTTGCTGCTGAATTTCCAAACATATTGAAACAACACATAGTTGATCAACATAACCGACTTGACGTTCTCCACTCGTTGAGTTTTATTCAACAACGATTTGACTCCACCGTTCAAATACACCCAGAATATCTCTTGAATGGCTGGTAAGCTATGAAGGGTCTCCAAAAACGTCAAACACCCAGTGATTGCGGTCTCAGGACTATCGACATGTTCCAGTATTTCTGAAACTATTCGTAGCTTCGCGGCAAAAATTCGATCTTCGATACTAAATGCCTCATTGCAGAAAGCAGTGGTTGCTTTCTCGCGCGCTTTCTTGAATCTTTCTCTCGCAGTTTCAAACTCTCTGTCCGAGTTGATTTTAAGCTTTTCCATGGCGCGAGGAAGCTCTATTGCTTGGTTTAAGATGCCAGACTGAATAACGCTCGAAGGTTCACCCAGTTCGTCCTGAGTTTCGCTCGCTTTCTGCTCGGGATTTGATTTATCAAGAGAAACACGGAGTAACTCTACTCCTTCTTTTAAAAAATTATAACTGGCGAGTAAAGTTGATCGGGAAAGGCCATCGATTTTAGACTTGATATCATTTAACTCGCGTACGACAATCTTTCGAATTTGTGCATCGGTTACATCGCCGTCTTTGAATTTGTCTGCCGTCGAGTCTCTGACCTTATTCCATAATAAACCAAGTGTTGAACTGAGAATACTTGTCACAATTGAAGACATACCGAGTTTTTTTTACTGAAGACACAAGCTATTACTTAATTTTGACTGAACACGAACACAGGATAAACACAAACTCGTGCACGAACAATTCTTGTGTAGATGTTGAGTGTTCCTGGTTGCTGCATCCAACTGATTCAAGGGTTGGTCAAGTTTACATTGTCAGAGTTTCTTTATCTAAACTATATTGGAACAGGATATTGCATTATGCAAATATTGCACAATATTTACACTTCATTCGCAAGGGAAGTTTTGTCCACAATCATCTGGGAATATTTATTTGTTTTCATCTTATTAAGATTAGGTGTGTTATCGCGTGTCTGATCACATGAGCCTAGATTTCTAACGGAAGATGGTATCGTTGCTATTGGAAACGAAACATCCGTTGTTCTGAGCTGTGTCACCGTCCGGTTTTCCGCGAAATACGAAAATGAAACAATTCGTTATAATGGTTAAAAATGCCGACCGAAATTAGGTTTAAAACTATAAGCTGGATTGCGCGTTGTTATATTTTAGCAGTGGCGGTTGTTGTAACTAGCAACTGAATTAGAGCTATTTTGTGCCCATGGTGGGTATAAATATTAACTTTTGATATTGTATGCACATTAAACTGATGATACAGCTGACTGTAACGATTTTGGGCTCTGGCAATAATGAATATCTTTGGCATCGCTGCAAATGGTTTTAATATAAAGAGGGACTAAAGAAACTGTAATAACAGGTGACCAAAGTGGGATGATAATTGATGTTCAGAGATAACAATTATTAATATGTATACACATTGGATGATAATAATGGACCACAACAAACAGCTATGTATGATAATCTATGATCGATGGATAACGGTGGACAATTATGGACAACGATGGATAACGATTATGACGAATGGAATAAAAGTGATAACTGTAGTGATGATTAACGAGAAATTGTGATGACAGATCACTTGTATTTCTTACCCGTTCTAGTAATATGATATTGATTGATACCAGTTTTTCTTTTTTCTGATGGTCCTTTGTGTTTGCCAACAGCATTTCATCCTTATTTACAGACCCACTGACAGTATTTCCAGCGTGAAATGACAGTTATCTACAAAGGTTGAAAGATTTGAGCACCATTAGTTGAGCAATCTCGCCTCTCACTCATCAAGTCTTGTGGGAAAACTGGTGTAATGCCAGAACAGAGATAAAATAATAACAGTTCACCGAACGTACCTTCACAAATTCTGCATCTTGACTGGCAGAGATCAGGTGTGATTAGGCCCAGGTTTAAGTGAGGTGATACATGATTTTCTGGTAATGTCAACCGTCTTTTGAAGTCAGCTTGAAGTTTTAACTCAGCCAAGAGTTCTCGTTTGTGCTTGGCTCGATTGAATGAACTCAATAAATGCACGCTTGTCCTTTTTAATAATTCGGGTCAATAACTGGGGATGAATTTCAACCTGTCTTGACTTGACGAATTGTGCAGTCATGTCAGAGAGATGTTTGTATTGGAGAGATGTCTGTATTACGACCAAGTTTTCTTCTTTTGATAGATGCAAACAAGTAGATAAGTTATGGACGTTCAGATAAGAGCACGCATACATCATTACGTCATTACTATTTCCTCGTTCACATCAATCAAAAGTTAAAATGTCTGTAGTGTAGAAATAGGGTGTTTGTAATAGAGATATGTTTGTATTAGAGAGATGTCTGCATTAGAGAGACGTTTGCATGTATTAGAGAAATGTCTGTATTAGAGAGATGTCTGTATCAGAGAGATGTCTGTATTAGAGATATGTTTGTGTTAGAGAGATGTCTGTATTAGAGAGATGTCTGTATTAGAGAGATGTCTCTATTAGAGAGATGTCTCTATTAGAGAGATGTCTGTATTAGAGAGATTTCTGTATTTGAGTGATGTCTGTATTAGAAATATGATACTCGTTTTGATATCAGTGCTAATATTAATAGATATCAATTATTTTTATTCGCTTCAAATAATCATTAAACGCAATAGTGGGCTATTTCTATTCAAAATTAAAATAAATATATATACAATACTACACGGTAAACTCTCTATAAGAATAGATTCGCATGCAAATCTTTTTCTTTCCAATCTTTGTGAGTTTTGTCATGCAACTTCCTACATACTAGTGGCTTAATCCTAAAATATTGGGAATGTTAAGATATAGATAGAATGAACATAAAACGTATCTTATTTCGTGAATTTATAAACATAATTCGTGAAATCTTTTCCGACACCAGACCAGCAGTCGTTAGAAGCACCATATTTGTCATATTCAATCATACTTCTTGCGCCCCAACACTCTCCATAAAACTGCACAGCAAAATACTAAATAACAACATAATCAATGCTTGTTCATTGAAAAATGGAAGCGAAATTTATATTAGGTTAACGCAATGCAGTATTATTACTGTAAATATGAGAGGAATTGGCTCAGAACATCCATGTTTTGGATGGTCCAGTTATAATTGACTTTATTGAGGCCTGAGACAAACATGAAAGCCTTGCACTGGTCTGGTATTTTATAAATACCTTGTATCCTTTGTCATAAGCAACACAGGCGCATTCTCTGACGGTCTTTTGCATGTCATACCAGTCTATTTTATCCCGGAGATTCGCAATCAAGTTTGGCAAAGCTCTTTTATAACGATCGTTAAAACATCCCAAGTGTTGTATACCTAAATATATACGAAGAGCTGTGTTTGACGTTTGCCTTGTGTGTTGATTTCAAGAACCGAACAATTGTCATTTGAACAAAGAGCTTTTGTAAAGCTCGTTTAAGTTAAGCTTGCTGTAACAAAGTATCTTTGTTTCAAAACATGAGCCCCTCTTTACTGTAGAAAGCTCACTTAAATATTTATCTTTGTTAATGGACACAAAAGCCATTGATGTTTACTTAATTTTATATTTAAAAAATTACAGCGAAAGTCGGTTGTTATCTGTTGTCCTAAATTCTGATCAATGGCCAGTCAACTCGGTTTAAATCGCATAGAACTCTTGTTGACGTTTGACCAAGCATTGACAGTTCATCAAAAAAATCCTTCATGTAGAAAAATTAATTTTTGTTTGCCAACTCGCATTCTCGTTGAATCAATGTTTCAAATGCAAAACCACTGTTAGCATTAAAAAATGATTCCAATTTCTACCATCGCGAGGATCATGTTTTATTGAATGATCAAGGCATTGTTGGTCTTATCAAAGGCCCTTCATCTATCCGAAGAACCAGTCGGGGTCCCTTAAGTAGTTTCAGAGTCAATCAAAGATGTACATTAATTTGAGGACCATCGATGAACTAAAATGATCATGTTTATCCCAGAGTGTAGCGACTTACCACAGGGCATTTCCTTGAAATGGATGTCATCCAAAGCCATGTCAGAATAAAAAGATCGGCCACGAATTGCCTCAAATTCCACCTAAATGAAAATTTGTGACGTAAGAATGTGAACAAGCAGTAGTTTTTCCACAGGAATAAAACCGTTTTAAGTAAACATTCGAAGATCAAAGATGCTTGGAAAGTATCGAATGATATTGGATGATTTTGGTCATTGCCTCACATTTGCTCCAAAATAAAACTGCTACCTGGGACTACAAGATTGAGTCTAAATTAACGGGGCGGTAGAACAAATTTACGTTTGGGCCATAAAGGCCCCCCCCAACCCTCCTGTGTCTCTGCTGATTTAGAATGGTGACCTGTTATTCCTATACCCTCATGCATGCACAAACTAATCAAAGCACTAATCCTACGAAGTTGCATCGATCGATGTATTTCAATACATGGACAATTTGAAGATTTTAAGAAAAGATTCTTATCAGCTTCATTTTCACAACAACTCTTTAACTGGACTGAAATGACTGTATACAAGTAAAAGCAGTTCAATTAGAGCATTTCTTTCGAAATCCGGTGTAAGGCATTGCAATACTTCCATGGATGGCCCAAAAGTAATGTTAAAGAGTAAAAAAATTATCAACTAAAATGAAAATATCATACAAACCTGGTAACTAGTCATAGACACGTTAGATATTTTTGCGCTACCTAATATCCATCTGTTTCCCTGATCACCTTTCTTATCCCATATTATCCTCTTAGAACCCATAGAGTCTTTAATGTACACGCTGAGTTCTCCCATTGAGCGGCCATACATGTGATAGTACCAGCAAATGCAACGACATTGCGAGGGTGGAAACTGTTTGCTTGTTAGGAGTGCTGTGTCGTTCTCCTTGGCAGGGAAGCTGGCCTCGGTAAAAATGTAATGGCCTGGAAATATGACGATAATGGTAATTATGGATAATGGTGGATACTCTTGGATAATAGTGGATAATCATGGATATTTGTGGGATAATAGTGGATAGTGAGGATCAGGTGCACCGATAAGTAACGACAGACAATAATGAATAATGTTTGATAATGATGGGTAACCATGGAAAGTGAGGGATAGAGATGGCCGATGAGTAGAGATCAATGATGATGATGTATCCCTGAAATTTCTTACCCGTGCCAGTAGTATGGTCTTGATTTGGACCAGTGCTCCCGGTTGGTGTTGATCCTTTATGTGCTTGCCAGAAGTAATCCATGTTTTTATAACGGGTCCAATGACAGTAACTACCGCGCGTAAAATCACAGTTATCTAAAAAGAAATAAAAGAATATTCCACCATTAGTTTAACGAGACTTCGCCTGAGCAGCTAAAACGCTCTTCAAACATGATGGGCAGGCAGAGACAAGATGTGGTCTAACCAAGCTGAAATGACCTTATCCAAAAAACAAACCTGGGTTGCATGTACTGTTGGCGTAGCAATCTTTTTCTTCTTTCCCAACCCCTGGGCAGTCTTTCCCGCCATGCATCGGGGCGGGATCTGAAAATTTTCTGGATCGACGACGCTTGCAATTTTCATCGCATTCTGTCCAAGAGGACCAGCGACCCCAATGACCAGGAGCTGAAACGAGGACGTTAATTAAACGTTTAACGAGGATAGACGAGCTCAGAGGTTGGCTGGAAGGCTATTGGCAACCTCGCAAGCTATCGTGGGCCGTGGATCGAAGGTAGAAAAGCCTGGCTTGCGGGTTAGGTCATTGCTTGCGTTCTAGTCAATGACTCATGCAATTATATCTAGTATGTGTCACTGGTTCTCCCATAAGCGTAGAGGCCCTGGGGGGGGGCCGGCGCTGGCGATCGTATTTTTACAAGATGAAGGTCCCCCCTATCATTGGAAATCAATTTTTGTACTCCCGTAAAAGATTTGTTTTGCCCCAAATGTGGCGGAATGACTCAGCATCACAGCACATGCCAACACTGGTCAACACAGTGTAGGATCAAGACATCGCCACGCAACACGACTTACACGAGTCACGACAGGGAAAGACAACGATCTCAGCCACTGATCTACGTATGTCACTCATATCCGATAAATTTAAGTGCTCGAAGCAAAGGACCTACCGTAACATTCCTCGTTCGTGCAATTCTGCCATTGAGATTCCACGCCATGCGACGATGCTCCAGGACAGTCCGCGTGGTTTGAAGAGAAACAATATCTTTGCCTTTTCTTAACACAATCTTTGCTGCAAGGTGAAAAACTGGACCACTCGCTAAACCCAGCGCCATTGACTATTTGAAAAGACGTGATATTCATTTAAGAAAGTTGAACTGCTCCTAAAAAGTTGTTATTGATCAAATAACATGGAGCAACAAGCTGTTAGTAACAAATTTTAATCTTGCAGCAACACTTAATTTTAATCTTGCAGAGATACACAAACCACTCTAACTATAGCCAGCGTGATAAAACCAAGTGGAAAGACATCTCGATATATAGAGAAGTATATTATATATATAGTATATTATATATCCTAGGAACAATTAACGTTTGTATAGCACTCTAACACCGAAGCGCCAAAATTAAATTCCTCCTCGCTTGGTTTATTATAAAACCGTTGAAATATCTGTTCATTCGACCATCCTGCGGATAACATAATATCCTTAATATTACAGTTATTCGACGCTAAAAAAGATGTAGTTGCTGCTCGAACACTATGACCTTTAAATTTGCTAACATCTAAACCTACAGCTACCAAAACAGACTTTATCCATCGAGATATAGTATCTTTGGAAACATGTCCATACGGTTTCACATAACTCAGTAGAAATTGCTTTGTATCATGGCTAATTTCATCAGTTCTCTTGATATACTCTAAGAGATGAGTAACGACGCAAAGCTGAGGCTCAAATGGATATTTAAAAACTCGAGGGGTTTGACATGAGTTCCGACACGTGTCTGTTTGACTTTCTCCATGACGTGGAAAGTGCACTTGTCCGCAACGAGAATCATGTTATCGACAGTGGGAAGATGAATAGTTTGACAGAGTTGTCGACTGAGTAAGGCCAATAAGAAGGAAACTTTAACTGTAAGCTCCTCCAAAGTCAGCGCGGAAGGTATAGGCTGCTTTCGAAAAAACTACTGATAAGACCTTGCTAACATCCCATGTTGTCTGGTAACGCGGTAGAGCTGGGCGCAGTTCGAATACACCTTTCAAAAAGTGCTAAACAATAGGTAGCTGTCCGAAAGTGACTTCACTATCACTTAACTGCAAAATAAAAGATAAAGCACACCTTGCCGAGTTGATTGAGCGATAAGACAAACCCGAGTCAAACAGCGATGACAGAAAATCTAACGTCCGTAGTAAGGGAGGGCCTAACTCCGTGTTAGAGGGAGTTAAAAAGAGGGAGGGCCTAAAAAAGGCTCAGTCCGCCCTGTAGCTTGGTAGGCTTGCGGGCCTTGAAATCGACTGGAAGGGTTTCCCTGGGAAACTGTATTTACAAACTTGTCAGTAGCCTGAATATCTAAGAGAGAAACATGATTATCTTTATTATGTTAAGAACCTGATCATTTATTACAAGACCAAAGAAAGTTTTCACTATATTATATCATAGGAAATAGGATTCATACTCTTTCAAATGTCACTAAAAGCTTATTAATAGTCCACGTTGGCAAATGTCAAAAAACATTATTTAAATTATTTAAAATAAGATACACTTGTCTCTCTTACAACAGAAACAGGAACACTTTAATGGGATGTAATTCAGCAAAGTCTCACAAATTATATAAACCATGCTGCATCTATTGTTTGCTTTAGTTAACTCAAAGTTGCACTATTTCAGACAAGTATTTACTGTGTTTTATGCAGGAAATGTTTGTTCATACTAATTCTCATTAAGGGTAAATAATGCTTCTCTCTCTTACAACAACAACAGGACCCTTGGGATGGGATACCAGTTTGGGAGTGACTCCAAAGAACAAATTTTCATCTTTATAACAGAAGGTAAGAGTCTCCAGCTCCCCGCCTGCTTCAGGGTAGCACAGAATGAAATAGGAATCTTTCTCATCAACTCTGGTAAAGACCAATATTTTACAAATTTCGTAGTGAAATGCGACGCTGCATACCTAATGATCTTCTGGGACTTTTATTGTTGTCTTCAGATTTCTTTCCTTGGTGTATATTTGAACCGCCTTATCATCGTCTGTTGGTATCATGATTTCATTCTGCTGGGAAATACTCAATGAAAATGCCAAACTCGAGTCGCGTTTAAACTTGTATTTCAATTGACACGTCTTGTCACAAACATACACATGAGGGTTATTGAAACCGGCTTCGTGTTGGATGATGATAATATCATCGTCTTTGCATATCGCGATCTTAATATCAAAGACACTTTCATCCACGAGAAAATTCAATGTATGATTTGCTTTTACATTGTAATTCTCGTCCAATATCGTCAACATGAATCCTTCACGTGAACGTCTTCTCACCACGTAAACATTGTTATTCATATCAACAGCAAGCGCCTTTAAAATATAACCTGCAAATTCAGGTGTTTCAACCCGTTTGATTTTTCCTGTCTCATGGATAATCATGATGTTGTCACGAGACCCAGTATCAGGGACAGTAAGAACATCCCCCTTACTGTTCACAGCAGATAAGTTGGGCATTATTTTTTCATCAAGGAACTGTTCGTAGTTAGGATAAAGCAATTCTTCTCCCATAGACTTTCTTGTTGAAATTTCCTTCCAATTTCTTATTGGGTGAAAACTACGATCAGGAAGTTCAATCCTTGGCATGCAGGCGGGCACTTCAAACGAATACTTGCTGCCGAATTTCCAAACATATTGAAACAACACATAGTTGATTAACATAACTGACTTGACGTTCTCCACTCGTTGAGTTTTATTCAACAACGATTTGACTCCACCGTTCAAATACACCAAGAATATCTCTTGAATGGCTGGTAAGCAATGAAGTTTCTTCAAAAACGACAAACACCCAGTGATTGCGGTCTCAGGACTATCGAGATGTTCCAGTATTTCTGAAACTATTCGTAGCTTCGCGGCAAAAATTCGATCATCAATACTAAATGCCTCATTACAGAAAGCAGTGGTTGCTGTCTTGCGCGCTTCCTCGAATCTTTTTCTCGCAGTTTCAAACTCTCTGTCCGAGTTGATTTTAAGCTTTTCCATGGCGCGATTGCTTGGTTTAAGATACCAGACTGAATAACGCTCGAAGGTTCACCTGGTTCGTCCTGAGTTTCGCTCGCTTTCTGCTCGGGATTTGATTTATCAAGAGAAGCACTGAGTAAATCAACTCCTTCTTCTAGAAAATTATAACTAGCGAGTAAAGTTGATCGGGAAAGGCCATCGATTTTAGACTTGATATCATTTAACTCTCGTACGACAATCTTACGAATTTCTGCATCGGTTACATCGCCGTCTTTGAATTTGTCTGCCGTCGAGTCTCTGACCTTATTCCATAATAAACCAATTGTTGAACTGAGAATACTTGTCACAATTGAAGACATACTGAGTTTTTTTACTGAAGCCAAAAATTAAGGTTAAATTTTGACCAAACACTGGTGAATATGCTCAAACACATTCAATCATATGATTCCTAACGATGTTTTTATCTACGTTCTTCCGGGAACTTCATCACATGAGAAACAGGCGAGATATGAAGGTTGTTCAAGTTTACATACAGTATAGAATTACCTTGTTTACATCGTCTACAATATATCTGGGAGCGATCTCGTATATAAATATCCCAGCTGTATTTCACTTTAGTCTTATGTCACTGCACGAGCCAAGTTTTATAGGAAAAGTTATAGACACGAGCGAGATGAAATCATTGCGTGTTCGTAGTTGAACAAAACACAATTTCAACAGAACTAAGTTAGGGCTACAGGTATTTAAAAAAATAGATAAATTAGGCATATAAAAGTTAACAATATATAGATACTTGACCTTACATTACCAAATTCATAAATTAGTCATGAAAAACCAACAACAATATTTGTGAAAAAATCTTGCAAGAAATTCGGACTAACAAACCGAAATCGCTTCTCTCGCCAGTACGCGTTTTTTCTCTCTGAAATTTCTTTGTTTAACCTCACGTAGACCAACTTAAACTCTTAAAATGCACGTGGGAGCGCAGAAAGTATGATCGGTTATATGCGCCTTAACGCTGTACGATAGTCTTTATTTATCGCTGAACTGCCAAACAAAACTAAAGATTAAAGAAATAGGATAGAAATCACTGCAATTATTTCTAAAATCAAACTTGGGCGATAAATCAAGAAAGGAAAAGCTTATATAAATGTTCTAGGAGAGCTTGTTGCGCATGTCCGTGAATGAATAATAGCAGAATATGATCTAGTAGTTTAAATGTAATTTAGATTTAATGAGAAAGACTGATAGAAATAGGTTTCATTCACGGTAACTAAAGCACAATTGAAGTTTAACAGGAAAGTTTGCGCAACACGCTGATAACCCGCACCTGCCCGACTCCTTCTCTTCCGCCTGCAACTCGCATTACAATAAGATTTGTCAAAGCTTATTACCACGCAATTGCAAGACGTTTGCTTCTTGGGAAAAAATGAATTATTTATATCGTATATTGTATAATTAAGGTTAACGACGATGATTATTTACTTGGTGGATAACAATAGACGATTTTGGATGCCGATGGACAATGATGGACAACGATATAGATAGATGGGGTAAGGATACCCCGAGTTATTGCACGGTGGTGATGATGAGAAATGGTGATGATGAATCACTCCTATTTCTTACCAGTGCAAGTTGTGTGGTCTTGATTGCTTCCAGTGTTACGGATTTGCGTTGGTCGTCGTTGAGGGAAGAAACTGTGGTACCTGTAAATATTGAAGTCAGTGTGACCAGATCTGGTAAATTTTCATGGATAACGATGGATCGTTACGTATAATTGAAGATGATAATCTTGTGCATCGATGGATAATGAAAGAGTTGTACATCATCAGTTGAGTTAGCTCTCACCAGAATAATTACTTATCAAAACCTTGCGAGTAAACTCGTGTTATACCAGAACATGGATAAAATAATTACAATACAACATTTGCTCTTCAAAATCAAAATCCAGCATGTCGAAAGACAGGCATCAGATGTAATTTAACAAAATTTAAGTGTGTGTAGTTTGTGAAGTTTTTCTCTGCAGAGAGTTTCGACTGTCTCTTGAGGTTGTTAACTCAGCCAAGAGTTTGAGCTCGGCTCAAATGAACAAACGAATGAATGAATAAACAAATGCAGTAAATATACCTGAGTTACACGAGCTGTTGATATCACAATTGTTTATCTTTTCACACGCACTTGCAATAATTCACATCATTAGCAGAGGATGAATCTTAACCATTCCTGACTTGACGAATTGTGCAGTTGAAAACATGTTCATATCAGAGAGATGTCTGTATTGAAGAGGTGCATGTATTAAGACGTTTACATTTGCAATTGTTGCTGGCATCTTCTTCTTTTGATAGATGTTAACGAGTAGATTTAGTTATGGTAGTTCAGATAAGAACATCTATACATCATTACATCATAACTATTCCCTCGTTCACATCAATCAAAAAACGAAAATCGCACGAAAAATAGGATGGTAATTGGACTTGTAAACGTTGCTTCAGAGAGGTGTTTGTAAATAATGTATTGAAATGCCACGCTCAATAAACTATGAACCCGCCACTTATGGATACTTGCTGCTGAATTTTCAAACAGTCGTGTTTTTTCAGGAAAGTTCACTTGAAAGAGATGCCGCACATATCTTTGTTATTGGAAACAAAAATCATTGTTTATTTGATTCATATCGAGAATCATTGGCATTGAATTTAAATCTTATTTCACATGAGATAAAATTGAAAATTAAACGAGACTTACCTGAAAGTTGAAATTTGATTTGGATTGTATGAGTCATCAGCCTGGAGTGTGAGAGTTGTACGAGAGAGAGTAGAGCGCATGCGCCAATCAGTCTTTAGAGCTTTACCGGACAAACACCGCACGGACGTGATGAGTGTGAGAGTGGACTGCAAGTAAGGGAACGGGAGAGAACAGGGGGGGCGTACAACTCTCACACTCCCAGCCAAATGAAACTTCAACTTCCAGGTAAGTCTCGTTTAATTTTCAATTCTATTTCGTCATCAGCCTAAGTCATGTGACGTTGTACGAGATTTCAGAGCAATCAGTGAGGTCTTTGTCCTGCAGAGATACACAAACCACTCTAACTATAGCCAGCGTGATAAAACCAATTGGAAAGATATCTCGATATACAGAGAAGTATATTATATATATAGTATATTATATATCCTAGGAACAATTCACGTTTGTATAGCACTCTAACACCGAAGCGCCAAAATTAAATTCCTCCTCGCTCGGTTTATTATAAAACCGTTGAAATGTCTGTCCATTCGACCATCCTGCGGATAACATAATATCCTTAATGTTACAGTTATTGGACGCTAAAAAGGATGTAGTTGCTGCTCGAACACTATGACCTTTAAATTTGCTAACATCTAAACCTACAGCTACCAAAACAGACTTTATCCATCGAGATATATACAGTATCTTTGGAAAAAGGTCCATACGGTTTCACATAACTCAGTAGCAATTGCTTTCTATCATGGCTATTTTCGTCAGTTCTCTTGATATACTCTAAGAGATGAGTAACGACGCAAAGCTGAGGCTCAAATGGATATTTCAAAAACTCGAGGGGTTTGACATGAGTTCCGACACGTGTCTGTTTGACTTTCTCCATGACGTGGAAAGTGCACTTGTCCGCAACGAGAATCATGTTATCGACAGTGTGAAGATGAATAGTTTGACAGCGTTGTCCACTGAGTAAGGTCAATAAGAAGGAAACTTTAACAGTAAGCTCCTTCAAAGTCAGCGCGGAAGGTATAGGCTGCTTTCGAAAAAACTATAAGACCTTGCTAACATCCCATGTTGTCTGGTAACGCGGTAGAGCCGGGCGCAATTCGAATACACCTTTCATAAAGTGCTAAACAATAGGTAGCTGTCCGAAAGTGACTTCACTATCACTTAACTGCAAAATAGAAGATAAAGCAAACTTCACCGAGTTGATTGAGCGATAAGACAAACCCGAGTCAAACAGCGATGACAGAAAATCTAACGTCCGTGGTAAGGGAGGGAGGGGAGATGATATCACAGTGCCTCTTCGTACAAAATTTTAACCATTTCTGCAGATGCACTTGGTACTGAGATTTAGTGCTGTCTCCCCAAGAGGATTCAATTATGTTAATGGTGTTAACGAGCAGCCAGGTTGTTGTAGTTGTTGCCGCAAACTTGACAAACCAAAAGTTTGCGCTTCTTGAAAAGGGGATGAGTTGTTTCCGATGATTTCCGACCGAGGTTCAGTAGTTTGTGACTGGGTTGTAGGACCACAGGAGGTGGAACATGAAGAGAGGCTAGCAAAGGATACCAAGGCTGGGTGGGACAGTCGGGAATAACTAAAATTCCCTTGGCATGCTCCTGAATTATTTTCTTTACAGCCTGTAACAGAAAACTAAACGGGGGGAAACAATAAGATTTCAAATCAATCCACGAAATAGAGAAAGCATCAACGAACACTGCTTCAGGATCTGGCGGATAAGAGCGATATGTTGGGAACTGTTTTATATTTAAGTGTGATGCAATAAGATCGATCTAAGTGTGAAAATTCAAGGTACTGAGCGTATTATGTAATGACAATGGTTTGGTTTCCATTCGCTATCTGGATTATGAAAATGACGAGATTCTTTGCGTGTTAAGACATTCTGCGAACCAGGAATGTGAGCAGCAGTAAGCCAAGTGTTGTATTTTATACAAAATTCCCAGATTTCTCAGCCCATAGAGCGGCAAATACGGCTATGGCAAGAATCCATGTTATTTATTACAGCTACTGCTGTGGTGTTATCTATCATGAGTTTTACATGCTTACACCACTTAAGAGTGGTGCAGAACAGTTTAAGGGCAAAAAATGCAGCCAAAAGTTCAATGTAGTTTATGTGATGGGTGCATTCATCTGGCGACGATCTTCCTCCTGAAGATGTATCACCTAGTATAGCTCCCCATCTTTCTAGGAGTGCATCAGAGTATATAGTTATATCAATAGGAGGAATGAAAAGAAATCTAAACTCTCTTCAAGATGGATGACCCACCATCGTAACTCTATCAAGCCATCCTCAGAGACAGTCATAGTGGAATCAAAATTACCCTTAGCTCTTTTAGGAGCATCTTTTTTATCCATTTCAAGGTACCTATCATGAAGAGCCCCATACTGAACCCGAGGTAAGGAGGAGACTAGGCAACCAATAATCTTGGCTACCTGCTGGATAGGAATGTCTGCTGGATGTAGCATTATGTAATAAGGTTGATATTTTTACAAAGGAGTTAATATTTAATAAGTTGTTAGGAGGGTTGTGATTGATAAGTGGGCGTGAAGGACAGAGACTTGAAGTGAAAAGGTTGTAATTTGTTGGACTGAGTTTAGGGAATAAAAATATAAATATACGTATATGTTACAAAGAGAATAAACTTGAAACACTGGACATTCAATAATATCAAACAATTTTTTTTCCTTTTTTCTTATTTGTAACCTGGATAGTCATTGTTATCAAGTTAATGACAAATCCTAGGATAATTACCTCTTGAGAAGGGGAAGGTGTGGACTTATCAGGATGGATAACTAGATCTAGGCAGTCAAATGTTTCAACTGTGTCAATAGCATTTGTAGCACACTTAGCATATGTATCACCCTGCAGATAGAAGCCATCAATATACCCACTAATAATACGATTCATAGCTCTAAGCTTAGCCAGGGGTGGTTTCATAAGTTTATTATGTTAAGAACCTGATCATTTATTACAAGAGCAAAGAAAGTTTTCACTATATTATATCATATGAAATAGGATTCATACGCTTTTAAATGTCATTAAAAGCTTGTTGTCCATGTTGGCAAATGTCAAAAAATATTATTATTTGAATTATTTAAATATAAGTTACACTTGTCTCTCTTACAACAGAAACAGGAACACTTTAATGGGACGTAATTCAGCGAAGTCTCACAAATTATATAAACTATGCTGCATCTATTGTTTGCTATAGTTTACTCAAACTTGCACTATTTCAGACAAGTATTTACTGTGTTTTATGCAGGAAATGTTTGTTCATACTAAATCTCATTAAAGGTAAGTGATGCTTCTGTCTCTTACAACAACAACAGGACCCTTGGGATGGGATACCAGTTTGGGAGGGAAGTGATTTTCATTTTTACAAAAGGAGGTAAGAGTCTCCAGCTCCCCGCCTGCTTCAGTGTAGCACAGAATGAAAAAGGAATCCTTTTTCCTAACCCTAGTTAAAACCAATATTTTACAAATTTCGTAGTGAAATGCGACGCTGCATACCTCATGATCTTCTGGGACTTTTATTGTTGTCTTCAGATTTCCTTCCTTGGTGTATATTTGAACCGACGTATTATCGTGTGTTGGTATCATGATTTCATTCTGCTGGGAAATACTCAATGAAAATGCCTCACCCGAGTCGCGTTTAAACTTGTATTTCAATTGACACGTCTTGTCACAAACATACACATTTGGATCTTCGTATTGGATGATGATAATATCATCGTCTTTGCATATCGCAATCTTAACTAGATACGTACCGAGAAAATCCAATGTATGATTTGCTTTTACATTGTAATTCTCGTCCAATTTCGTCAACATGAATACTTGACCTGAACGTCTTCTCACCACGTAAACATTGTTATTCATATCAACAGCAAGCGCCTCTAAAATATTACCTGCAAATTCAGGTATTTTAACCGGTTTGATTTTTCCTGCCTCATGGATAATCATGATGTGGTCACGAGGCCCAGTAACAGGGACAGTAAGAACATCGCCCCTACAGTTCACAGCAGAGAAGTAGGGTATTATTTCTTCATCAAGGAACTGTCCGTAGGGAGGATGAGACAATTCCTCTCCCATAGACTTTCTTGTTGAAATTTCGTTCCAATTTCTTATTGGGTGAAAACTACGATCAGGAAGTTCAATCGTTGGCATGCAGGCGGACACTTCAAACGAATACTTGCCGCTGAATTTCCAAACATATTGAAACAACACATAGTTGATTAACATAACCGACTTGACGTTCTCCACTCGTTGAGTTTTATTCAACACCGATTTGACTCCACCGTTCAAATACACCGAGAATATCTCTTGAATGGCTAGTAAGCTATGAAGCTTCTTCAAAAACGACAAACACCCAGTGACTGCGGTCTCAGGACTATCGACATGTTCCAGTATTTCTGAAACTATTCGTAGCTTCGCAGCAAAAATTCGATCTTCGATACTAAATGCCTCATTCCAGAAAGCAGTGTTTGCTGTCTTGCGCGCATCTTTGAATCTTTTTCTCGCAGTTTCAAACTCTCTGTCCGAATTTATTTTAAGCTTTTCCATGGCGCAAGGAAGCTCTATTGCTTGGTTTAAGATACCAGACTGAATAACGCTCGGAGGTTCACTTGGTTCGTCCTGAGTTTCGCTCGCTTTCTGCTCGGAATTTGATTTATCAAGAGAAACACTGAGTAACTCAACTCCTTCTTCGAGCAAGTTATAACTGGCGAGTAAAGTTGATCTAGAAAGGCCATTGATTTTAGACTTGATATCATTTAACTCGCGTACGACAAACTTTCGAATTTCTGCATCGGTTACATCGCCGTCTTTGAGTTTGTCTGACGCCGAGTCTCTGACCTTATTCCATAATAAACCAACTGTTGAACTGAGAATACTTGACACAATTGAAGTCATAACGAGTTTCTGTACCGAAGACACAAGCTAATACTTAATTTTGACTGAACACGAACACAGGATAAACACAAACTCGTGCACGAACAATTCTTGTGTCGAAGTTGAGTGTTCCTGGTTGCTGCATCCAACTTATTCAAGGGTTGGTTAAATTTATAGTGTCAGAGTTTCTTTGTCTAAACTATATTCGAACAGGATATTGCATTATGCAAATACTGCACTATATTGATACTTCATTCGCAAAGGAAGTTTTGGCCACAATCATCTGGGAATATTTATTTGTTTTCAAAGTTATTAAGATTAGGTGTGTTATCGCGTGTCTGATCACATGAGCCTAGATTTCTAACGGAAGATGGTATCGTTGCTATTGGAAACGAAATATCCGTTGTTCTGAGCTGTGTCACCGTCCGGTTTTCCGCGAAATACGAAAATGAAACAATTCGTTATAATGGCGAAAAATTCCGACCGAAATTAGGTTTAAAACTAAGCTGGATTGCGCGTTGTTATATTTTGGTAGTGGCGGTTGTTGTAACTACTGAAATAGAGCTATTTTGTGCCCATGGTGGGTATAAATATTAACTTTTGATATTGTATGCACATTAAACTGATGGTATAGCTAACAGTAACGATCTTGCGCTCTGGCAATAATGAATATCTTTGGCATCGTTGCAATTAATATAAAGAGGAACTATAGAAACTGTAATAGCAGGTGACCAAGGTGGGATGATAATTGATGTCGAGAGATAATAATGTATAGACATTGGATGATAATAATGGACCATAACAAATAGCTATGTATGATAATGTATGACCGATGCATAACGGTGGACAATTATGGACAACGATGGATAACGATTATGACGAATGGAATAAAGGTGATAACTGTAGTGATGATTAATGAGAAATTGTGATGACAGATCACTTGTATTTCTTACCCGTTCTAGTAATATGGTATTGATTGGTACCAGTTTTTCCTTTTTCTGATGGTCCTTTGTGTTTGCCAATAGCATTTCATCCTTATTTACAGACCCACTGACAGTATTTCCAGCGTGAAATGACAGTTATCTACAAAGGTTGAAAGATTTGAGCACTATTAGTTGAGCAATCTCGCCTCTCACTTATCAAGTCTTGTGGGAAAACTGGTGTAATGCCAGAACAGAGATAAAATAATAACAGTTCACCGAACGTACCTTCACAAATTCTGCATCTCGACTGACAGAGATCAGGTGTGATTAGGCCCAGGTTTAAGTGTGCTGATACATGATTTTCTGGTAATGTCAACCGTCTTTTGAGGTCAGCTTGAAGTTTTAACTCAGCCAAGAGTCCTGGTTTGTGCTTGGCTCGATTGAACGAACTCAATAAATGCACGCCTTTTTAATAATTCGGGTCAAAAACTTGGGATTAATTTCAACCTGTCTTGACTTGACGAATTGTGCAGTCATGTAAGAGAGATGTTTGTATTGGAAAGATGTCTGTATTACGACCAAGTTTTCTTCTTTTGATAGATGCAAACAAGTAGATAAGTTATGGACGTTCAGATAAGAGCACGCATACATCATTACATCATTACTATTTCCTCGTTCACATCAATCAAAAGTTAAAATGTCTGTAGTGTAGAGATAGAGATGTTTTGTAAAGAGAAATGTCTGTATTAGAGAGACGTTTGTATTAGAGAGATGTCTGTATTAGAGAGATGTCTGTATTAGAGAGATGTTTGTATTAGAGACGTCTCTATTAGAGGATGTTTGTATTTGACAGATGTCTATATTAGAAATATGATACTCGTTTTGATATCAGTGCTAGTATTAATAGATGTCAATTATTTTTATTCATTTCAAATAATCATTAAACCCAAAGGTGGGCTATTCCTATTCAAAAATTAAAATAAATATATATACAATACTACACGGTAAACTCTCTATAAGAATAAGATTTGCACGGACGCAAGTCTTTTTTTTCCAATCTTTGTGACTTTTGTCATGCAACTTCCTACATACTAGTGGCTGTAATGTATATATATATATATATAGACACGGACAGTAATAGCTAAATATAGACTTGATATTGATTAGGGGATTGATTGACATTAATTGAGGGAGATCTAGTTATGTAAGGGATATAGAAAGATACATAGAAAAAGCGTAAGAAACAAGCAATATTACATTGGCGACGAAGACTAAAACAAGTGATTAAAACATATTATATAATGGCGACATATCTCACGCCTATGCCACCGTTTGACCCTGATGCTGACGCGGGAGGAAATATAGCGGCTAAATGGCGTACTTGGTTGGCAGATTTCAAAACATTTCTAACGGCGAGCAACATTACAAACAAGACACGCCAACGAGCATTACTTTTATACCAAGCAGGACCGCGAGTACGGGAAATCTTTCGACACTTTCCAGACCCTGGTAACGACGACGACTTCGATAAAGCGACGGAACTTCTCACCGAATACTTCGAGCCTCAAAAAAATCGATTATACGAAGTCTACAAATTTCGACAAGCAAAACAGAGCGACACGGAAACGATAGATCAATACCACACGCGTCTACGAACACTGTCAAAAAACTGTGAGTTTTCAGATGTAGAGTTCGAAATTATGGTACAAATTGTTATTGGAGGAAAGTCAAGTCGCGTGCGTAAACAAGCGTTGCGAGACCCCAAGTATGTTTTAAAAGATCTTTTGCTCGCAGCCAGGCGGGAAGAAATAAGCAAGACGCATGCAGCTGACATTGAAGGACATTTAGACAGCTGCAATATTCAAGCAGTTAAAACGCCAACCGCGAAAGAAACAAAACACAAGACATCCAATAAGACATGTTTTTACTGTGGTGGCAGCTACCCTCACACCAACAAACCGTGCCCTGCCAAAAACAAGACATGTGCCAATTGTGGTAAACTAAACCATTTTGCTAGCCAGTGCCGCAGTAGCAACACGAGAGAAAATAGACAAACTGGTAAACCACGCGAAGACCTACGACCAGTTAACACAGACCTCCAGGACAACACTAGCAGCGACAGTAGTGGTCCAGAATATTGTTACGCGGTCAACAACAAACAAAAACACCCGCAAGCGTCAATTGCTCTCAATGGACAAAGAGTAAAAATGACCATTGATACGGGGTCAAGCATAAATGTAATCGATAAACACACGTTCCAACAACTGCGAGATATCCGACTTCAGCCAACATCCGTGAAAGCATATCCCTTCAATTCCACAACACCTGTGAAGATGGAAGGAAAATTCCGCGTTTTAGCAGAGTCGAAACACAAATTCACGGTAGCTACCATATTTGTTACTTCTGACGACGGCGGTTGTTTACTTAGTTCTGAAACTGCACAAGAACTTGGACTCGTAAGTCTCCATTTAAATCAGATAAACAAGGAAACAGAACGTTCAAAAATCACACCAACAACGAGCGATAAAAACCTCGCACGCATCCTAGATAAACATGGCCCTGTGTTCTGTGGACTTGGGAAACTAAAGAACAAACAAATCGAATTAGTTATCGATGAAACCGTTTCACCAGTTGCACAACCGCAGCGCCGAGCACCGTTCCATTTACGCGGAAAAATTGAAGATGAAATACGCAGATTAGAACAGGATGACATCATTGAGAGAATACCCGAAGGAATTTCAACGGAGTGGGTTTCCCCAGTCGTCGTCGTCCCAAAGCGTGACGATAAGATTCGATTGTGCGTAGATATGCGAGTAGCAAATACAGCTATTCAGAGAACTAGACATCCCATACCCACTCTAGAAGCTGTCTCTATTGAGCTTAACGGAGCTCGGTTTTTCTCAAAACTTGACCTAACTCAAGCCTACCATCAACTGGAGCTGAACCCAGCATCTCGGGGAATAACAACTTTCTCCACTCATCTCGGTTTATATCGCTATAAAAGATTAAACTACGGCACAAATGCTGCAGCGGAACTCTTCACAACACACCCTACAGGAGACATTACAAGGAATTCAAGGAGCTAAAAACATCGCAGATGACATCATCGTGTTTGGAAATACTCGACAGGAACATGACCAAGCATTAGAAGAAGTACTTACACGTCTGCAAGAGAGTAACCTGACTCTCAATCTACAAAAGTGCAAATTCCTCAAAAAGAATCTTGAATTCTTTGGACTGGTATTCACAGAAAAAGGTGTTAGCCCAGACCCCAAGAAAGTGGACGCTTTCGCCAATACAAAACCACCAACAACAGTCGGTGAAGTGAGAAGTCTATTAGGAATGGCTAACTACAGTGCTAAGTTCATCAAAAACTACGCGACCATTACAGAGCCACTCAGAAAATTGACCCAAAAAAACGCTCGTTTTACATGGACGACAATACACCAGAAAGCATATGAAGACCTAAAGAGTGCTCTGACTAACAGTCCAGTTATGAGCCATTTCGATACATCCAAAGAAACCTCAGTCCTGGTGGATGCAAGTCCCGTTGGTTTATCTGCCATATTGACGCAAAAGGATCCAAAAAAAACGAAGACAACACTATCGCTTATGCCAGCCGAGCATTATCCCCAGTAGAACAACGGTACTCACAAACCGAGAGGGAAGCTCTCGCGATCGTGTGGGGCATTGAACATTTTCACCTTTACCTGTTCGGTGCACCTTTCAACCTAATTACTGATCACAAGCCATTACAGTTGATCTACAACAATCCTCGGTCCAAACCTCCAGCTAGAATAGAACGTTGGTTTCTAAGACTTCAGCAATACCATTTCAATGTTATCTACAAACCAGGCAGTGTTAACCCAGCAGATTTCCTGTCACGACATCCGCAATCGAAGATACCAAAACACAACCTTGCTGAAGAATACATAAACTTCATCTCGACTAATGCCGCGCAAACCACAATTCCAATACAAGTTATCAAGGAACATACGGAAAAGGATCCCAGTCTCAATGCAGTAAGAGAAGCAGTTAAGTCTGGTAACTGGGGCAGCAGTCATGTAAAGCCATTCATAAACATCAAAGATGAAATAACAGTGGACCATACAAATGGTGTAATCCTCCGAGGAACACGTATTATAATACCATCAACTCTACAAGCGAAGATAGTAAAACTTGCCCACAGCGGTCATCAAGGACTTGTCAAAACAAAAGCCTTGTTACGTCAGTATGCCTGGTTCCCTAACATTGATAAAGCTGTAAAAGAAGAGATCGATACCTGCTTTCCGTGCCAAATTAATGGTCCAACCGATCCACCCCAGCCTTTACTAACTCCAGAAACGCCGGACGGTCCTTGGCAAACTGTACATGCAGATTTCTACGGCCCGCTTCCCACCGGACAGTATATCATAGTGTTAATTGATAAATATTCAAGATACCCGGAGGCTGAAATCATCACAAGTACATCTGCTAAAGCACTTATACCAAAAACCGATGCTATCTTCGCGCGACATGGAATTCCACTGAAAATAAAGACGGATAACGGTCCTCCTTTCAATAGTAAAGAATTCAAAGATTATTTAACAAAGATTGGCGTAGAACATGAGACATCAACACCTGAATGGCCACAAGGTAACTCAGAAGCAGAAGCTTTTATGAAACCTTTGGCAAAAGCAATCAAGACCGCTCGTTCAGAACATCGTAACTGGGTCCAAGAACTTTCGAGGTTCCTGTTAAGCTATCGCACCACACCCCATTGTTCTACCAACATACCGCCCGCTCAGCTTCTCTTTAATCGGCCTGTCAGAGGAGTCCTACCCATGTTGAACCCAAAAGCTAAAGTACTAAACAGACATAAAGAAGCCAAATCGAATGACTCCAATGCCAAAGACAAAGCGAGAGAATACGCAAACAAACGAAGGAGAGTGGCGCCGTCAGAGATACAAGTGGGAGACACAGTCATTCTTAGACAGAAAAAGAAAAACAAATTTACAACCAAGTTCGAACCAACTCCTTACACGGTGCTTGAACGTAAAGGAGTGACAATAGTAGCTGAAAACCAAAGACATAAGGTGACAAGAAATGTATCGTTCTTTAAGAAGATACCAGACGCCGCAAAGGAATCCGAAGATGAAGATGATTGGAACGCACCGACAGGAAATGCACTCATCGAACGAGCAGCGGACGAACCAACGCCAGAACCAGTGGTGAGAAGGTCAACAAGGCAGCGTAGACAGAGAGAACTTTTTGGAAATGCAATAAACCCAAACTTGATAATTCATTAAACAAAGGGAGAGATGTAATGTATATATATATATATAGACACGGACAGTAATAGCTAAATATAGACTTGATATTGATTAGGGGATTGATTGACATTAATTGAGGGAGATCTAGTTATGTAAGGGATATAGAAAGATACATAGAAAAAGCGTAAGAAACAAGCAATATTACAGTGGCTCAATCCTAAAATATTGGGAATGCTAAGATATAGAATGAACATAAAACGTATCTTATTTCGTGAATTTATAGACATAATTCGTGAAATCTTTTCCGACACCAGACCAGCAGTCGTTGGAAGCACCATATTTGTCATATTCAATCATACTTCTTGCGCCCCAACACTCTCCGTAAAACTGCACAGCAAAATACTAAATAACAACATAATCAATGCTTGTTCATTGAAAAATGGAAGCGAAATTTATATTAGGTTAACGCAATGCAGTATTATTACTGTAAATATGAGAGGAATTGGTTCAAAATATCCATGTTGTGGATGGTCCAGTTATAATTGACTTTATTGAGGCCTGAGACAAACATGAAAGCCTTGCACTGGTCTGGTATTTTAATAATTTTATAAATACCTTGTATCCTTTGTCATAAGCAACACAGGCGCATTCTCTGACGGTCTTTTGCATGTCATACCAATCTATTTTATCCCGGAGATTCGCAATCAAGTCTGGCAAAGCTCTTTTATAACGATCGTTAAAACATCCCAAGTGTTGTACACCTAAATATATACGAAGAGCTGTGTTTGACGTTTGCCTTGTGTGTGGATTTCAAGAACCGAACAATTGTCATTTGAACAAAGAGCTTTTGTAAAGCTAGTTTAAGATAAGCTTGCTGTAACAAAGTATCTTTGTTTCAAAACATGAGCCCCTCTTTACTGTAGAAAGTTCACTTAAATATGTATCTTTGTTAATGGACACAAAAGTCATTGATGTGTACTTAATTTTATATTTAAAAAATTACAGTGAAAGTCGGTTGTTATCTGTTGTCCTAAATTCTGATCAATGGCCAGTCAACTTTTTTTAAATCGCATAGAACTCTTGTTCACGTTTGACCAAGCATTGATAGTTCATCAAAAAAAATCCCTCATGCAGAAAAATTAACCTTCGTTTGCCAACTCGCATTCTCGTTGAATCAATGTTTCAAATGCAAAACCACTGTTAGCATTAAAAAATGATTCCAATTTCTACCATCGCGAGGATCATGTTTTATTGAAGGATCAAGGCATTGTTGGTTTTGTCAAAGGCCCTCCTTCATCTATCGGAAGAACCAGTCGGGGACCCTTAAGTAGTTTCAGAGTCAATCAGAGATGCACATTAATTTGAGGACCATCGATGAACTAAGTGTAGCGACTTACCACAGGGCATTTCCTTGAAATGGATGTCATCCAAAGCCATGTCAGAATAAAAAGATCGGCCACGAATTGCCTCAAATTCCACCTAAATGAAAATTTGTGACGTAAGAATGTGAACAAGCAGTAGTTTTTCCACAGGAATAAAACGGTTTTAAATAAACATTCGAAGATCAAAGATGCTTGGAAATTATAAGAGCATTTCTTTCGAAATCCGATGTAAGGCATTGCCATACTTCCATGGATGACCCCAAAGTAATGTCGAAGAGTAAAAAAGTTATCAACTATAACGAAAATATCATACAAACCTGGTAACTAGTCATAGACACGTTAGATATTGTTGCGCTACCTAATATCCATCTGTTTCCCTGATCACCTTTCTTATCCCATATTATCCTCTTAGAACCCACAGGGTCTTTAATGTACACGCTGAGTTCTCCCATTGAGCGGCCATACATGTGATAGTACCAGGAAATGCAACGACATTGCGAGGGTGGAAACAGTTTGCTTGTTAGGAGTGCTGTGTCGTTCTCCTTGGCAGGGAAGCTGGCCTCGGTAAGAATGTAATGGCCTGGAAATTTGACGATAATGGAAATTATGGATAAGGCTGAATCGTCTTGGATAATGGTCGTAAATCATGGATATTTGTGGGATAATAGTGGATAGTGAGGATCAGGTGCACCGATTAGTAACGATAGAAAATAATAAATAACTGTTTGATAATGATGGATAACCATGGAAAGTGAGGGATAGAGATGGCTGATGAGTTGGGATCAAAAGGGGATGACAAATGATGATTATGTATCCCTGAAATTTCTTACCCGTGCCAGTAGTATGGTCTTGATTTGGACCAGTGCTCCCGGTTGGTGTTGATCCTTTATGTGCTTGCCAGAAATAATCCATGTTTTTATAACGGTTCCAATGACAGTAACTACCGCGCGTAAAATCACAGTTATCTACAAAGAAATAAAAGAATATTTCATCATTAGTTTAACGAGACTTCGCCTGAGCAGCTAAAACGCTCTTCAAACATGATGGGCAGGCAGAGACAAGAAGTTGTCTAACAAAGCTGAAATGAACCTATCCAAAAAACAAACCTGGGTTGCATGTACTGTTGGCGTAGCAATCTTTTTCTTCTTTCCCAACCCCTGGGCAGTCTTTCCCGCCATGCATCGGGCAGGATCTGAACATTTTCTGGATCGATGACGCTTGCAATTTTCATCGCATTCTGTCCAAGAGGACCAGCGACCCCAATGACCAGCAACAGGAGCTGAAACAAGAAAATAAAAGTGTTTAACTTAGGATAGACGAGCTCAGAGGTTGTATTTCTGAAAGGCTATTGCCAACCTCGCAAGCCATCGTGGGCCGTGGATCGAAGGTAGAAAAGCCTGGCTTGTTTCCGATGATTTCCGACCGAGGTTCAGTAGTTTGTGATTGGGTTGTAGGACCACAGGAGGTGGAACATGAAGAGAGGCTAGCAAAGGATACCAAGGCTGGGTGGGACAGTCGGGAACAACTAAAATTCCCTTGGCATGCTCCTGAATTATTTTCTTTACAGCCTGTAACAGAAAACTAAACGGCGGGAAACAATAAAATTTCAAGTCAATCCACGAAATAGAGAAAGCATCTACGAACGCTGCTCCAGGATCCGGCGGATAAGAGCAATATGTTGGAAACTGTTTTATATTTAAGTGTGATGCAAAAAGATCGATCTAAGTGTGAAAATTCAAGGTACTGAGCGCATTATGTAATGACAATGGTTTGGTTTCCATTCGCTATCTGGATTATGAAAATGACGAGATTCTTTGCGTGTTAACACATTCTGCGAACCAGGAATGTGAGCAGCAGTAAGCCAAATGTTGTATTTTATACAAACAAGATTCCCTGATTTCGCAGCTCATAGAGCGGCAAATACGGCTATGACAAGAACCCATGTTATTTATTACAGCTACTGCTGTGGTGTTATCTATCATGAGTTTCACATGCTTACACCACTTAAGAGTGGTGCAGAGCAGTTTAAGGGCAAAAAATGCAGCAAAAAGTTCAATGTAGTTTATGTGATGGGTGCATTCATCTGGCAACCATCTTCCCCCTGAAGATGTATCATCTAGTACAGCTCCCCATCTTTCTAGGGATGCATCAGAGCATATAGTTATATCAATAGGAGGAATGAAAAAAAATCTAAAACTCTCTTCAAGATGGGTGACCCACAATCGTAACTCTATCAAGCCATCCTCAGAGACAGTCATAGGGGAATCAAAATTACCCTTAGCTCTTTTAGGAGCATCTTTTAATATCCATTTCAAGGTACCTATAATGAAGAGCCCCATACTGAACCCCAGGTAAGGAGGTGACTAGGTAACCAATAATCTTGGCTACCTGCTGGATAGGAATGTCTGCTGGATGTTACATTATGTAATAAGGTTGATATTATTAATAACGGGGTTAATATATAAAAAGTTGTTACAAGGGTTGTGATTGATAAGTGGGTGTGAAAGACAGACACTTGAAATGAAGAGGTTGTAATTTGTTGGAGTGAGTTTAGGGAATAAATATATAAATATACGTATATGTTACAAAAAGAATAAACTTGAAACACTGGACATTCAATAACATCAAACAAAATTTTTTTAATTTTTTCCTCTTTTCTCATTTGTAACTTGGATAGTGATTGTTATCAAGTTAATGATAAATCCTAGGATAATTGCCTCTTGAGAAGGGGAAGGAGTGGACTTATCAGGATGGATAACTAGATCTATATAGGCAGTCAAACGTTTCCACTGTGTCAAGAGCATTTGTAGCACACTTAGCATATGTATCACCCTGCAGATAGAAGCCATCAATATACCCACTAATAATATGATTCATAGCTCTAAGCTTAGCCAGGGGTGGTTTCATAAGTTTATTATGTTAAGAACCTGATCATTTATTACAAGAGCAAAGAAAGTTTTTACTATATTATATCATATGAAATAGGATTCATATCCTTTAATTAAAATGTCATTAAAAGCTTATTGTCCATGTTGGCAAATGTCAAAAACATTATTTAAATTATTTAATATAAGTTACACTTGTCTGTCTTACAACAGAAACAGGAACACTTTAATGGGACGTAATTCAGCAAATTCTCGCAAATTATATAAACCATGCTGCATCTATTGTTTGCTTTAGTTAACTCAAAGTTGCACTATTTCAGACAAGTATTTTCTGTGTTCATTAAAGGTAAATGATGCTTCTGTTTTTTACAACAACAACAGGACCCTTGGGATGGGATACCAATTTGAAAGTGAAGGAATATTTATCCTTACAACAGAAGGTAAGAGTCTCCAGCTCCCCGCCCGCTTCAGGATAGCGCAGAATGAAACAGGAAACTTTGTTCCAAACCAAGGTTAAAACCAATATTTTACAAATTCGTAGGAAATGCGACGCTGCAATACCTTATGATCTTCTGGGACTTTTATTGTTGTTCTTCAGATTTCCTTCCTTGGTGTATATTTGAACCGCCGTACCATCGTCTGTTGGTATCATGATTTCATTCTGCTGGGAAATACTCAATGAAAATGCCTCACTCGAGTCACGTTTAAACTTGTATTTCAATTGACACGTCTTGTCACAAACATACACATGAGGGTCTTTGCCTTGGATGATGATAATATCATCGTCTTTGAATATTGCGATGTTAACTAGAGAAAAATCTTTGCCCTCGAGAAAATCCAATGTATGATTTGCTTTTACATTGTATTCTCGTCCAATATGGTCAACATGAATCCTTCACCTGAAAGTTTTCTCATTCTCACAACGTAAACATTGTTATTCATATCAACAGCAAGCACCTTAAAAATATAACCTGCAAATTCTTGTATTTTAACCCGTTTGATTTTTCCTGTCTCATTGATAATCATGATGTCATGAGACCAAGTACCACGGGCAGTAAGAACATCCCCCTGACTGTTCACAGCAGAGCAGTAGGGTATTTTTTCATCAAGGAACTGTTCGTAGGGAGGATGAGGCAATTCCTTTCCCATAGACTTTCTTGTTGAAATTTCCTTCCAATTTCTTATTGGGTGAAAACTACGATCAGGAAGTTCAATCGTTGGTATGCAGGCGGACACTTCTAATGAATACTTGCTGCTGAATTTCCCAACATATTGAAACAACACATAGTTGATTAACATAACCGACTTGACGTTCTCCACTCGTTGGGTTTTATTCAACAACGATTTGACTCCACCGTTCAAATACACCGAGAATATCTCTTGAATGCCTGGTAAGCTATGAAGGGTATCCAAAAACGTCAAACACCCAGTGATTGCGGTCTCAGGACTATCGACATGTTCCAGTATTTCTGAAACTATTCGTAGCTTCGCAGCAAAAATTCGATCTTCGATACTAAATGCCTCATTGCAGAAAGCAGTGGTTGCTGTCTTGCGCGCTTCCTCGAATCTTTTTCTCGCAGTTTCAAACTCTCTGTCCGAGTTGATTTTAAGCTTTTCCATGGCGCGAGGAAGCTCTATTGCTTGGTTTAAGATACCAGACTGAATAACGCTCGAAGGTTCACCTGGTTCGTCCTGAGTTTCGCTCGCTTTCTGCTCGGGATTTGATTTATCAAGAGAAACACGGAGTAACTCTACTCCTTCTCTTAAAAAATTATAACTGGCGAGTAAAGTTGATCGGGAAAGGCCATCGATTTTAGACTTGATATCATTTAACTCTCGTACGACAATCTTACGAATTTCCGCATCGGTTACATCGCCGTCTTTGAATTTGTCTGCCGTCGAGTCTCTGACCTTATTCCATAATAAACCAACTGTTGAACTGAGAATACTTGTCACAATTGAAGACATACCCAGTTTCTTTACTGAAGCGAAAAATTATGGCTAAACTTTGACTAAACACTGGTGAATATGCTCAAACACATTCAATCATATGATTCCTAACGATGTTTTTATCTACGTTCTTCCGGGAACTTCATCACATGAGAAACAGGCGAGATATGAAGGTTGTTCAAGTTTACAGTATAGAATTACCTTGCTTACATCGTCTACAATATATCAGGGAGCGATCTCGTATATAAATATCCCAGCTGTATTTCACTTTAGTCTTATGTCACTGCACGAGCCAAGTTTTATAGGAAAAGTTATAGACACGAGCGAGATGAAATCATTGCGTGTTCGTAGTTGAACAAAACACAGTTTCAACAGAACTAAGTTAGGGCTATAGGTATTTACAAAAGTACATAAATTAAGCATATAAAAGTTAATAATATATAGATACTTGACCTTACCGAATTCCTAAATTAGTCATCACACCAACAACAGTATTTGTGAAAAAATCTTGCAAGAAATTCGGACTAACAAACCGAAATCGCTTCTCTCGCCAGCACGCGTTTTTTCTCTCCGAAATTTCTTTGTTTAACCTCACGTAGGCCAACTTAAACTCTTAAAATGCACATGAGAGGGCAGAAAGTATGATCGGTTATATGCACCTTAACGCTGTACGATAGTCTTTATTTATCGCTGAACTGTCAAACAAAACTAAAGATTGAAGAAATACGATACAAATCACTGCAATTATTTCTAAAATCAAACCTGGGCGATAAATCAAGAAAGGAAAAGCATAAATATATGTGCTAGGAGATTTTGTTGCGGATGTCCGTGAATGAATAATAGCGGAATATGATCTAGCAGTTTAAATGTAATTTAGATTTAATGAGAAAGACTGATAGAAATAGGTTTCATTCACGGTAACTAAAGCACAATTGAAGTTTAACAGGAAAGTTTGCGCAACAAGCTGATAACCCGCACCTGCCCGACTCCTTCCCGTCCGCCTGCAACTCGCATAACAATAAGATTTGTCAAAGGTTATTACCACGCAATTGCAAGACGTTTGCTTCTTGGGAAAAAATGAATTATTTATATCGAATACTGTATAATTAAGGTAAACGACGATGATTATGTGCTTGGTGGATAACAATAGACGATTGTGGATGCCGATGGACAATGATGGACAACGATATAGATAGATGGGGTAAGGATACCCCGTGTTATTGCACGGTGGTGATGATGAGAAATGGTGATGATGAATCACTCCTATTTCTTACCAGTTCCAGTTGTGTTGTCTTGATTGCTTCCAGTGTTACGGATTTGCGTTGGTCGTCGTTGACGGAGGAAACTGTGGAACCTGTAAATATTGAAGTCAGTGTGACCAGATCTGGTACATTTTCATGGATAACGATGGATCGTTACGTATAATTGAAGATAATGATCTTGTGCATCGATGGATAACAACTGGCAATCATGGACAATGATGGAAGCGATGTAGAGTAATGAGGTAATGACTATTCATAATAATGATGGTGGTCATGAAATCACTCTTATTTCATACCTGAGTCTGTAGTGTGGTCTCGACTGGGTCCAGTGTTCCTGGATTGTCTCAATCTTCTCTTTGTTTGTCAATAGCAGCGCTGGTTTTATCACGGACCCAATGACAATATTTACCACGCGTAAAATCACAGTTATCTACAAGGAATGAAAGAGTTGTACATCATCAGTTGAGTTAGCTCTCACCAGAATAATTGCTTATCAAAACCTTGCGAGTAAACTCGTGTTATACCAGAACATGAATAAAATAATTACAATACAACATTCTCTCTTTAAAATGAAAATCCAGCATGTCGAAAGACAGGCATCAGATGTAATGTAACAAAATTTAAGTGTGTGTAGTTTGTGAAGTTTTTCTTTGCAGAGAGTTTCGACTGCCTCTTGAGGTTGTTAACTCAGCCAAGAGTTTGAACTCGGCTCAAATGAACGAACGAATGAATGAATAAACGAATGCAGTAATCGGATACGCTCGAGTCATTTGTTAAAGTAGTCCATGCATACCATCAGATATTTGTTTGCTTCTTCTGATTTCGGTTGATGTCTACACAGATTCTTTCGATTGGTGCTCCAACTAAATAGGTCTTAATGGGAGCCTTTCTAAATTAGTAAGCCTCCTTATTCATTTGTTCAAAAACTGTCTTTCCAGAATCACATATTCGTGCAACTAGATTGTCGCGGTTTATCAATTGAGTTTCTCTCTCTCTTTCTTTTGCACCAACGTCACTACTTTGTTGTCCGCTATCGTTGTTTATGAGCAAGCTTTCGCGTGTTTCTTTCGCGTGTTTATTAGCTGGATCCTGACCCCTTGCCCACCCAGCTACCCTCCGTTTCCCTGAATTCGCGTATTCCGCTCTGTTGACGCACTTCTGCGATCATTCCGCAATTCTTGGCGACGATTTTCGAGATTTCCTTCAAGTGGTCGATTTCTCTGTTCCCAGTTTTTCTCTTCGTTTTCATTAATGGGTTGATTCATTCTTGATCGGTGGTAATCAGGGCATTCCTTCTGCAAGTGATTCCCACGACACGTTCAGCATTTTCGCAGAGGTGAAGTTGATCTGTTAAACCTTGTATTCATGTCTGGCTGTCTGCCCATTTTCCCGGTGAAATTTCTCATTTCTTTTGTTAATTCATTTAGTTGATCCATCATACTCTTCCACGGAGTGGTTTTGATTATCGAGTTTGGTTTCGGGGTTCTTCAATTCGGATCTCGCGCACATACCGCGACCGTCGTTTGCTGGCCAGTGCGAACGACTCTAACTCCAAGGCAATTTCCAAGGCTTGTCGCAGTGTAGTTTCAGAGTGGTCTGCTCTGAGCAATTCGTAAGCGAATCTCCTCGTCAAGCACCGCATCCACAAAATGATCCTCAGCCAAGGCTTCAATCATTTCTGACGTGCCATTAGGATATGCAAGTCGAAGCAATCTTTCAATGTCTCCCGCCAATTCTGCGAGGCTTTCGTCGCAACGTCGTAAACGATTTCGTAAAGTAGCTCGATTTAATTCAGACTGACACAAGGTCCCGTAACGGCGATCTAATGCTTGCAACAGAGTTTTGTAGTCACGTCTACTTGAATCTGACAGACAATTTAAGATGTTTACTGCTTGCCCCTGCAAACTGGTTGAAAGAAAAGCAGCCTTTTCCCGATCGTCCAAGCCATTTATATTTCTGCGACAATTTCAAATTGTGTTCTATATGCATCCCAGGACGTTTTGCCATCATAATTAAATGTTGTTGGTCTCTGCGTTGGTTTATGTACTTCATGTAATATTGATGTATCGCTCTTTGAACTGTACTCGCCCGATTTTCTTCTACCGAGTTGTAAAATGAGCTCGGTTTTTTCTTTTGCGTCGCGAGTTTACAAGTTTTTGATTATTTGATAACTTTGGTATTTCTCCAAAAGTGTTGTCAACCGGTTTTACTCGCACGCGCCCGATTACTTGAGGTGTTGAGGCACTTTGTATGCAAGAAAGTTTATCATCAATGTCTTTGCTAATCTTTTGGATAAATTCCGGTTTAATTTCTTGTTTCATATCCTCGATCCTCGACGCCAGAAGATTTGAGTACATATCTAAAGCTTTTTCGTCTTTAACTTTCCCTTCTTCGATGATCTCTCGTCTCTTTTTGTCAAATCTACAGTAAATATCCGCTTCAAAATCACTTAACCAACGAATAATTGTTAAAACTTCATTCGCGAATTTCTCCTTTAATCCGTCTAATAATTCTGTTTGTGTTCGCTGCCAATCTCTTATCCCCTCAATGAACTGCTGTTGCATTACTTGCTGCGTCTTAATAATTCCCTTCTGCTCGGTTAACAAAACACATATTTCTCTCGCCTTCATTCCCGTGTTTCAATAACAATACCGAGTTGTTGTTTTCGTTCGTCCACAACTTGTTCTGACTGATTCTCAATCTGGCCTTCCGCCGCTTCTTGCGATCAAAAACAACACTAGAACCTACACTGCATGTAATCGATGTCAATATACAGGGTGTCTCAAAAAAAACACGACTACTTAAATATGCAAGAATATTAATATTGTTCGGGTTTGCACCATAGTTCAGCTAAAATGACTGTTAGCATTTTAAATGAAGGATTAAGAGCCATTTTCAATTCCTAGAGGTGCTTATCTATTGCGCTTTAGAGCTGTATTAATGTTCTTGCATATTTAAGTGTTGCGTTTTTTTTGAGACACCCTGTACACTTATTCTAATTTGCATGCTCATTAATCACACTTCATTACTTAATTGTGCTAATGCACTACAATTATATATCCTAGGAACAATTAACGTTTTAAGAACCCATGTTATTTATTACAGCTACTGCTGTGGTGTTATCTATCATGAGTTTTACATGCTTACACCACTTAAGAGTGGTGCAGAACAGTTTAAGGGCAAAAAATGCAGCCAAAAGTTCAATGTAGTTTATGTGATGGGCGCATTCATCTGGCGACCATCTTCCCACTGAAGATGTATCACCTAGTACAGCTCCCCATCTTTCTAGGGGTACATCAGAGTATATAGTTATATCAATAGGAGGAATGAAAAGAAATCTAAAACTCTCTTCAAGATGGGCGACCCACCATTGTAACTCTATCAAGCCATCCTCAAAGACAGTCATAGAGGAATCAAAATTACCCTTAGCTCTTTTAGGAGCATCTTTTTTATGCATTTCAAGGTACCTATAATGAAGGGCCCCATACTGAACCCCAGGTAAGGAGGAGACTAGGTAACCAATAATCTTGGCTACCTGCTGGATAGGAATGTCTGCTGGATGTTACATTATGTAATAAGGTTGATATTATTAATGATAGGGTTAATATTTAATAAGTTGTTAGGAGGGTTGTGATTGATAAGTGGGTGTGAAGGACAGAGACGTGAAGTGAAAAGGTTGTAATTTGTTGGACTGAGTTTAGGGAATAAATATATAAATATACGTATATGTTACAAAGAGAATAAACTTGAAACACTGGACATTCAATAACATCAAACAAAATTTTTTTAATTTTTTCCTTTTTTTCTCATTTGTAACTTGGATAGTCATTGTTATCAAGGTAATGACAAATCCTAGGATAATTACCTCTTGAGAAGGGGAAGGAGTGGACTTATCAGGATGGATAACTAGATCTAGGCAGTCAAATGTTTCAACTGTGTCAAGAGCATTTGTAGCACACTTAGCATATGTATCACCCTGCAGATAGAAGCCATCAATATACCCACTAATAATATGATTCATACATAGCTCTAAGCTTAGCCAGGCATGGTTTCATAAGTTTATTATGTTAAGAACCTGATCATTTATTACAAGAACAAAGAAAGTTTTCACTATATTATATCATATCAAATAAGATTCATATCCTTTAATTAAAATGTCATTAAAAGCTTATTTATTGTCCATGTTGGCAAATGTCAAAAAACATTATTATTTCAATTATTTAAATATAAGTTACACTTGTCTCTCTTACAACAGAAACAGAAACACTTTAATGGGACGTAATTCAGCAAAGTCTCACAAATTATATAAACCATGCTGCATCTATTGTTTGCTTTAGTTAATTGAGAGTTGCACTATTTCAGACAAGTATTTACTGTGTTTTATGCAGGAAATGTTTGTTCATACTAAATCTCATTAAAGGTAAGTGATGCTTCTGTCTCTTACAACAACAACAGGACCCTTGGGATGGGATACCAGTTTGGAAACCCATGAATCGCTATCTTCACAACAGAAGGTATAAAGAGTCTTCAGCTCCCCGCCTGCTTCAGGGTAGCACAGAATGAAATAGGAATGCTTTGCCTTAACCCAGGTTAAAACCAATATTTTACAAATTTCGTAGTGAAATGCGACGCTGCATACCTCATGATCTTCTGGGACTTTTATTGTTGTCTTCAGATTTCCTTCCTTGGTGTATATTTGAACCGCCGTACGATCGTCTCTTGGTATCATGATTTCATTCTGCTGGGAAATACTCAATGAAAATGCCTTACTCGAATGACGTTTAAACTTGTATTTCAATTGACACGTCTTGTCACAAACATACACATGAGGGTCTTCGTGTTTGATGATGATAATATCATCGTCTTTGCATATTCGGATCTCAACTTTAGAAAAAGTTATGTCCTCGAGAAAATTCAATGTATGATTTGCATTTACATTGTAATTCTCGTCCAATATCGTCAACATGAATACTACATTGAAACGTCTTCTCACCACGTAAACATTGTTATTCATATCAACAGCAAGCGCCTTTAAATTGGCCGTTTTTATACTACAGACGATAATGTCGTCCGGACGTTAATATGGTCTCAGACGTTAATGTCTTCTAAGATAAAGACGGGATAGCTATGACAAGACGGAAAATTGATGGTGCCACAAACCGTGCAATAAATTTGAGAAAAGAGACTGGGTTCAATCCAGAGAAAAGGACCGGGTTTCGATCGGAAGCGACCTGGACACAAGTATTCTGGCGCAAAACAATTGTGCGAAAAGGAAATACTGACAACAAGGTAATATCTACAATAAAAACATTCTAAAATTTAAATAATGGCATGTACTTCACTTACTACGCAGCAGTTTATGAAGTCAATTATTAGAAGGCGACAGGAAAAGCAAAAAATGGAAGTGGAAATGTTTTTAAGAAACAAAAATCGAGCAACGAAGCGGGTTTTATTAGAAATTGACGATGAGCAAGAAATGTTGGGGGCGATTGGTTTTGTGTTCTGTGGTAGCAAGAAAGAAACCTAGAAAGTTACGAGATCAAGATGAAGCAAGAGATACTTCGTGGTGGGAACATGGATACAAAAATTGGAGTGATGCTGCGTTCAAAAAGCGCCTACGAATAAATAGAGATACATTTCATTTTTTGCTGGGAGATATAAGAAGCAAACTTGTAAGAACTCCCACTCGTTTCAAACCGCGTCCTATTCCCCCGCACACTAGGCTAGCAATTTGTCTATACAGGCTGGCGCATGGGTGTACCTTCAGTACCCTAGGAGACCTGTTTGGTGTAGCTGAATCAACTGCTTCAGTCATTTTTAATGAAGTATGCAAGATATTGGTTTCAACATTTTATGACAAATATGTTTATTTGCCACGAAACCAGTCAGAGTGGAAAGAAGAACTCCGAAATTTCCTCGAGAATTGGGAATTCCTATGTGTTGGGGCATGGGATGGTTTCCATGTTTACGTCAGCACAAAATTAAAAAATTACTTTAGCTTTCAAGAAGCGTTACTCAGTCTCTTCCATGGGATTTGTTGCTGCAGACAAGAGGTTTTATTGGGCAGCTGTTGGGGCACCTGGATCAACACATGACTCAAGGTTACTCCGGAGCTGCACCCTATTTCATGAAATTCAACAGGGACATGTCTTTCCCAAGGCTTCTCTAAGAACAAATGATTATGGAGATATACCCATCACAACAGTGGGTGATTCAGCTTTTCCACGTTACCCCTGGCTGATGAAGCCATATAATGAAAATACAAGAGATCCTATTAAACGCTATTTTAACAAAAGACTATGTTCAGCTCGGGTTGTTACAGAACATGCCTACGGAATGCTTAAGGGACGATGGAGAGTACTATATAAGAAGACTGAGTGTAGGTTGAGAAATATCAGGCACATAATTATGGCTTGCATAGCTCTTCATAACATTTGCATTCAACGAGATGACCCTTGTAGACCTCGGTGGAGGCTGGAGGTAAGCAAATTGGACCTTATCAGGAGCAAGGACACCAGGGATCAAAATACAAATGAGGCAGACCAGGTCAGAATGACCATTACTGATTGGCTTTGGGATATTCAACAGAAAAGGCAACTGATAGGGTAAAGGATATAACTGTCTGAAGACACCACACTGGGTGAGGGTAAAAAATTAAAACCTTGAATTAATTAGAAGACAGAAAGTTTGAAGCACAATGTAATAAGTTTGCAATCTATGTTTTTAGAAAGCTTTTAGAGAGAAGTAGTGAAGTAGGGCAGCAGTATTAAATCCTATGTTCAAACATTTGCTTGCCAATACTTAATATTTCTGCAGGTTTTTTTGGTATAATGAAATATGTTGGGTGACCAAATAGTAAATTGTCTAAATTAGCAGGGACCACAGTTTGTAGTATAAAATATTTTTTGCCAGAACCATAACATCATTGGTCATATAGTCAAATAGTACCTTTGAGCAAACCACCAACTTATTGATATGAACAGTACAGTATCTTAACAAATATATATTTCACAAATAAACTATAAATTATGATGACATATTGTTAGACTTTTCAGCAGTTTGCCGGTGTAAGATATAATTAGGGAGGGTAATTAGGCTTTAAATAAATTGTTTGGTATTAACAATGAAATAAGGTGTATGCCTATGGAACATTGCTTTTTATTGAGTTAAGCCAATAAAAGGCAATGTTGAAACTGTTCTTTAGAATACAAACTATAGTTTCTTTCAAAAGTTCTTGGTTTAGATTTTCCAAGCATAAATGTCAAAAAACCCCTTTTAAAACAAGAATAAAATACAGCAATCTGAATGGAAATGCTAGTCCAAGTCTTCATGTGATCAATAAAAAGGTTTTAAACCTTTTTAACCCTTTCTATTAAAACCATCCAAATTGGTATAGTGTGGCTGAGGAGAGGATGCTTCATTAAAGGTACTCAGTGGATATGCAACATCAGGTATGACCCAAGGTGAAGCATTTTGCTGTGGTTGCAAAGGGTGTTGGACAGGATGCTGTAGGCGAATCATCATCTCCATGAGTTGCATTTCATGCTGTCTGTTTAACTCTGCTTGTTTTTCTTGATACTGTAGAAAAGTTTCTTCTCTCTTTCGTTCAGCTTCTGCCCACATTTCCATGCGTTTTTCCTGTGATTTTTGGAGATTATCAAAGCTGGATGCCAGTTTAGCAATAGCATCCTTTGAGAAGTCACTTTACGTTTTTTGGGCTGCACAAATACACTGGACTTCACAGCCTCTTTCTTTGATACTTCTTTAGCATTGGAAGAACTGCAATTTCAGTAAACATTTTGTTGGAATACAGACCTCACCTATTTTTATGTCTTACAATTAGCATGTATTACTTTGCAATTAGCCATAATTTTTGTAAAGCATTATGATTTTAGTTAAATAATGCACTTGTCATTGGGAACCCCCCACCCCAGGAAAATATGGGGCATACCTAGGGAAAGGTTTAGCGTAAGGTGGCGAAGGGGAAGGTAAAGGAGATTTGCAATTGTAAGTATATACGAAAGTTGAATAAAGTTTTCGTTATTAATATATAATTTAGTAATGGTCATTCAAGCATCTCCAAGTATATCAAAATATATAAATATTTAAAATCTATTCATGAATGAATCTCAGAGCTAAGACAACATTTAAAAAAGCTATAAACACACACACATTAAAATGTATAGGTGGGGCTTAGACTAAAAGTTTGTCCCCAAAATGTAGGGCTTTTTTTTTGAAATGATGAAAAACCTAATGCCCCACATTTCTCCGGGGTGTAGTCTCCTATGCAGTCTGATCGTGATTGTTAGGTGGAGAATCCCTCCCATTGGGGTGAGGAGGGTGGGGGTTCCCAATGACGAGTGCATAACAGAAAGAAATAGAGTGAGGTGTATTCATATTGCTGTAATTTTTCATTCACTCTACAATCCACCCTGTCTGTGCCTTGTGAGTTGTAACCCAGTAAGCTATTTCTATTCAGTAACCTATAAAGTTAGGGGGTCATATTTCAAAAAATATGCTTGTAATTATAAATCTAGTAAGTTACAAGACCCGTACAGTACCTGTTATTGCCTTCATCCTCATCTGCTGAGGAGCAGGTTTGATCCAGGTTTGTTGATTCTGTCCCATCAAAAGATGAGGTGTTTGACCCAATTGATAAAGGACTTGGCTGCAGATCTCTTGTTGAAAGTTGTATTTTGTTACTTTCGAATTCTTTCCCATCGTCACTTTTAGCATAATCACTATCTTCGCTTAGACTGGAGTTCAGATCATCTGCTTTTGTAGCAAGTTTTAATTTCGCGTTGGTTTCAGATAGTATAGGGTCTATGATGTGAAACCATTCCGGTTCGTCGAAAGATGCTTTCCCGCTTCCTGACTTTGCTCTATCAGTGTATTGTTTCCACTTGTCTTTCATCCATTTGTACTTTGCTCGTAGCTTGGGTATTGACGTATCGATCGTCTTTCGCTTTTCTTTTTTCCTGGACTTAGAGGGTTGCTCAGTTTCATTTTGTGTTGTTTCAGTAGTTGCCAACGTTTGTGTTCGAAGCTTTTCATCAAATTCTTTTTTTATACTTTCAAATACATGAATGTTGGCCGATTTTTTTAGTGCCAGAGACTCCAATGTAAGTGCAAAGTCATTTTCGTCGTCTGCAAGAACAAGTGCGAACAGTTTAAGCTCGAATGAATTCCACTTTGGACCACGAGTCTCTCTCTTTTTGGACGCCATGTTTTTTCTGCGCTCAGCCTCGATTTCATTCAGCTGATAATTTGCGTTTGGGTCGTCATTATAATGCCTTCACGTTTTTATATTGCAGACGATAATACCGTTAGACGTTAATTTCGTCTGTAAGTGCGTCTCATAGACGCTCTTAACTTAAGCCGACAATGTCGTGTGACGGTAATGTCGCCTGCCTTACTGACCGTATTTATACTGGACGTTAATATCGTCCGAAAACGTTAATGTCGTCTACGACGACATTATCGTCTGTAGTATAAAAACGGCCATTATAACCTGCAAATTCAGGTATTTCAACCCGTTTGGTTTTTCCTGTCTCATGGATAATAATCATGATGTGGTCACGAGACCCAGTATCAGGGACAGTAAGAACATCCCCCTGACTGTTCACAGCAGAGAAGAAGAGGTTTATTTTTTCATCAAGGAACTGTTCGTAGGAAGGATAAGGCAATTCCTCTCCCATAGACTTTCTTGTTGAAATTTCGTTCCAATTTCTTATTGGGTGAAAACTACGATCAGGAAGTTCAATCGTTGGCATGCATGCGAACACTTCAAACCAATACTTGCTGCTGAATTTCCAAACATATTGAAACAACACATAGTTGATTAACATAACCGACTTGACGTTCCCCACTCGTTGACTTTTATTCAACAACGATTTGACTCCACCGTTCAAATACACCGAGAATATCTCTTGAATGGCTGGTAAGCTATGAAGCTTCTTCAAAAACGACAAACACCCAGTGATTGCGGTCTCAGGACTATTGAGATGTTCCAGTATTTCTGAAACTATTCGTAGCTTCGCAGCAAAAATTCGATCTTCGATACTAAATGCCTCATTCCAGAAAGCAGTGGTTGCTGTCTCGCGCGCTTTCTCGAATCTTTTTCTCGCAGTTTCAAACTCTATGTCTGAGTTGATTTTAAGCTTTTCCATGGCACGAGGAAGCTCTATTGCTTGGTTTAAGATACCAGATTGAATAACGCTTGAAGGTTCACCTGGTTCGTCCTGAGTTTCGCTCGCTTTCTGCTCGGGATTTGATTTATCAAGAGAAACACTGAGTAACTCAACTCCTTCTTCTAGGAAATTATAACTGGCGAGTAAAGTCGATCTAGAAAGGCCATCGATTTTAGACTTGATATCATTTAACTCTCGTACGACAATCTTTCGAATTTCTGCATCGGTTACATCGCCGTCTTTGAATTTGTCTGCCGTCGAGTCTCGGACCTTATTCCATAATAAACCAAGTGTTGAACTGAGAATACTTGTCACAATTGAAGACATACCGAGTTTCCTTACTCCAACACAAGTAAATACAAGACAATATTTCAAAGCATATTCATTCTTGCGTTGAATTCCTCACAATCTTGTGGTATGTTCATCCTGTAATTTTACCATATGGAAATTTCCAGGCCGGAATCCCGCTAAGTTTCTTCACCTACAATATGTTAGTGCGGGCTTTTTGTACAAATATTCCTGTCACTTCATTCACAGAGTTTCCTAGGATCATCTTAACACAATATTCTTTTCCATGATATCGAACTGGGATCAGAGAAAAGTATATTTGAACGAGATCTACGTATCTTTGATAATGCTTGAAAAAATTCAAAGTGTTTTTATCGTATAAAGGACGTGGCGGGGATCCTGATGATTTGTGTCACTTTCTTTCATTGAGAAGTCTCCAGCCTAGTTCCCACGGTTTAAAATATTGCTCATTTTAATAGAGCTATCAATCAAATTTTAAAGCAAAGTAAATCAGGTGCAGACTGTTGCTGACACAAGGCTTGACGTTCCCACTTGAAAAGTGAAAATCAAATTTTCTATGATTATGAGTTGAACAATAATAATACATTTAAGAAAAATGATAGATTAAAGTTATTTCGAGCATGAATTCAACGCTTATTGTTTACTTGTTAGAGAATAAATTCATTCCAATGTGGGGGCGTTTGTCATGTCCACTGATCTGAAATAAGACTGGATAAGGCATCTATAGAAGGCAATGACAAAAAGGGAAATGCCTTGGGAACGACGTTGCTATAGAAGGCAAAAGTGAAGCCGGAAGTGATCGGCCGCCACCCGATTCAAAGGCCCTACTTTCGTATCATTTAATATAGATTTCTATTACAGAACCGGAGTTTTTTGCGTTTTTTTACCTTGTCCACGTTTCTGCCCAGGCCAATTTTACAATCACAAACATAGAAGCATACGAGAAGAAATTTGAGCAAAAAATTTGGAATATTTTGGCTTCATAACGCCGCGAAAACGGATTTTACAACTTCGCGTCTTGGACATCGTTTTATATCAACACCACTCAAAGCGAGCTCGTTTTGATATTTTGATACAAAATCAACTCAAAATATAGAATTTCTGTTCTTGGACAAATATTCTCAGAAAATCTGAAGAAACGAAGCGGCTTTATTGCGAACAGCAGTGTACCGAGAGGTTAGTTTTCAAAACACTGAGGATACTAGCTTCTACTATAATTATTATTGATGGTTAAAGAGAACAATTGAGTTCTTTCCTATGTTTCCACAGGCATCTAAGATGATATAACCTGGTTCCTTAAAAAATAGCCAAATTTACCAATGGCATTCATCTTGCTAAGCTCATCAACCTTGACTTGAAAAATATGTCAATTATAAGATTGCTATTGGTTTATCTGTGGAAAATACAATAGACATGTGATGAGAAAGGAACAATTTTTTGCATAAATCTACCTCAACATAGTTAGTGAGTTGTATTGTAGTTTTATGTGGTCTCCAAAGAATATACATGATATTCTATTAGCTGTGATTGCTCTTGGTTCTACTTTGGATGCACCAACTACAAAGTTATTGCAATTAAAATACCAGGGCAGCCTTGAATTCTTAAACCAACACAAAGTTTCATGTTTGACACAAGCAGAATATAATCACATTCACAACCTGGTCAAACATATTGCAAGATGTTGTTGTATTGGAAACATAGGAAAGAACTGAATTGTTCTCTCTAACCATCAATAATAATTATAGTAGAAGGCTAGAAGCTAGTATCCTCTGAGGATACTAGACAGTGTTTTGAAAACTAACCTCTCGGTACACTGCTGTTCGCAATAAAGCCGCTTCGTTTCTTCAGGTTTTCTGAGAATATTTGTCCAAGAGCAGAAATTCTATCTTTTGAGTTGATTTTGTACCAAAATATGAAAACGAGCTCGCTTTGAGTGGTGTTGATATAAAACGATGTCCAAGACGCGAAGTTGTAAAATCCGTTTTCGCGGCGTTATGAAGCCAAAATATTCCAAATTTTTTGCTCAAATTTCTTCTCGTATGCTTCTATGTTTGTGATTGTAAAATTGGCCCGGGCAGAAACGTGGACAAGGTAAAAAAACGCAAAAAACTCCGGTTCTGTAATAGAAATCTATATTAAATGATACGAAACTAACGAAAGTACTAAGTAGGCCTTTGAATCGGGTGGCGGCCGATCACTTCCGCCTTCACTTTTGCCTTCTATAGATGCCTTATCCAGTCTTATTTGAGTCTAGGTAATTGTCGAGAGTCGAGAGTCGAGAGTAAAATGTCGAGAGTCGAGAGTAAAAGGTCGAGAGTCGAGAGTAAAATGTCGAGAGTCGAGAGTAAAATGTCAAGAGTCGATTTCGCGCACAAAATGATGTTGTCTATTTATGTGTTAGGTTTACTTTTACTTATATTCATAGCACGTTACCTATGCCAAGAGACTATGGTGACACTGTTTTTTTATCAATTGACGCTTTATGTTTCAACTTCCGACCTGGATGCGTCAAGTGACAGAACTCGACGCACACCTTGCGCTTTTTGTCTCGTTTATCAAGCGCGATCGATTCTGTCTTTAAAAGTGTTGCAAAAATATAAAAGAATGTTGAAACGGTTATATTCCGATATTTTGAGCGGTAACTCGGGAAACTCGGGCGAGGAAAATAAATACCAAATGAGTCCGAAGACGTGGCTCTGGCGAAAGCCCTAGAAGCGAGCAACGTAACGTAAATGAAATATACTGCGACTTGTTCATCAAACAAACACGCCCTTTTCACACTAGTTTCTTTTATAGACTTTTACTTTTAGACTTTTACCTGCTGTGATTGACCTTTATCTGAAGGGTCAGATAAAGGAAGGCAAGATCTATATAACACTTACAAACATCGCTGTCTGTGGCGTATTCAATGCAGGCATTTTATTTCGTGGAGGTCTACATGCATGTGTGTCAGAAATGCTAAAACGCTCAGAAATATGAGTATATAATCTTTAACAGAATCGATCGCGCTTGATAAACGAGACAAAAAGCGCAAGGTGTGCGTCGAGTTCTGTCACTTGACGCATCCAGGTCGGAAGTTGAAACATAAAGCGTCAATTGATAAAAAAACAGTGTCACCATAGTCTCTTAGCATAGGTAACGTGCAGTGAATATAAGTAAAAGTAAACTTAATACATAAATAGAAACATCATTTTGTGCGCGAAATCGACTCTCGACATTTTACTCTCGACTCTCGACATTTTACTCTCGACTCTCGACCTTTTACTCTCGACTCTCGACTCTCGACACTTACCTAGACTCGTCTTATTTCAGATCAGTGGTCATGTCGAGAAAAGTGAGTGTACAGGGAACCCAAAAAAAACAATGAAAATGACTGGTAAAATGCATCAAGTTTTCTCTAACGAGACAGTCTAAACAATTCAAGGTGGAGAATACTAACGCTCTTTCCGCCTGTTTGGCGAAGTCTTTTTTTTAATTTCTCACTCAGCACGAACGTAAATAACTATTATGACATCTGACCTTAGCCAGATTGAAATGAATGAATAGTTCCAAAAGCTCTGGGTATAAGGACCCTTATTTAAAAACTCGTAACCTATATCGACACGATTACATCTATCAAAAGACGAAAATCTCAACAGAGATCTCCGCAACCATGATAATGAAGACGAGAATGATGATTAATGTTCAGGGGTGTTGATGTATAATTATGGATGGGTTGGTATGATTAAATATGATAATCTTGTGCATCAATGGATAACAATTGACAATCATGGAACAATGATGGAAGTGATGTAGAGTAATGAAGTAATGGTGGTCATGAGATCACTCTTATTTCATACCTGAGTCTGTAGTGTGGTCTCGACTGGGTCCAGTCTTCCTGGATTGTCTCAATCTTCTCTTTGTTTGTCAATAGCAGCGCTGGTTTTTATCACGGACCAAATGACAATATTTACCACGCGTAAAATCACAGTTATCTACAAGGAATGAAAGAGTTGTACATCATCAGTTGAGTTAGCTCTCACCAGAATAATTGCTTATCAAAACCTTGCGAGTAAACTCGTGTTATACCAGAACATGGATAAAATGATTACAATACAACATTCGCACTTCAAAATCAAAATCCAGCATGTCGACAGACAGGCATCAGATGTAATCTAACAAAATTTAAGTGTGTGTAGTTTGTGAAGTTCTTCTCTGCAGAGAGTTTCGACTGTCTCTTGAGGTTGTTAACTCAGCCAAGAGTTTGAGCTCGGCTCAAATGAACGAACGAATGAATGAATAAACGAATGCAGTAAATATACCTGAGTTACACGAGCTGTTGATATCACAATTGTTTATCTCTTCACACGCACTTGCAATAATTCACATCATTAACAGAGGATGAATCTTAACCATTCCTGACTTGACGAATTGTGCAGTTGAAAATATGTTCATATCAGGGAGATGTCTGTATTGAAGAGGTGCATGTATTAAGACACGTTTACATTTGCAATTGTTGCTGTCATCTTCTTTTGATAGATGTAAACGAGTATATTTAGTTATGGTTGTTCAGATAAGAACACCTATACATCATTACATCATAACTATTCCCTCGTTCACATCAATCAAAAGACGAAAATCGCCACGAAAAATTGGATGGTAATTGGACTTGTAAACGTTGCTTCAGAGAGGTGTTTGTAAATAATGTATTGAAATGCCACGATCAATAAACTATGAACCCGCCACTTATGGATACTTGCTGCTGAATTTGCAAACAGTCGTGTTTTTTCAGGAAAGTTCACTTGAAAGAGATGCCGAACATATCTCTGTTATTGGAAACAAAAATCATTGTTTATTTGATTCATATCGAGAATCATTGGCATTGAATTTAAATCTTATCTCAAATGAGATAAACATGAAAATTAAACGAGACTTACCTGGAATTTGAAATTTGATTTGGATTATATGAGTCATCAGCCTGGAGTGTGAGAGTTGTACGAGAGAGAGTGCAGCGCATGCGCCAATCAGTCTTTAGAGCTTTACCGGACAAAGACCGCACGGACGTGATGAGTGTGAGAGTGGACTGCAAGTAAGGGAATGGGAGAGAACAGGGGGGGCGTACAACTCTCACACTCCAGGCCAAATCAAACTTCAACTTCCAGGTAAGTCTCGTTTAATTTTCAATTCTATTTCGTCATCAGCCAAAGTCATGTGACGTTGTACGAGATTTCAGAGCAATCAGTGAGGGCTTTGTCCTGCAGAGATACACAAACCACTCTAACTATAGCCAGCGTGATAAAACCAAGTGGAAAGATATCTCGATATATAGAGAAGTATATTATATATATAGTATATTATATATCCTAGGAACAATTAACGTTTGTATAGCACTCTAACACCGAAGCGCCAAAATTAAATTCCTCCTCGCTCGGTTTATTATAAAACCGTTGAAATGTCTGTTGATTCGACCATCCTGCGGATAACATAATATTTTACTTTATCCATCGGGATATAATATCTTTGGAAACAGGTCCACACGGTTTCACATAACTCAGTAGAAATTGGATTGACAGTTTATATACACGTGCGTAGACACGAATGGAACTCATTATAATTGAACTTTGAAACTATGATGACAATATTAGGTATCAAATAGCAATCATAGCATTAGCATATAGACGCACAGCGAGACGGAAAAGGTGTAAATATAACGCATGTTTTGTTAAATAAGTAAATGAAAGAAAGACGGGCTAACCTGAACGATAAACGATGAAATAGACAGCTAAAGGATCTCGCCACAGAAGTAAGACATTGACTTTATATTCTAGTTTGTTTACGCAGAATTTATGCATTGTATGGGTAATTTATACGCCACACGTGCGAACATTTATAGGCTTATATGCATGTTTACTTTAATATTTCTTTGTATTAATTTGCTCTATTTAGATCGAATTGTTATTACTACCATTTGCGTTCAAGCTTGCGGCGTGCGATTTTAAAACGTACGTTTCACGTTTCAAAACCTACGTTTGCCGTTTCAAAACGTACGTTTGCCGTTTCAAAAACGTACGTTTTGTTACGCCCCCTGTCATGTTTAGACAATGAAATTGACATGTTTTTGAAGTTCAAACGAACTTAGCTAATATCCAAAAATAGGTTTATCACATTTGTAACGTTTGCGGAAGTGTTTTATAAGAATTACAAATGGAACCTTACTCTGTGAGAAAAGTAAACCTATATAGGTGCAATTTTCTTTCTTCAAATAGCTGCATTCAGTATTTTAAAACCGTATTTACAAATAACCCAAACATGACAGGGGGCGTGACAAAACGTACGTTTTGAAACGGCAAACGTACGTTTTGAAACGTGAAACGTACGTTTTAAAATCGCACGCCGCAAGCTTGAACGCAAATGGTAATATATAATTTATAATGCGATTTGCGAGACTTCTTTGGTTTAATGTCTGAGATTACTTGCTAACCGGTCGTCTTGGTTCCGACGAAACACTATTCGATTTCTTGCTAACCACGGTTCGAAGGAATTTGAGACGAATTATACTGTAAAACGACAATGGGAAATATGACATCGAAAGACGGCAATTGCGACGATTTTAAGAAAGCTAAGATGAAACGACGAAACGGCAAAGCAGCATTAACACGGCTCGGGAAAGTTATAATAGTCCAAATCGAGGGGAAACGTTCGACCAATGAGGTTCAAAGGGCGCTTGATAATTATGAACACGCATTTGCCGACCTGGAAGCCAAACACGAAGAAGTGACAATGCTAATCGAAGATGACGAACAGTTCAATGAGGAAGAACGATATATTGAACAATGCCAGGAAACCTTTCTGCGCTTAAAAATTGACGCGCAAGATTATATAAAGCAACAGACGAAAATATCAGAGATGAAACAAAATACTGTCGAAACCGGAAGCGTAAATACTCCCGCAGAGAACTTGTCGAATGAAGAACAAATTAACGAAATCCCGGCCGGCGAAGAAAGTCATGCATCGATACCGAATGAAGAAAATCAAGACAACCAGATATCAGCACCAGTAGCTCAAGAAACCCAAAGTCATCCTGTACAACCCAGCACATCTATTAATGATTCATCGTTCAACACAACTGAGAACACCGCGGAGACAGCAACTCATATAAGCAAAGGAGAAAGCCTATTTCGAATTGAGAAGCCAAAGATGCCAAAATTCACTGGTGACGTCAGAGAATTTGGAACTTTTAGAGCGGACTTTAAGCACTTGGTGGAAAATAGATACAGTAAACGTGATGCAATAACCATTCTGAGGTCTAGTCTCCAAGGAAAACCGCTGGAAATGATCAAGGGAATTGGTCAAGACTATGATGCCGCATGGGAATATCTCGATTCCGTGTATGGAGATCCACGATTTGTTGCTGACATCATCACTCACGATATCTCCAAGTTTAAGCCAATAAAGGACGGAGAAGATGCCCGGTTTTGCGACTTGGTCCATTTAATAAAGCGGAGTTTCAACACCCTTAGAGAAGTAGGACGGGAGAATGACATGGATAACAACCACATGCTGGCTATCATTGAACAGAAAATGTTTACCGACGATCGCAAAGTCTGGTCACGCTATTTGGAGAGTTCAAAGAGTCAAGCCACATTGGAGTCGTTAATTTCCTGGATGACAAGTGAGATGAAGTCGAGAATGAGAGCAACGGCACCATTAAGAAGCTCATGGCAGTCACCCAAGCATGTTGGACATGTTACTGGAAAAGAAGATGGGAAGCCAACAAACCATAAGTGCTGGTTCTGCAAAACGTCTGAACATTGGACCGACCAATGCCAAAAGTTCCTTGCCCAGAGTGCTAGCGACCGCCTGAAAGTTGTGAAGGAGAACCATGCCTGTTATAGCTGCCTGAAGCGAGCTGGTCGTGGTCACAACATGTCAACCTGCTCTCGAAGGCGCCAGTGCAGCGAGACCACAGCGGAGTTCAGTGCAAGCATTACCATCATCCACTATTGCATATTTTAAACATATCTGCTGTGTCATCTGTTACTACTAGCGGAGAGACTATGTTACCGACTATTCAGGCAGAAATCCTGGGACCACAGAAGGTCAAGAAACAGGCTAATATGTTACTAGACACTGGTGCTCAAATCAGTTTAATACGGACATCAGTCGCTGAGGAGCTGGGTCTCAAAGGCAAGAGTGTCACAGTAACAATGGCGAAAGTTGGAGGAGAAGAAAATGAGATGTCAACAAAGATGTATCGATTCCAAATTCGATCCCTCGAGAACCAGTCCATCCACACAATTGCAGCTGTGGGAATCCCAAGTATCAGTGGTGATATTTCCGGAATGAAACTTGATGGCATAGCTGAAGCTTTCAACCTTGAAAGAGAGAAATTACGAAGAGAGAATGGTCCAATAGATGTCCTGTTGGGAATTGATCAACCGAAGTTGCACACTGGTGAGACAAAAGAAGCTGGTAATCTTGTTGCAAGATATTCGCCATTGGGATGGGTTGTCTTTGGAGCCACGTCTGAAAAGTGTGACGTCAGTCAAGTCTACCATGTCAAGTGTTCAAATCCCATCGATATGACCGACTTTTGGACCACCGAATCAATGGGCGTGGAAGGGAATATGTGTTCTTGTGAAAGCAAGAAGTTAAGTCCAGTTGAAGCCTACGAAGCCAAGATTATAGAACAATCCTGCAAAAAGATTGGTAATAAATGGTTAGTTTCATACCCCTGGGTCAAAGATGCATCTGAATTACCGGATAACAGAAGCCAAGCGGAGAAGAAATTGGAAACAACCGAGCGTCGATTAGCCAAGAACCCAGATCATGCAGAAGCGTATGACAAGCAGATGAGGGAAATGAGTGAAATGAACTTCTCTCGAAAATTATCAAGTGAAGAATTAAAGTCATACAAGGGACCAACCCACTACATATCCCACCATGAGGTAGTCAGACCCGAGAAGAAGAGCACCCCCATCCGAATTGTTTTCAATTCCTCAGCATCGTATAAAGGGCACCGCTTAAATGATTACTGGATGAAAGGACCCGATTTACTAAATAATCTGTTTGGAGTTCTCCTACGATTTCGAGAAAATGAAGTGGCTATCAACGCGGATATATCCAAGATGTATCACAGAATCCTAATCCCGGAAAGAGATCAACATGTTCACCGATACCTGTGGAGAAACATGGATACGGATCGAGAACCTGATGTTTATGTCAAAACAGTCTTGACATTTGGTGACAAACCAGCCCCAGCCATGGCACAGACCGCGCTGCAAAAGACTGCTGAAGAAGGAGAAAAACGCTACCCTGCAGCTGCTGAAGTCTTAAAGAAGAATACTTACATGGACGACATATGCGATTCGGTCCATTCTGAAAATCAAGCAAGAAAAATAACAGCAGAGATTGACGAAATCCTTCGCAACGGTGGTTTTAACGTGAAGTGTTGGCTCTCAAACCGGTCATTAAAGAAGAATGATGAAAGCGTTATTGAAAAAAGTGAATTGGAATTAAAGCTCCTACAAGGCCCAGTTGAAGAGAAAGTTTTGGGAACTGTCTGGAACCACCACGACGACGTTTTTGGGTTCAAAGTGATTCCTCCTGAACTAGTTAAACTTACGAAGAGAGCAATACTAAGCCAAGTAGCTCGGATCTACGATCCTCTAGGAGTAGCTGCAGCTTTCCTGATTCGCGCCAAAATAGAGATGCAAAAACTGTGGTTAGAAGGACTACAATGGGATGATGAATTGCCGCCGAATCTCCAAATAACGTGGATACGATTCTTCCAAGAGATGAACGACCTGAACAACGTCACCTTCGAAAGGTCTCTTACGCCAGATTCCGTGATCGGAGCGCCAGTACTATGCATTTTCTCGGACGCATCGATTGAAGCCTTCGGAGCATGTGCTTACATCAGATGGGAGACAGAAAACAACACCTTTGTAACCAGGTTCATCGCAGCAAAGTCAAGAGTAGCCCCACTGAAGTCGCTGACCATACCTCGTTTAGAGCTACAAGCAGCTGTCCTGGCGACACGATTATGTTGTTCTATTCTCGAAGAGTCTCGAATGAAGTTTGTGAAGATAATTTTCTTCTCTGACAGCCACATTGTTCTTTCATGGATCCGTAACCAACCCAGAGAGTTTAAGCCGTTCGTTTCAGCCCGAATTGCCGAAATCCAGAGCAAGTCTGAACCAGATCAGTGGAGACACGTTCCTGGAGAGCTAAATGTCGCTGATGATGTGTCGCGAGGAATACCTGCTCTGCAACTGACAGGCAGATGGAAGTATGGCCCCGAGTTTCTGAAGTTACCGGAGGAAGAATGGCCGAGCGAGTCGTCTTCTGCTACCATCACTAAAAGCGTGGATATCGATCAGTCTGAACGTCGAAAAGTTCAACCTGTCTTTCAAGTAACCCAATCGCCAGAAGTCATTCCGTGCAAGAAGTTTTCCAGTTGGGGGAAACTTATCCGAGTCACAGCCTATGTGTTACGGTTCATCAACACGCTACGAAACAAGCATCAAAACAAAGACAACACAGAAACGACCCGACCGAAAGACACCTCAGATGATAGATCAATCTCAGCAAAGGAGTTAGAAGATGCCGAGTTGTATTGGGTCAAACAAAGTCAGAAGTCACTTCATGATCGCCTGAAAAAGGGAGAACTGAAAGGACTCACCCCGTTTACCGATGACAACGGAGTTATCAGAGTCGGAGGTCGAGTAAGCGAAGCCGTAATCTCGTACGATGCCAAACATCCAGTTTTACTCCCACGTGAACACTGGATATCCCTGCTGATCACTCGTAACTTCCATCGAAACGGCCACTCAGGAGTTGCAACAACCGTTGCAAAGATCAAGAAAAAGTTTTGGATTATCCGATGTCATGATCTTGCCAAGTCAATAAAGTTCCGATGCGTATGTTGTCGCCGAATCCAAGCCAAAACCGAGGAGCAGTTCATGTCAGACCTACCAATTACCCGACTGGAGCCATTCACACCACCCTTTCATCGCACGGCATGCGATTACTTCGGTCCTTACCAAGTTAAAATTGGCCGAAACAAAACAACCAAACACTATGGCGTACTGTTTACATGTCTGAATACTCGTGCCGTACACCTGGAAATCGCAGTGGACTATTCCGCTATGGAATTCTTGCAAACCTTACGTCGATTTTTCGCAATCCGTGGACAACCGGCTCTGATGATCAGTGACAACGGGACGCAGCTGGTGGGAGCTCAACGTGAACTCCGAGAAATGATAGAAGGATGGAACGAGAAAGAGTTGAAGGAATTCAGCGCCGAGAAAGGAATGGAGTGGAGATTTATTACTCCTGCAGCACCACATCATAACGGTTGTGCTGAGGCTCTTGTCAAGAGTTCGAAGAAAGCATTAAAGATCGCGATTGGTGAACAAATTTTGGCTCCGTTCGAGCTGTACACATGCTTGCTGGAAGTTAGTAACCTGATTAATCAGCGTCCTATTGGAAGGATCCCCAATGATCCAGATGACGGTTCTTTCCTTTGTCCAAACGACATTTTACTTGGTCGAGCATCAACAATGGTACCACAAGGGCCATTCAGAGAAACGAAGAATCCTCAACATCGTGTTGAATTTGTCCAGAAGATCATCGATAGTTTTTGGAAGCGTTGGAGCAGAGATGTATTTCCCACCTTAGTTCCCAGAAAGAATGGACTACTGAAAAAAGAAATGTACGAGTGGATGACATCGTCGTGGTTCAAGATACGAATGCGATTCGTGGAAACTGGACTACGGGCAGAATTGTTAATGTATATCCTGGAAATGACGGACGAATTCGTAACGTTAAGGTGAAGACATCCACATCGCACTACGAAAGACCTATTACAAAAGTCGCAGTACTGTACCCTGCAGAAGGATATGAAGATAAGTAACTCACAATTAGTAACATTAAGTGATGAGGAAGAGTCCTCATCGGGGGGGAGAGTGGATTGACAGTTTATATACACGTGCGTAGACACGAATGGAACTCATTATAATTGAACTTTGAAACTATGATGACAATATTAGGTATCAAATAGCAATCATAGCATTAGCATATAGACGCACAGCGAGACGGAAAAGGTGTAAATATAACGCATGTTTTGTTAAATAAGTAAATGAAAGAAAGACGGGCTAACCTGAACGATAAACGATGAAATAGACAGCTAAAGGATCTCGCCACAGAAGTAAGACATTGACTTTATATTCTAGTTTGTTTACGCAGAATTTATGCATTGTATGGGTAATTTATACGCCACACGTGCGAACATTTATAGGCTTATATGCATGTTTACTTTAATATTTCTTTGTATTAATTTGCTCTATTTAGATCGAATTGTTATTATATAATTTATAATGCGATTTGCGAGACTTCTTTGGTTTAATGTCTGAGATTACTTGCTAACCGGTCGTCTTGGTTCCGACGAAACATTAGGGCTATAGGTATTTACAAAAGTACATAAATTAGGCATATAAAAGTAAACAATATATAAATACTTGACCTTACATTACCGAATTCATAAATTAGTCATTACACAAACAACAGTATTTGTGAAAAAATGTTGCAAGAAATTCGGACTAACAAACCGAAATTGCTTCTCTCGCCAGTACGCGTTTTTTCTCTCTAAAATTTCTTTGTTTAACCTCACGTAGGCTAACTTAAACTCTTAAAATGCACTTGGGAGGGGAGAAAGTATGATCGGTTATATGCGCCTTAAGGCTGTACGATAGTCTTTATTTATCGCTGAACTATCAGACAAAACTAAAGATTAAAGAAATACGATAGAAATCACTGCAATTATTTCTAAAATCAAACCTGGGCGATAAATCAAGAAAAGAAAAGCATAAATAAATGTGTTAGGAGAGCTTGTTACGCATGTCCGTGAATGAATAATAGCAGAATATGATCTAGTAGTTTAAATGTAATTTAGATTTAATGAGAAAGACTGATAGAAATAGGTTTCACTCACGGTAACTAAAGCACAATTGAAGTTTAACAGGAAAGTTTGCGCAACAAGGTGATAACCCGCACCTGCCCGACTCCTTCCCTTCCGCCTGCAACTCGTATAACAATAAGATTTGTCAAAGCTTATTACCACGCAATTGCAAGACGTTTGCTTCTTGGGAAAAATGAATTATTTATATCGTATACTGCATAATTAAGGTAAACGACGATGATTATGTGCTTGGTGGATAACAATAGACAATTGTGGATGACGATGGACAATGATGGACAACGATATAGATAGATGGGGTAAGGATACCCTGTGTTATTGCTTTTCATGGCTTTGTTGGCAAAATTTTTGGGCAATTTTATTAAAATAGTATAATAATATTTTGTCAAAATAGTGTAATAATATTAAAATATTAATGTTATTATATTATTACACTTTAAGTTAACAAAATTCGTGAAACATTTCTCACGTTCAAATTATCAGGCAAATTTGGGTTACCTATGGTTATCCCGTTAATCTGAATCCCGCTACAAACCTGAATCGGAGTTGGTTTAACAAATCCAACACGTTTTAATTCATTGAGTATAACGGCTGAAAACATGAACAAAACGTGCGTTATTGGGTTAAGTAACTTTTGAAAAACTTCTAAGAGATGTAAATTAATGAGGGTAAGTTTCGTAGTTGCAAATTCACATCTCTCAAAAGTAGGATTGTATTGCAAGTTGCATAAACAATTGCACCGTGAAGCAGGGTCGTAACTAGGAAACTAGGAAAATATTAAATACTGTTTTTACTAACATGTTTACTCACGATAATTTTTAAAGGCCTCGTCAAATGTCGTAACTGGCTTCGGAATGTCTCGGTTCTGAACGTCATCACCGACATTTTGTACAGAGATATTGTTGCTTTCTTTCGTATAAAACACGTTTCCAAGCACAGCGTTAAAAACCTGAAAACTTGTCCATAAAAGCAAAATGGCGGTCTCAAAGTATGTTTGTCCAGTTTCACACATTGCGGTCAGTGACACACTAAAGACAGTGAACTCTATATACAACTGTTTGTTTGCGTTCAATGACTAAAGATGCGAGCGTGCGTCACTGACTGCAATGTTTAAAACTGGACTCACAAACTTCTAGATTACTATGGTTGCACAAAAATTGTGGACCCTTGGGAAAAATTCTCTTTAGGGGTCCCAATTCCACAACACAAAGTCACAAAAAATGGTAGTTCATGCGACTTGGGGGCTGGTAAGGGGGTTTAAGGAGATACTCCCCCAAGAATTTTTTTAAATTTAGGGAGAGCAGGTTTGATTTTCCTTGTTTATGGGAATACAATATACTGCATTATAATATACTGCATTACGCTATTTATAAAACCCCCAAACTCATTTTCTTTTCATTTGGAAGGAGGATAATGGATTTCAAACAGTAATGTAACACTATTCCTGTAGCATTTTGTGGGCCGGCAAAGCGGAAGCCAAAGAGCAATTGTCCTTCCCCCAAACTCTGGGAACCCTAGTCCATAAATAATTGTATATTTACCTAAAGATTTCAACTTCCTCTTTGGACCTTCTCCTGACTGATTCACTCTCTTTATAAAATACTTTTTTGATGACAGGTAAACCTAAATAAAAACTTTAAAAGTCAATGAAAAGGTATAGGCAAGAAGCTATATCTAAAGAATATGTGGCTTACAATCTGTTGTACTTCTATACAGCAAGCAGCTACAATACCTTCCCATTTCTTCGCTTGATTTGCCACCCTGTTCGCGCGTAGCTCAGCCCAATCAATTCTGGGAACCAAAAAGGTTTCACTTGCTTTCAGACTTGTTTCTGTAAAAATGCAAAAAATCTCTATTAATTAAAAAGATAGACATTTAGAGATGTCTGTATTAGAGAGATGTCTGTATTAGAGAGATGTTTGTATTAGAGGTGTCTGTATTAGAGAGGTGTCTGTATTAGAGAGATGTCTGTATTTGAGAGATGTCTGTATTAGAGAGATGTCTGTATTAGAGAGATGTCTGTATTAGAGAGATGTTTGTATTAGAGAGATGTCTGTATTAGAGAGATGTTTGTATTAGAGAGGTGCCTGCATTAGAGACATGTTTGTATTAGAGAGAAATGTTGGTATCAGAGAGAAGTCTGTATTAAAGAGATGTCTGTATTAGAGAGATGTCTGTATTAGAGAGATGTCTGTATTAAAGAGATGTTTGTATTAGAGAGATGTACGTATTAGAGAAATGTTTGTGTTAGAGAAACCTCTGTATCCAAGAGATGTCTGTATTAGAGAGGTGTCTGTATTAAAGAGATGTCTGTATTACAGAGACGTCTGTATCCAAGAGATGTCTGTATTAGAGAGATGTCTGTATTAGAGAGATGTCTGTATTAGAGAGATGTCTGTATTAGAGAGAGGTCTGTATTAGAGAGAGGTCTGTATTAGAGAGATGTCTGTATTAGAGAGATGTCTGTATTAGAGAGATGTCTGTATTAGAGAGATGTCTGTATTAGAGAGATGTCTGTATTAGAGAGATGTCTGTATTAGAGAGATGTCTGTATTAGAGAGATGTCTGTATTAGAGAGATGTCTGTATTAGAGAGATCTCTGTATTAGAGAGATGTTTGTATTAGAGAGATGTTTGTATTAGAGAGATGTTTGTATTAGAGAGATGTCTGTATTAGAGAGACCTCTGTATTAGAGAGATGTTTGTATTAGAGAGATGTTTGTATTAGAGAGATGTTTGTATTAGAGAGATGTCTGTATTAGAGAGATGTCTGTATTAGAGAGATGTCTGTATTAGAGAGATGTTTGTATTAGAGAGATGTTTGTATTAGAGAGATGTTTGTATTAGAGAGATGTCTGTATTAGAGAGATGTCTGTATTAGAGAGATGTCTGTATTAGAGAGATGTCTGTATTAGAGAGATGTTTGTATTAGAGAGATCTCTGTATTAGAGAGATGTTTGTATTAGAGAGATGTCTGTATTAGAGAGATCTCTGTATTAGAGAGATGTTTGTATTAGAGAGATGTTTGTATTAGAGAGATGTTTGTATTAGAGAGATGTTTGTATTAGAGAGATGTCTGTATTAGAGAGATGTCTGTATTAGAGAGATGTCTGTATTAGAGAGATGTTTGTATTAGAGAGATGTTTGTATTAGAGAGATGTTTGTATTAGAGAGATGTCTGTATTAGAGAGATGTCTGTATTAGAGAGATGTCTGTATTAGAGAGATGTCTGTATTAGAGAGATGTTTGTATTAGAGAGATCTCTGTATTAGAGAGATGTTTGTATTAGAGAGATGTCTGTATTAGAGAGATCTCTGTATTAGAGAGATGTTTGTATTAGAGAGATGTTTGTATTAGAGAGATGTTTGTATTAGAGAGATGTCTGTATTAGAGAGATGTCTGTATTAGAGAGATGTCTGTATTAGAGAGATGTTTGTATTAGAGAGATGTTTGTATTAGAGAGATGTTTGTATTAGAGAGATGTCTGTATTAGAGAGATGTCTGTATTAGAGAGATGTCTGTATTAGAGAGATGTCTGTATTAGAGAGATGTCTGTATTAGAGAGATGTTTGTATTAGAGAGATGTCTGTATTAGAGAGATGTTTGTATTAGAGAGATGTCTGTATTAGAGAGATGTCTGTATTAGAGAGATGTCTGTATTAGAGAGATGTCTGTATTAGAGAGATGTCTGTATTAGAGAGATGTCTGTATTAGAGAGATGTTTGTATTAGAGAGATGTTTGTATTAGAGATGTCTGTATTAGAGAGATGTCTGTATTAGAGAGATCTCTGTATTAGAGAGATGTTTGTATTAGAGAGATGAAACTGTATTTACAAACTTGTTTGTAGCCTGAATTCCCTGAATATCTATCTAAGAGAGAAACATGATTATCTTTATTATGTTAAGAACCTGATCATTTATTACAAGAGTAAATCATTTTTTTAAATCATATGAAATAGAATTCACTTAAATGTCATTAAAAGCTTATTGTCCACATTGGGAAATGCCAAAAAACATTATTTAAATTATTTAAATATAAGTTACATTTGTCTCTCTTACAACAGAAACAGGAAAACTTTAATGGGACGTAATTCAGCAAAGTCTCACAAATTATATAAACCATGCTGCATCTATTGTTTTCTTTAGTTAACTCAAAGTTGCACTATTTCAGACCAGTATTTACTGTGTTTTATGCAGGAAATGTTTGTTCATACAAAATCTCATTAAAGGTAAATAATGCTTCTGTCTCTTACAACAACAACAGGACCCTTGGGATGGGATACCAGTTTGGAAGCCAACTCATTGCCAAATTTACGAAAAAAGGTAAGAGTCTCCAGCTCCCCGCCTGCTTCAGGGTAGCACAGAATGAAATAGGAATACTTTTTTCTAACCCAGGTTAAAACCAATATTTTACAAATTTCGTAGTGAAATGCCACGCTGCATACCTTATGATCTTCTGGGACTTTTATTGTTGTCTTCAGATTTCCTTCCTTGGTGTACATTTGAACCGCCCTTTCATCGTCTGTTCGTATCATGATTTCATTCTGCTGGGAAATACTCAATGAAAATGCCTCACTCGCGTCGCGTTTAAACTTGTATTTCAATTGACCCGTCTTGTCACAAACATACACATGAGGGTCTTCGCGTTGGATTATGATAATATCATCGTCTTTGCATATAGCCATGTTAATATTATTGGGACTTCTGCTATTGAGAAAATCCAATGTATGATTTGTTTTTACATTGTAATTCTCGTCCAATATCGTCAACATTAATACTTCACCTGAAAGTCCTCTCACCACGTAAACATTGTTATTCATATCAACAGCAAGCGCCTTTAAAATATCACCTGCAAATTCAGGTATTTCAACCCGTTTGATTTTTCCTGTCTCATGGATAATCATTATGTGGTCACGAGACCCAGTACCAGGGAAAGTAAGAACATCCCCCTGACTGTTCACAGCAGAGAAGTAGGGTCTTATTCTTCCATCAAGGAACTGTTCGTTTGGAGGATGAGGCAATTCCTCTCCAATAGACTTTGTTGTTGAAATTTCGGGCCAATTTCTTATTGGGTGAAAACTACGATTAGAAAGTTCAATCGTTGGGATGCAGGCAAGCACCTCAAACGAATACTTCCTGCTGAATTTCCAAACATATTGAAACAACACATCGTTGATTAACATAACCGACTTGACGTTCTCCACTCGTTGAGTTTTATTCAACAACGATTTGACTCCACCATTCAAATACACCGAGAATATCTCTTGAATGGCTGGTAAGCTATGCAGCTTCTCCAAAAATAACAGACACCCAGTGATTGCGGTCTCAGGACTATCGAGATGTTCCAGTATTTCTGAAACTATTCGTAGCTTCGCAGCAAAAATTCGATCTTCGATACTAAATGCCTCATTCCTGAAAGCAGTGGTTGCTGTCTCGCGCGCTTTCTTGAATCTTTCCCTCGCAGTTTCAAACGCTCTGTCCGAGTTGATTTTAAGATTTTCCATGGCGCGAGGAAGCTCTATTGCTTGGTTTAAGATACCAGAGTGAATAACGCTCGAAGGTTCACCTGGTTCGTCCTGAGTTTCGCTCGCGTTCTGCTCGGGATTTGATTTATCAAGAGAAACACTGAGTAACTCTACTCCTTCTTGAAGGAAATCGTAACTGGCGAGTAAAGTTGATCTGGAAAGGCCATCGATTTTAGACTTGATATCATTTAACTCTCGTACGACAATCTTACGAATTTCTACATCGGTTACATCGCCATCTTTGAGTTTTTCTGCCATCGAGTCTCTGACCTTATTCCATAATAAACCAACTGTTGAACTGAGAATACTTGTCACAATTGAAGACATACCGATTTTTTAACTCCAAGCGATGCTAAACTTTGACAAAACACAAGACAATGTGTGAAAGCAGATTCATTCTTGCGTTCACTTCCTCACAATCTTGATGAATGTTCATCCTGTAATTTTACCATATGGAAATTTCCAGGCGGGAATCCCGCTAAGTTTCTTCACCTACAATATGTTAGTGCGGGCTTTTTGTACAAATATTCCTGTCACTTCATTCACAGAGTTTCTTACAATCATCTTAACACAATATTCTTTTCCATGATATCGAACTGGGATCAGAGAAAAGTGTATTTGAACGAGATCTACGTATCTTTGCTAATACTTGCAAAAATTCAAAGTGTTTTTATCGTATAAAGGACGTGGCGGGGATCCTGATGATTTGTGTCATCTTCTTTCTTTGAGAAGTCTCCAGCCTAGTTCCCACGGTTGGAAATATTGCTCATTTTAATAGAACTATCAATCAAATTTTAAAGCAAAGTAAATCAGGTGCAGACTGTTGCTGACACAAGGCTTGACGGTCACACCTGAAGAGTGAAAATCAAACTTTTCTATGATTATGAGTTGAAGCAATCAATCACATATTTAGTAAAAAATGATCGATTAAAGTTATTTCGAGATTGAATTCAACGCTTATTGTTTACTTGTCTGAGAGTAGATTCATTCAAATATGGGGGCGTTTGTTATGTCCACAAAAGTGAGTGTAATTTGATTTGGATTTCATGAGTCATCAGCCGGGAGTGGAGAGTTGTACGAGAGAGAGTGCAGCGCATGCGCCAATCAGTCTTTAGATCTTTACCAGACAAAGACCGCACGGACGTGATGAGTGTGAGAGTGGACTGCAAGTAAGGGAATGCGAGAGAACAGGGGAGGCGTACAACTCTCACACTCCAGGCCAAATCAAACTTTAACTTCCAGGTAAGTCTCGTTTAATTTTCAATTCTATTTCGTCATCAACCAAAGTCATGTGACGTTGTACGAGATTTCAGAGCAATCAGTGAGGGCTTTGTCCTGCAAAGATACACAAACCGCTCTAACTATAGCCAGCGTGATAAAACCCAGTGGAAAGACATCTCGATATATAGAGAAGTATATTATATATATAGTATATTATATATCCTAGGAACAATCAACGTTTGTATAGCACTCTAACACCGAAGCGCCAAAATTAAATTCCTCCTCGCTCCGTTTATTATAAAACCGTTGAAATATCTGTTCATTCGACCGTTCTGCGGATAACATAATATCCTTAATGTTACAGTTATTGGACGCTAAAAAGGATGTAGTTGCTGCTCGAACACTATGACCTTTAAATTTGCTAACATCTAAACCTACAGCTACCAAAACAGACTTTATCCATCGAGATATAGTATCTTTGGAAACAGGTCCATACGGTTTCACATAACTCAGTAGCAATTGCTTTCTATCATGGCTATTTTCATCAGTTCTCTTGATATACTCTAAGAGATGAGTAACGACGAAAAGCTGAGGCTCAAATGGATATTTAAAAAACTCGAGGGGTTTGACATGAGTTCCGACACGTGTCTGTTTGACTTTCTCCATGACGTGGAAAGTGCACTTGTCCGCAACGAGAATCATGTTATCGACAGTGAGAAGATGAATAGTTTGACAGCGTTGTCCACTGAGTAAGGTCAATAAGAAGGAAACTTTAACAGTAAGCTCCTTCAAAGCCAGCGCGGAAGGTATAGGCTGCTTTCGAAAAAACTATAAGACCTTGCTAACATCCCATGTTGTCTGGTAACGCGCTAGAGCCGGGCGCAGTTCGAATACACCTTTCATAAAGTGCTAAACAATAGGTAGCTGTCCGAAAGTGACTTCACTATCACTTAACTGCAAAATAGAAGATAAAGCAAAACTCGCCGAGTTGATTGAGCGATTGGACAAATCCGAATCAAACAGCGATGACAGAAAATCTAACGTCCGTGGTAAGGGAGGGGAAATGATATCACAGTGCCTCTTCATACAAAATTTTAACTATTTCTACAGATGCACTTGGTATTGAGATTTAGTTCTGTCTCTCCAAGAGGATTCAATTATGTTTATGGTCTTAACGAGTAGTCACGTTGTTGTAGTTGTTGCCGCAGATATGACAAACCAAATGTTTCAGAAGTCCTCAGAGACAGTCATAGAGGAATCAAAATTACCCTTAACTCTTTTAGGAGCATCTTTATTATCCATTTCAAGGTCCTATAATGAAGAGCCCCATACTGAACCCCAGGTAAGGAGGAGACTAGGTAACCAATAATCTTGGCTGGATGTTACATTATGTAATAAGGTTGATTTTATTAATGATAGGGTTAATATTTAATAAGTTGTTAGAAGGGTTGTGATTGATAAGTGGGCATGAAGGACAGAGACGTGAAGTGAAAAGGTTGTAATTTGTTGGACTGAGTTTAGGGAATAAATATATAAATATACGTATATGTTACAAAGAGAATAAACTTGAAACACTGGACATTCAATAACATCAAACAAAATTTTTTTTAATTTTTTTCCTTTTTTAAATATAAGTTACACTTGTCTCTCTTACAACAGAAACAGGAACACTTTAATGGGACGTAATTCAGCAAAGTCTCACAAATTATATAAACCATGCTGCATCTATTGTTTGCTTTAGTTAACTCAAAGTTGCACTATTTCAGACAAGTATTTACTGTGTTTTATGCAGAAAATATTTGTTCATACTAAATCTCATTAAAGGTAAGTGATGCTTCTCTCTCTTACAACAACAACAGGACCCTTGGGATGGGATACAAGATACGGATGAAACCCATCGCCAACTTTACAAAAGAAGGTAAGAGTCTCCAACTCCCCACCTGTTTCAGGGTAGCGCAGAATGAAATAGGAATCTTTCTCATCAACTCTGGTTAAAACCAATATTTTACAAATTTCGCAGTGAAATGCCACGCTGAATACCTTATGATCTTTTGGGACTTTTATGGTTGTCTTCAGATTTCCTTCCTTGGTGTATATTTGAACTACCGTACGATCATCTGTTGCTATCATGATTTCGTTCTGCTGGGAAATACTCAATGAAAATGCCCACCTCGAGTCATGTTTAAACTTGTATTTCAATTGAAGCTTCTTGTTACAAACATACACACGAGGGCCTTTGCGTTGGATGATGATAATATCATCGTCTTTGCATAACCCGATACTAACTGAAGAGAACACACTTTTGTCCTCGAGAAAATCCAATGTATGATTTGCTTTTACATTGTAATTCTCGTCCAATATCGTCAACATGACTACTTCACGAGAACGTTTTCTCACAACGTAAACATTGTTATTCATATCAACAGCAAACGACGCTAAAATATTACCTGCAAATTCAGGTATTTTAACCCGTTTGATTTTTCCTGTCTCATGGATAATCATGATGTGGCCACCAGACCCAGTACCAGGGACAGTAAGAACATGCCTCTGACTGTTCACAGCAGAGAAGTCGGGCTTTATTTCTTCATTGAGGAACTGTTCGTTTGGGGGACGAGGCAATTCCTCTCCCATAGACTTTCTTGTTGAAATTTCGTGCCAATTTCTTATTGGGTGAAAACTACGATCAGGAAGTTCAATCGTTGGTATGCAGGCGGACACTTCCAATGGACACTTGCTGCTGAATTTCCAAACATATTGAAACGACACATAGTTGATTAACATAACCGACTTAACGTTCTCCACTCGTTGAAATTTATTCAACAACGATTTGACTCCACCGTTCAAATACACCGAGAATATCTCTTGAATGGCTGGTAAGCTATGCAGCTTCTTTAAAAACGACAAACACCCAGTGATTGCGGTCTCAGGACTATCGAGATGTTCCAGTATTTCTGAAACTATTCGTAGCTTCGCAGCAAAAATTCGATCTTCGATACTAAATGTCTCATTCCTGAAAGCAGTGGTTGCTGTCTCGCGCGCTTTCTCGAATCTTTTTCTCGCAGTTTCATACTCTTTGTCCGAGTTGATTTTAAGCTTTTCCATGGCGCGAGGAAGCTCTATTGCTTGGTTTAAGATACCAGACTGAATATCGCTCGAAGGTTCACCTGGTTCGTCCTGAGTTTCGCTCGCTTTCTGCTCGGGATTTGATTTATCAAGAGAAACACTGAGTAATTCAACTCCTTCTTCTAGGAAATCGTAACTGGCGAGTAAAGTTGATCGGGAAAGGCCATCGATTTTGGACTTGATATCATTTAGCTCGCGTACGACAATCCTACGAATTTCTGCATCGGTTACATCGCCGTCTTTGAGTCTGTTTGCCGCCGAGTCTCTGACCTTATTCCATAATAAACCAACTGTTGAACTGAGAATACTTGTCACAATTGAAGACATACCGAGTTTTTTTACTGAAGCAAAAAATTAAGGCTAAATTTTGACTAAACACTGGTGAATATGCTCAAACACATTTAATCATATGATTCCTAACAATGTTTTTATTTACGTTCTTCCGGGAACTTCATCACATGAGAAACAGGCGAGATATCCTCCAGGCTCTGTTTTGAAAAAATATTGAAAAAAGACATAACAAAACTAAGTCGATTTTAATGTTTAAAGTATTAAATAACCGCACTGCTCCCAACCTAAAGGCGTCCTTTATTATAGAATGAATGATATTCAAAATAACAATGAATTACGAAATAGGGAAACTGATTTGATTATCCCTAAACCTAAGAGCGAATATCTCAAAAAAACCTTTAAGTATAGTGGGGCTGTAACATTGAATTCGCTCTCTACAGATGCAAAGCTATCAACTACTTTAAGTGCTTTTAAAAGGCATCTTGAAGCCTAGTTTGATCAATAATTATTATCAAAGACCTTCTAAGAAACCTACCATTTAAAGTTTTATTTTTTTTGTAAATATGTTTTTATCTCTGTGACGCTTCTCAGGAAGAACATCAATTTAATGATGATGAGAAATGCGTCAGTAAATAAATTGTTTAGGTATGTATGTGTGTATAGCTTATAGCTTCATCACATGAGAAACAGGCGAGATATGAAGGTTGTTCAAGTTTACAGTATAGAATTACCCGTCTACAATATATCTGGGAGCGATCTCGTATATAAATATCCCAGCTGTATTTCACTTTAGTCTTATGTCACTGCACGAGCCAAGTTTTATAGGAAAAGTTATAGACACGAGCGAGATGAAATCATTGCGTCTTCGTAGTTGAACAAAACACAGTTTCAACAGAACTAAGTTAGGACTATAGGTATTTAAGAAAGTATATAAATTAGGCATATAAAAGTTAACAATATATAGATACTTGACCTTACATTACCGAATTCATAAATTAGTCATGAAAACCAACAACAGTATTTGTGAAAAAATCTTGCAAGAAATTCCGACTAACAAACCGAAATCGCTTCTCTCGCCAGTACGCGTTTTTTCTCTCTGAAATTTCTTTGTTTAACCTCACGTAGGCTAACTTAAACTCTTAAAATGCACATGGGAGGGTAGAAAGTATGATTGGTTATATGCGTCTTAACGCTGTACGATAGTCTTTATTTATCGCTGAACTGTCACACAGAACTAAAGATTGAAGAAATAAGATAGAAATCGCTGCAATTATTTCTAAAATCAAACCTGGGCGATAAATCAAGAAAGGAAAAGCATAAATAAATGTGCTAGGAAAGCTTATTGCGCATGTCCGTGAATGAATAATGCCAGAATATGATCTAGTAGTTTAAATTTAATTTAGATTTAATGAGAAAGACTGATAGAAATAGGTTTCATTCACGGTAACCAAAGCACAGTTGAAGTGTAACAGGAAAGTTTCCGCAACAAGCTGATAACCCGCACCTGCCCGACTCCTTCCCGTCCGCCTGCAACTCGCATAACAATAAGATTTGTCAAAGCTTATTACCACGCAATTGCAAGACGTTTGCTTCTTGGGAAAAAATGAATTATTTATATCATATACTGTATAATTAAGGTAAACGACGATGATTATGTGCTTGGTGGACAAGAATAGATGATTGTGGATGCCGATGGACAATGATGGACAACGATATAGATAGATGGGGTAAGGATACCCCGTGTTATTGCACGGTGGTGATGATGAGAAATGGTGATGATGAATCACTCCTATTTCTTACCAGTGCCAGTTGTGTGGTCTTGATTGGTTCCAGTGTTACGGATTTGCGTTGGTCGTCGTTGAGGGAGGAAACTGTGGTACCTGTAAATATTGAAGTCAGTGTGACCAGATCTGGTACATTTTCATGGATAACGATGGATCGTTACGTATAATTGAAGATGATGATCTTGTGCATCGATGGATAATAATTGACAATCAAGGACAATGATGGATGCGATGTAGAGTAATGAGGTAATGACTATTCATAATAATGATGGTGGTCATGAGATCACTCTTATTTCATACCTGAGTCTGTAGTGTGGTCTCGACTGGGACACTGGGTCCAGTCTTCCTGGATTGTCTCAATCTTCTCTTTGTTTGTCAACAGCAGCACTGTTTTTATCGCGGACCCAATGACAATATTTACCACGCGTAAAATCACAGTTATCTGCAAGGAATGAAAGAGTTGTACATCATCAGTTGAGTTAACTCTCACCAGAATAATTGCTTATCAAAATCTTGCGAGTAAACTCGTGTTATACCAGAACGTGGATAAAATAATTACAATACATCATTCGCTCTTCAAAATCAAAATCCAGCATGTCGACAGACAGGCATCAGATGTAATCTAACAAAATTTAAGTGTGTGTAGTTTGTGAAGTTTTTCTCTGCAGAGAGTTTCGACTGTCTCTTGAGGTGGTTAACTCAGCCAAGAGTTTGAGCTCGGCTCAAATGAACAAATGAATGAATAAACGAATGCAGTTAATATACCTGAGTTACACGAGCTGTTGATATCACAATTGTTTATCTCTTCACTCGCACTTGCAATAATTCACATCATTAGCAGAGGATGAATCTTAACCATTCCTGACTTGACGAATCGTGCAGTTGAAAATATGTTCATATCAGAGAGATGTCTGTATTGAAGAGGTGCATGTATTAAGACATGTTTACATTTGCAATTGTTGCTGCCATCTTCTTGTTTTCATAGATGTAAACGAGTAGATTTAGTTATGGTTGTTCAGATAAGAACACCTATAAATCATTGCATCATAACTATTCGCTCGTTCACATCAATCTAAGACGAAATCGCCACAAATCGGATGGTAATTGGACTTGTAAAAAATGCTTCAGAGAGGTGTTGTAATTATTGTCTTGAAATGACACGCTTAATAAACTATGAACCCGTCACTTATGACTACTTGCTGCTGAATTTCCAAACAGTCGTGTTTTTCAGGAAAGTTCACTTGAAAGAGATGCCGCACATATCTTTGTTATTCGAACAAAAATCATTGTTTATTTGATTCATATCGAGAATCATTGGCATTGAATTTAAATCTCATCTCACATGAGATAAAATTGAAAATTAAACGAGACTTACCTGGAAGTTGAAATTTGATTTGGATTTTATTAGTCATCAGCCTGGAGTGTGAGAGTTGTACGAGAGAGAGTGCAGCGCATGCGCCAATCAGTGTTTAGAGCTTTACCAGACAAAGAACGCACGGACGTGGTGAGTGTGAGAGTGGACTGCAAGTAAGGGAATGGGAGAGAACAGGGGGGGTGTACAAGTCTCACACTCCAGACCAAATCAAACTTTAATTTCCAGGTAAGTCTCGTTTAATTTTCAATTCTATTTCGTCATCAGCCAAAGTCATGTGACGTTGTACGAGATTTCAGAGCAATCAGTGAGGTCTTTGTCCTGCAAAGATACACAAACCACTCTAACTATAGCCAGCGTGATAAAACCAAGTGGAAAGATATCTGGATATATAGAGAAGTATATTATATATATATATATAATTATATATATATATATATATATATATATATATAACCAACAAGTATTCCCACACTGCTCGGTAGCAAAGACATATAGGAAACAATTGTAACTACCACGGCCAGAAGTAAAACTAAAAGATTTTATTAAAAATATACTAAGCTTAAATTTTCGGCCACATGCCGCAGCCTTCTTCAGAAATTAACTAACTAATACAAATAAGTCCAATATATAAGGAGAAGAACATGCATAATACATAATACAAATTATAGCCTATTGTTGAGAAAAGTCATGAGTGCTATTCAAACCACCCAAATTAGTCAGTAACATTCCTATCCAAAAGTTCTCACACTTTCTTAAATCCTCTTTGTTTTGATCAATCAACATAAACTTCAATTTCAAATGCTTATTGTCATGCTTATCAATAAAATGGTTAACTACACCGCATGTTCTACGACCATGTTTAATGTGGGACTTGTAATTAGCTAAACGGGGCTTGAAATTAATAGTAGAACCAATGCCCTGCAGATTACAAGCCACACACTCAGCTAGGTAAATAACATGCTCAGAGGTACACGTCAAAGTCTTACGAATACTAAACTTTCTCCCCGTCACGGCTGACACAAACTCACCACCAGGTTTTAAGAAATGTTGACAACAATCACATCTCCTGGCAGTGCATTTAATACAACCTTGACCAACAGGCCCAATAATACGATAAGGGTTAGACGGGGCTAACAGCTCTTTCAAATTAGCACCCCTGGTATATGCTACTTGGATAGAATCCTTGGGAAGAATAGCGCTAGCACGCTCATCTGTGTCAATGATATCACGGTGTTTAGCCAAAATGCTGGCGATGTTAGGTGCGTGAGGATTGTATTTGGTTACAAATACACATTTCCCACCTCTAGATTTGGGTTTTTTATTTCGCGCTTCATGTCGAGTCATCGAACCCACTTCCTCAAATACCTGGTTAACATGAGTACTATTATGACCACAATCTATCAGATATGATAGATTGTGGTCATAATAGTACTCATGTTAACCAGGTATTTGAGGAAGTGGGTTCGATGACTCGACATGAAGCGCGAAATAAAAAACCCAAATCTAGAGGTGGGAAATGTGTATTTGTAACCAAATACAATCCTCACGCACCTAACATCGCCAGCATTTTGGCTAAACACCGTGATATCATTGACACAGATGAGCGTGCTAGCGCTATTCTTCCCAAGGATTCTATCCAAGTAGCATATACCAGGGGTGCTAATTTGAAAGAGCTGTTAGCCCCGTCTAACCCTTATCGTATTATTGGGCCTGTTGGTCAAGGTTGTATTAAATGCACTGCCAGGAGATGTGATTGTTGTCAACATTTCTTAAAACCTGGTGGTGAGTTTGTGTCAGCCGTGACGGGGAGAAAGTTTAGTATTCGTAAGACTTTGACGTGTACCTCTGAGCATGTTATTTACCTAGCTGAGTGTGTGGCTTGTAATCTGCAGGGCATTGGTTCTACTATTAATTTCAAGCCCCGTTTAGCTAATTACAAGTCCCACATTAAACATGGTCGTAGAACATGCGGTGTAGTTAACCATTTTTTGATAAGCATGACAATAAGCATTTGAAATTGAAGTTTATGTTGATTGATCAAAACAAAGAGGATTTAAGAAAGTGTGAGAACTTTTGGATAGGAATGTTACTGACTAATTTGGGTGGTTTGAATAGCACTCATGACTTTTCTCAACAATAGGCTATAATTTGTATTATGTATTATGCATGTTCTTCTCCTTATATATTGGACTTATTTGTATTAGTTAGTTAATTTCTGAAGAAGGCTGCGGCATGTGGCCGAAAATTTAAGCTTAGTATTTTTTAATAAAATCTTTTAGTTTTACTTCTGGCCGTGGTAGTTACAATTGTTTCCTATATATATTATATTATATACATATATATATTATATATATATTATACATTATTTATTATATATATATATTATATATATATATATAATATTATATATATATATTATATATATATATATATATATAGTGGTCAGTGGATTTAGGAAAGGTTGTCCGAAAATATATACATATATACAAATAGTTGTGACATGTGACCACATATTTCCATCACGTGTCATATCTAATTACGCATGCAAACGCTGCAAAATTGCTTCAAGGTTATTGTTTAGTTGGGATATTTTTGTTGTAAAATGCCTAAACCGTATTCAGACGATATAAGATGGGGGTTGTGTGGCAGAATTTTTTTATAACAGGTCTTCAACCAGAGTTGCTGTCGATTTGTTTGTTTCGCCAAGGACAGTAGATCGCGTTTTCAACCTGTTCATTAATAGGGACCTTAAGCATGCAGGACGGCAACACGACGAGGACGCGGCTGAAATTCTCTTTTATATAAAAGCTATGGCTAAGTTGTTGTTTTATATTATTTTGTACCAATTCAGTGAGATATAAGGCGTTAAAACATTTTGTTTATGTTATAAGGACAATTCTATAGAGCCTAATTCGAGGGAGGGCTCGCTGGGCCTGAAATGCAACCGTTCTAGGCAAGACGTAAAAAACGACGTTTTCCCGATGGGTCTTTAAATACTAATTTCTTTTCAATGACCCATTGTATTGATAGCCGTCGTCGTCGCGTTCGCGTTCTACATGCTTAAGGTCTCTAATACTGGTAACGTTACGTCGCCTCATAAGTTTGGCAGGCCTCTTTGTATAGCACAACACTTTACCAGCATGAGGAACTGGCAATATGTAAAATAATTATCAGACATCCAAAGCTATACCTTAGGGAAATCGCCGATCAATTAGAAAACGCTGACATTCGGTGATAAACGGGCTCTCAGATAAAATAAATGAAGGTATATTTTACTAATAACCTGTTGTCACATTGTTTACGCTTTGCCAGCTATGGATTTAACGTAGCGTTCGCAGCGTTTGCATGCGTAATTAGATATGACACATGATGGAAATATGTGGTCACATGTCACAACTATTTGTATATATGTATATATTTTCGGACAACCTTTCCTAGATCCACTATATATATATATATAATATGGCAAGTTCGGAAAATAACGAAGATCTTTTTTCTTCATTGAGTTGACCTTCGTAGATTTCCAAACTTGCCACAGCCAATCAGAAATTTGCCGACGAATTCTCCGATGACGTTTGTCGAGTAAACTATATCCCGCCTCTGTTTCGCAAAATTTCAACGAAAATACACTTTTAACTCTTTAGCTACCAAGATAATTTTTTCCGATTTTTGAAATTTTTGGGAAGTTACATAGAGTTACTTATAATGGGTATTTTAGTGCAGTTAGATATACAAAACTATATATATTTAGAATCTGCAGAACAAGGTCTTTAATTATATGCATTCACTTTTATGCTAATTAACAAGGTATGATGTCACAAGTCATGTGCTTATTTACAAATATAATTTTATGCTAGAAAAACTAAAAATTTAAATTACTTTCCCTATAAATAATTAATGATGCACAATATCCCTACAAATGCATCAAAATATCAATGTCCTATCCCTACCGGAATAATTAAAATGGGTTATCTGTATACATAAGTTAACGAGCGGCCAGTTATGGCTGAATAATGTGTCATCACATTCTTCCCAAATTGGAATTATTTTACATTGTTCTATAATAATCTACCTTACACATATTTTTTTATATGAAAGAACTCAAAACAACTTTGCAGAGAAACCTATCACACTTTATGCAATAGTTTAAAGTTTTTGTGTGCTTAAATGTTTAATTTTCGACTTTCTTGTACCTCCAAGATGCACATCTTCCACACTTAGGATGACGACTTGGTGCTTCTCTCAAGAGTAAAACATTGTCGTCGTTAGTGAGTTGTAACTGCACTCATTCCTATGTCTAATGCTTCCTTATAGTCTTCAAATGCAAAAGATTCATTTTCTCTGTAAAATTCCCGATCAGAAACTAATATTTCGCTTAAAATTTCGTCTAATTGCCAACGAGAACTTGCCACCATTTTGTAAATCCAACATGGCGAAGGAAAAATAACAAGATTTATTGAGAATACTAAGAATTTCGAAATAAAACGTGAAGAACTTCATGTTAGCTACAATATATGTTAACTATAGTGCAGAGACCCTTTCAATCCCTTTTTGTCCTCAAATATGGGTAAAATATCCACATAAATCCCAGCAGGGTCGTTAACGACCCTTTTGGTAGCTAAAGAGTTAATTCGCAAAATTTGAGCATTTTAGAGTTTTTTTCAAGTCTAAAAACGACAGATAAATATAGTCAATAGATCCAAGGTGTTTTGTATGTAGTTTTTTTTTAAGAAACTAGCGTAGTATTTTTGTTTTAAGCGATGGTATTAATGTATGTATTATATTTTTTGTGAGAGAGTTGCCAGCCTTATTGTAATTATATACATATATAATAGCATGACGTAACAGCAGTGACCGGGCTGCCTGTGGTATCACCCTGCAGATGGAAGCCATCAATATACCCACTAATAATATGATTCATAGCTCTAAGCTTAGCCAGGGGTGGTTTCATAAGTTTATTATGTTAAGAACCTCATCATTTATTACAAGATCAAAGAAAGTTTTCACTATATTATATATTTCATATGAAATAGGATTCATATGCTTTTAAATGTCATTAAAAGCTTATTGTCCATGTTCACAAATGTCAAAAAACATTATTTAAATTATTTAAATATAAGTTACACTTGTCTCTCTTACAACAGAAACAGGGACACTTTAATGGGACGTAATTCAGCAAAGTCTCACAAATTATATAAACCATGCTGCATCTATTGTTTGCTTTAGTTAACTCAAAGTTGCACTATTTCAGACAAGTATTTACTGTGTTTTATGCAGGAAATCTTTGTTCATACTAAATCTCATTAAAGGTAAGTGATGCTTCTGCCTCTAACAACAACAACAGGACCCTTGGGATGGGATACCAGATAAAGATGAAACTTGTCATCTTTACAACCGAAGGTATTAAGTCTCTCCAGCTTCTCGCCTGCTTCAGGATAGCACAGAATGAAATAGGAATCTTTCTCATCAACTCTGGTTAAAACCAATATTTTACAAATTTCGTAGTGAAATGCCACGCTCCATACCTCATGATCTTCTGGGACTTTTATTGTCTTTAGATTTCCTTCCTTGGTGTATATTTGAATCGCCGTACGATCATCTGTTGGTATCATGATTTCATTCTGCTGGGAAATACTCAATGAAAATGCCTCACTCGAGTCGCGTTTAAACTTGTATTTCAATTGACATGTCTTGTCACAAACATACACATGAGGGTCTTCCTCTTGGATGATGATAATATCATCGTCTTCGCATATCGCGATCTTTATACTACAGAGACGTTTCTCCTCGAGAAAATCCAATGTATGATTTGCTTTTACATTGTAATTCTCGTCCAATATCGTCAACATGAATCCTTCAAGAGAACGTTTTCTCACCACGTAAACATTGTTATTCATATCAACAGCAAGCGCCTTTAAAATATCACATGCAAATCCAGGTATTTCAACCCGTTTGATTTTTCCTGTCTCATGGATAATCATGATGTAGTCACGAGGCCAAGTTAAGGGACAGTAAGAACATCCCCCTGACTGTTCACAGCAGATAAGTAGGGTATTATTTTTTCATCAAGGAACTGTTCGTAGGGAGGATAAGGCAATTCTTTCCCCATAGACTTTCTTGTTGAAATTTCGTTCCAATTTCTTATTGGGTGAAAACTACGACCAGGAAGTTCAATGGTTGGCATGCAGGCGGACATTTCAAACGAATACTTGCTGCTGAATTTCCTGACATATTGAAACAACACATAGTTGATTAACATAACCGACTTGACGTTCTCCACTCGTTGAGTTTTATTCAACACCGATTTGACTCCACCGTTCAAATACACCGAGAATATCTCTTGAATGGCTGGTAAGCTATGAAGGGTCTCCAAAAACGTCAAACACCCAGTGATTGCGGTCTCAGGACTATCGAGATGTTCCAGTATTTCTGAAACTATTCGTAGCTTCGCGGCAAAAATCCGATCTTCGATACTAAATGCCTCATTGCAGAAAGCCGTGGTTGCTGTCTTGCGCGCTTCCTCGAATCTTTTTCTCGCAGTTTCAAACTCTCTGTCCGAATTCATTTTAAGCTTTTCCATGGCGCGAGGAAGCTCTATTGCTTGGTTTAAGATACCAGACTGAATAACGTTCGAAGGTTCACCTGGTTCGTCCTGAGTTTTGCTCGCTTTCTGCTCGGGATTTGATTTATCAAGAGAAACACGGAGTAACTCTACTCCTTCTTTTAAAAAATTATAACTGGCGAGAAAAGTTGATCTAGAAAGGCCATCGATTTTAGACTTGATATCATTTAACTCTCGTACGACAAACTTTCGAATTTCTGCATCGGTTACATCGCCGTCTTTGAGTTTGTCTGCCGTCGAGTCTCTGACCTTATTCCATATTAAACCAACTGTTGAACTGAGAATACTAGTCACAATTGAAGACATACCGAGTTTTTTTACTGAAGCCAAAAATTAATGCTAAATTTTGACTAAACACTGGTGAATATGCTCAAACACATTCAATCATATGATTCCTAACGATGTTTTTATCTACGTTCTTCCGGGAACTTTATCACATGAGAAACAGGCGAGATATGAAGGTTGTTCAAGTTTACAGTATAGAATTACCTTGTTTACATCGTCTACAATATATCTGGGAGCGATCTCGTATATAAATATCCCATGCAGCTGTATTTCACTTTAGTCTTATGTCACTGCACGAGCCAAGTTTTATAGGAAAAGTTATAGACACGAGCGAGATGAAATCATTGCGTGTTCGTAGTTGAACAAAACACAGTTTCAACAGAACTAAGTTAGGGCTATAGGTATTTACAAAAGTACATAAATTAGGCATATAAAAGTTAACAATATATAGATACTTGACCTTACATTACCGAATTCATAAATTAGTCATGAAAACCAACAACAGTATTTGTGAAAAAATCTTGCAAGAAATTCGGATTAACAAACCGAAATCGCTTCTCTCGCCAGTACGCGTTTTTTCTCTCTGAAATTTCTTTGTTTAACCTCACGTAGGATAACTTAAACTCTTAAAATGCACATGGGAGGGCAGAAAGTATGATCGGTTATATGCGCCTTAACGCTGTACGATAGTCTTTATTTATCGCTGAACTGTCACACAAAACTAAAGATTGAAGAAATACGATAGAAATCACTGCAATCATTTCTAAAATCAAACCTGGGCGATAAATCAAGAAAGAAAAAGCATAAATAAATGTGCTAGGAGAGCTTGTTGCGCATGTCCGTGAATGAAAAATAGCAGAATATGATCTAGTAGTTTAAATGTAATTTAGATTTAATGAGAGAGACTGATAGAAATAGGTTTCATTCACGGTAACTAAAGCACAGTTGAAGTTTAACAGGAAAGTTTGCGCAACAAGCTGATAACCCGCACTTGCCCGACTCCTTCCCTTCCGCCTGCAACTCGCATAACAATAAGATTTGTGAAAGCTTATTACCACGCAATTGCAAGACGTTTGCTTCTTGGGAAAAAATGAATTATTTATATCGTATACTGTATAATTAAGGTAAACGACGATGATTATGTGCTTGGTGGATAACAATAGACGATTGTGGATGCCGATGGACAATGATGGACAACGAAATAGATAGATGGGGTGAGGATACCCCGTGTTATTGCACGGTGGTGATGATGAGAAATGGTGATGATGAATCACTTCTATTTCTTACCAGTGCCAGTTGTGTGGTCTTGATTGCTTCCAGTGTTACGGATTTGCGTTGGTCGTCGTTGAGGGAGGAAACTGTGGTACCTGTAAATATTGGAGTCAGTGTGACCAGATCTGGTACATTTTCATGAATAACGATGGATCGTTACGTATAATTGAAGATGATGATTTTGTGCATCGATGGATAACAATTGGCAATCATGGACAATGATGGAAGCGATGTAGAGTAATGAGGTAATGATTATTCATAATAATGATGGTGGTCATGAGATCACTCTTATTTCATACCTGAGTCTGTAGTGTGGTCTTGACTGGGTCCAGTGTTCCTGGATTGTCTCAATCTTCTCTTTGTTTGTCAATAGCAGCGCTGGTTTTTATTATGGACCCAATGACAATATTTACCATGCGTAAAATCACAGTTATCTACAAGGAATGAAAGAGTTGTACATCATCAGTTGAGTTCGCTCTCACCAGAATAATTGCTTATCAAAACCTTGCAAGTAAACTCGTGTTATACCAGAACATGGATAAAATAATTACAATACAACATTCGCTCTTCAAAATCAAAATCCAGCATGTCGACAGACAGGCATCAGATGTAATCTAACAAAATTTAAGCGTGTGTAGTTTGTGAAGTTTTTCTCTGCAGAGAGTTTTGACTGTCTCTTGAGGTTGTTAACTCAGCCAAGAGTTTGAGCTCGGCTCAAATGAACGAACGAATGAATAAACGAATGCAGTAAATATACCTGAGTTAAGCTAAGGCCAAGGAGCCATTGTCCTTCCTCCCAACTCTGGGAACCCTAGTCCATAAATAACTGTATATTTACCTAAAGATTTCCACTTCCTCTTTGGACTTTCTCCTGACTGATTCACTCTCTTTATAAAATACTTTTTTGATGACAGGTAAACCTTAAATATAAACTTTAAAAGTCAATGAAAAGGTATAAGCAAGAAGCTATATCTAAAGAATATGTGGCTTACAATCTGTTTTACTTCTATACAGCAAGCAGCTACAATTCCTTCCCATTTCTTCGCTTGATTTGCCACCCTGTTCGCGCGTAGCTCTGCCCAATCAATTCTGGGGACCAAAGGGTTTCGCCTGCTTTGAGACTTGTTTCTGCAAATATGCAAAAAATCTCTATTAAAAAGTAGTTTGGGCAGATTGTGAAGTTTTTCTCCGCAGAGAGTTTCGACTGTCTCTTGAGGTTGTTAACTCAGCCAAGAGTTTGAGCTCGGCTCAAATGAACGAACGAATGAATGAATAAACGAATGCAGTAAATATACCTGAGTTACACGAGCTGTTGATATCACAATTGTTTATCTCTTCACACGCACTTGCAATAATTCACATCATTAGCAGAGGATGAATCTTAACCATTCCTGATTTGACGAATTGTGCAGTTGAAAATATGTTCATATCAGAGAGATGTCACACTTTAGAGTTTTACCAGACAAAGACCGCACGGACGTGATGAGTGTGAGAGTGGACTGCAAGTAAGGGAATGGGAGAGAACAGGGGGGGCGTACAACCCTCACACTCCAGGCCAAATCAAACTTTAACTTCCAGGTAAGTCTCGTTTAATTTTCAATTCTATTTCGTCATCAACCTAAGTCATGTGACGTTGTACGAGATTTCGGAGCAATCAGTGAGGGCTTTGTCCTGCAGAGATACACAAACCACTCTAACTATACCCAGGGTGATAAAACCAAGTGGAAAGACATCTCGATATATAGAGAAGTACATTATATATATAGTATATTATATATCCTAGGAACAATTAACGTTTGTATAGCACTCTAACACCGAAGCGCCAAAATTAAATTCCTCCTCGCTCGGTTTATTATAAAACCGTTGAAATGTCTGTTCATTCCACCATCCTGCGGATAACATAATATCCTTAATGTTACAGTTATTGGACGCTAAAAGGATGTAGTTGCTGCTCGAACACTATGACCTTTAAATTTGCTAACATCTAAACCTACAGCTACCAAAACAGACTTTATCCATCGAGATATAGTATCTTTGGAAACAGGTCCATACGGTTTCACATAACTCAGTAGAAATTGCTTTCTATCATGGCTATTTTCATCAGTTCTCTTGATATACTCTAAGAGATGAGTAACGAGGCAAAGCTCAGGCTCAAATGGATATTTCAAAAACTCGAGGGGTTTGACATGAGTTCCGACACGTGTCTGTTTGAGTTTCTCCATGACGTGGAAAGTGCACTTGTCCGCAACGAGAATCATGTTATCGACAGTGAGAAGATGAATAGTTTGACAGCGTTGTCCACTGAGTAAGGTCAATAAGAAGGAAACTTTAACAGTAAGCTCCTTCAAAGTCAGTGCGGAAGATATAGGCGGCATTCGAAAAAACTATAAGACCTTGCTAACATCCCATGTTGTCTGGTAACGCGGTAGAGCCGGGCGCAGTTCGAATACACCTTTCATAAAGTGCTAAACAATAGGTAGCTGTCCGAAAGTGACTTCACTATCACTTAACTGCAAAATAGAAGATAAAGCAAACCTCGCCGAGTTGATTGAGCGATGTACAAACCCGAGTCAAACAGTGATGACAGAAAATCTAACGTCCGTGGTAAGGGAGGGGAGATGATATCACAGTGCCTCTTCATACAAAATTCTAACCATTTCTGCAGATGCACTTGGTACTGAGATTAAGTGCTGTGTCTCCAAGAGGATTCAATTATGTTAATGGTGTTAACGAGTAGCCAGGTTGTTGTAGTTGTTGCCGCAGACATGATAAACCAAAAGTTTGAGTTTCTTGCAAAGGGGATGAGTTGTTTCCGATGATTTCCGACCGAGGAAATTCCTTTCCCCCTGAAGATGTATCTCCTAGTACAGCTCCCCATCTTTCTAGGGGTGCATCAGAGTATATAGTTATATCAATAGAAGGAATGAAAAGAAATCTAAAACTCTCTTCAAGATGGGTGACCCACCATCATAACTCTATCAAGCCATCCTCAGAGACAGTCATAGGGGAATCAAAATTACCCTTAGTTCTTTTAGGAGCATCTTTTTCATCCATTTCAAGGTACCTATAATGAAGAGCCCCATACTGAACCCCAGGTAAGGAGGAGACTAGGTAACCAATAATCTTGGCTACCTGCTGGATAGGAATGTCTGCTGGATGTTACATTATGTAATAAGGTTGATATTATTAATAATGGGGTTAATATTTAATAAGTTGTTAGGAGGGTTGTGATTGATAAGTGGGTGTGAAGGACAGAGACTTGAAGTGAAAAGGTTGTAATTTGTTGGACTGAGTTTAGGGAATAAATATATAAATATATGTATATGTTACAAAGAGAATAAACTTGAAACACTGGACATTCAATAACATCAAACAAAATTTTTTTAATTTTTTCCTTTTTTCTCATTTGTAACTTTGATAGTCATTGTTATCAAGTTAATGGGAAATCCTAGGATAATTACCTCTTGAGAAGGGAAAGTAGTGGACTTATCAGGATGCGTAACTAGATCTAGGCAGTCAAATGTTTCAACTGTGTCAAGAGCATTTGTAGCACACTTAGCATATGTATCACCCTGCAGATAGAAGCCATCAATATACCGACTAATAATATGATTTATAGCTATAAGCTTAGCCAGGGGTGGTTTCATAAGTTTATTATGTTAAAAATCTGATCATTTATTACAAGATCAAAGAAAGTTTTCACTATATTATATCCTAGGAAATAGGATTCATACGCTTCAATTTAAATGTCATTAAAAACTTATTGTCCATGTTGGCAAATGTCAAAAAACATTATTATTTCAATTATATAAATATAAGTTACACTTGTCTCTTTTACAACAGAAACAGGAACACTTTAATGGGACGTAATTCAGCAAAGTCTCACAAATTATATAAACCATGCTGCATCTATTGTTTGCTTTAGTTAACTCAAAGTTGCACTATTTCAGACAAGTATTTACTGTGTTTTATGCAGGAAATGTTTGTTCATACTAAATCTCATTAAAGGTAAATTATGCTTCTGTTTCTTACAACAACAACAGGACCTTTGGGATGGGATACCAATTTTGCAGTGATACGTTTTTCATATTTACAAAAGAAGGAAAGAGTCTCCAGCTCCCCGCCAGCTTCAGGGTAGCACAGAATGAAATAGGAATCCTTTTCCCTAATTAAGGTTAAAACCAATATTTTACAAATTTCGTAGTGAAATGCCACGCTCCGTACCTCATGATCTTCTGGGACTTTTATTTTTGTCTTCAGATTTCCTTCCTTGGTGTATATTTGAACCGCCGTATCATCGTCTGTTGGTATCATGATTTCATTCTTCTGGGAAATACTCAATGAAAATGACAACCTCGAGTCACGTTTAAACTTGTATTTCAATTGACCCGTCTTGTAACAAACATACACATGAGGGTCTTCGTGTTTGATGATGATAATATCATCGTCTTTGCATATCGCGATCTCAACTTGCGAAAAATCTTTGTCCTTGAGAAAATCCAATGTATGATTTGCTTTTACATTGTAATTCTCGTCCAATATCGTCAACATGAATACTTCACCTAAACGTATGAGTCCTAATTCACCAGAACGTCTTCTCACCACGTAAACATTGTTATTCATATCAACAGCAAGCGCCTTTAAAATAACACCTGCAAATTCAGGTGTTTCAACCCGTTTGATTTTTCCTGCCTCATGGATAATCATGATGTCGTCACTAGACCCAGTACCAGGGAAAGTAAGAACATCCCCCTGACTGTTCACAACAGAGAAGTAGGGTTTTATTTCTTCATCAAGGAACTGTTCGTTTGGAGGATGAGGCAATTCCTCTCCCATAGACTTTCTTGTTGAAATTTTCCTCCAATTTCTTATTGGGTGAAAACCACAATCAGGAAGTTCAATCGTTGGCATGCAGCCGGACACTTCTAATGGACACTTGCTACTGAATTTCCCAACATATTGAAACAACACATAGTTGATTAACATAACCGACTTGACGTTCTCCACTCGTTGAGTTTTATTCAACAACGATTTGACTCCACCTTTCAAATACACCGAGAATATCTCTTGAATGGCTGGTAAGCTATGAAGCTTCTTCAAAAACGACAAACACCCAGTGATTGCGGTCTCAGAACTATCGAGATGTTCCAGTATTTCTGAAACTATTCGTAACTTCGCAGCAAAAATTCGATCTTCGATACTAAATGCCTCATTCCAAAAAGCAGTGGTTGCTGTCTTGCGCGCATCTTTGAATCTTTCCCTCGCAGTTTCAAACTGTCTGTCCGAGTTGATTTTAAGCTTTTCCATGGCGCGAGGAAGCTCTATTGCTTGGTTTAAGATACCAGACTGAATAACGCTCGAAGGTTCACCTGGTTCGTCCTGAGTTTCGCTCGCTTTCTGCTCGTGATTTGATTTATCAAGAGAAACACTGAGTAACTCTACTCCTTCTTCTAGAAAATTATAACTGGCGAGTAAAGTTGATCTAGAAAGGCCATCGATTTTAGACTTGATATCATTTAACTCTCGTACGACAAACTTACGAATTTCTGCATCGGTTACATCGCCGTCTTTGAGTTTGTCTGACGCCGAGTCTCTGACCTTATTCCATAATAAACCAACTGTTGAACTGAGAATACTTGTCACAATTGAAGACATACCGAGTTTTTCTACTGAAGCCAAAAATTAAGGCTAAATTTTGACTAAACACTGGTGAATATGTTCAAACACATTCAATCATATGATTCCTAACGATGTTTTTATCTACGTTCTTCCGGGAACTTCATCACATGAGAAACAGGCGAGATATGAAGGTGTGAAGTTAGCCGCGGATTCGGCCTCAGATTCGCCCTTGTATTGGGCCTCACATTCAACTGTGTTCAATCAATGAAAAGTAGAATTTGGTTATTTAATAATAACAGGTTTTTTAGTCATTTTTTCGTTTAAACTTTAAAATTACGAATATGTATAGCTTTTATTTATGCATCGCTAGACTATAATTAGAATAAAGCAGTCGATTTTATACAGATTTACAGAGTAAATTGATTATTATTTTAGGGCACTGTGTGAGAAGCGGTTGACCCACATAGATGTGGCATAAACCGAACTGGTTTATTGCAATTCCTGTATATATACGTCTATGTTTTACAGAATTATACGGCCTTACAAATGGCGTGCATCATTGTGCTGCACAGTCCCAACATACTCGGGATTATTTGCTTCCTTTCTCAAATTAAAAATTTCATTACGATATAAATACAAAAGACTTAACTAGTATATGATCCTCTCACCGACGCTATTAGTGTTACAATTTGCCAAAGTCAATTGCTACAACAAGAATTAGCGTAGATGTGCATACAAATCAAAAGTGCTATTGCCATATGACAAAAAATGGTCCAATGAAAATTATAAGTTAAGTCAACTTCCAGACGCATATATACGATCGTTTCAAACGTTATTTAGAACAGTATTTTCCCATCTATCCAAAAGTACACATCAGTTGAAGGCGCAGACGTTACACGCTGAATATTTGAGGGCAACAGCAACGACTCATTGCAAAAACATCTTACAATATTACATGGTGTTGACATATACCGTATATCCACGTTATCATCCTAATTGTGTAATTTAAATTTATGCATTTCATACAAAATGCATGCCTATTCCACGCACTGCATTGAAGTTAAAACTTCTGTTTACGAAAGTATGATTTCATTGTTCTGCATAATAATACAATGTGCTGTGCCGAGTTTTGCTGCAGTTTGTAGCGCAGACGATGCGCTTTCGACGACGAAGAACGATTCCCAGCCGTGTCATATCGAGATTTGCGATGTCAGATTTGCCTCGTTCTGATGTGTCGTCATAGTAACTGGAGACCATGTGCTCGCTCTATTTTGACATTTTGTTGTTAATTAAAGCATATGAGCCATCATCGGTAACCGAAATCAAAACATTCCGAACGAACATCGCTAATCTGTGATTACTAGTAGTATATTATATATATATATATATATATAATATATATATATATATATATATATATATATATATATATATATATATATCGATTCGCCGGATGATCGCTTCAGAAGAAACGTGTAGCGAACTATATATCCAAATTGATGATAATTGATGTTCAGGGATAATAATGTATAGACATTGGATGATAATGATGGATCACAACAATTATGTATGATAATGTATGATCGATGGATAACGGTAGACTATGATGGACAACGATGGATAACGGTTAGGTCGAATGGAATAAAGGTGATATCTGTAGTGATGATTGATAATGAGAAATTGTGATGGTGGTCACTTGTATTTCTTACCCGTTCTAGTAATATGGTATTGATTGGTACCAGTTTTTCCTTTTTCTGATGGTCCTTTGTGTTTCCAACAGCATTTCATCCTTATTTACAGACCCAATGACAGTATTTCCAGTGTGAAATGACAGTTATCTACATAGGTTGAAAGATTTGAGCACCATTAGTTGAGCAATCTCGCCTCTCACTTATCAAGCCTTGTGGGAAAACTAGTGTAATGCCAGAACAGAGATAAAATAATAACAGTTCACCGAACGTACCTTCACAAATTCTGCATCTCGACTGGCAGAGATCAGGTGTGATTAGGCCCACGTTTAAGTGTGGTCTCGTTTGTGCTTGGCTCGATTCAATGAACTCAATAAATGCACAACTGTCCTTTTTAATAATTCGGGTCAAAAACTTGGGATGAATTTCAACCTATCTTGACTTGACGAATTGTGCACTCATGTCAGAGAACTGTCTGTATTGGAAAGATGTCTGTATTACGACCAAGTTTTCCTCTTTTGATAGATGCAAACAAGTAGATAAGTTATGGACGTTCAGATAAGAGCACGCATACATCATTACGTCATTACTATTTCCTCGTTCACATCAATAAAAAGTTAAAATATCTGTAGTGTAGAGATAGAGATGTTTGTAATGGAGAGACGTTTGTATTAGAGAGATGCCTGTATTAGAGAGAGGTCTGTATTAGAGAGATGTCTGTATTAGGGAGGTGTCTTTATTAGAGTGATGTCTGTATTAGAAAGATGTTTGTATTAGAGTGCTGTCTGCATTAGAAATATGATACTCGCTTTGATATCAGTGCTAATAATAGATGTCAATTATTTTTATTCGCTTCAAATAATCATTAAATGCAATAGTGGGCTATTTCTATTCAAAATTAAAATAAATATATATACAATACTACACGGTAAACTCTCTATAAGAATAGATTTGCACGGACACAAACCTTTTTCTTTCCAATCTTTGTGACTTTAGTCATGCAACCTCCTACATACTAGTGGCTTAATCCTAAAATATTGGAAATGTTAAGATATAGATAGAATGAAAATAAAACGTATCTTATTGCGTGAATTTATAAACATAATTCGTGAAATCTTTTCCGACACCAGACCAGCAGTCGTTGGAAGCACCATATTTGTCATATTCAATCATACTTCTTGCGCCCCAACACTCTCCGTAAAACTGCACAGCAAAATACTAAATAACAACATAATCAATGCTTGTTCATTGAAAAATGGAAGCGAAATCTATATTAGGTTAACGCAATGCAGTATTATTACTGTAAATATGAGAGGAATTGGTTCAAAATATCCATGTTGTGGATGGTCCAGTTATAATTGACTTTATTGAGGCCTGAGACAAACATGAAAGCCTTGCACTGGTCTGGTATTTTAATAATTTTATAAATACCTTGTATCCTTTGTCATAAGCAACACAGGCGCATTCTCTGACGGTCTTTTGCATGTCATACCAGTCTATTTTATCCCGGAGATTCGCAATCAAGTCTGGCAAAGCTCTTTTATAACGATCGTTAAAACATCCCAAGTGTTGAATACCTAAATATATACGAAGAGCTGTGTTTGACGTTTGCCTTGTGTGTTGATTTCAAGAACCGAACAATTGTCATCTGAACAAAGAGCTTTTGTAAAGCTCGTTTAAGATAAGCTTGCTGTAACAAAGTATCTTTGTTTCAAAACATGAGCCCCTCTTTACTGTAGAAAGTTCACTTAAATATTTATCTTTGTTAATGGACACAAAAGTCATTGATGTGTACTTAATTTTATATTTAAAAAATTACAGTGAAAGTCAGTTGTTATCTGTTGTCCTAAATTCTGATCAATGGCGAGTCAACTCAGTTTAAATCGCATAGAACTCTTGTTGACGTTTGACCAAGCATTGATAGTTCATCAAAAAAATCCTTCATGCAGAAAAATTAACCTTTGTTTGCCAACTCGCATTCTCGTTGAATCAATGTTTCAAATGCAAAACCACTGTTAGCATTAAAAAATGATTCCAATTTCTACCATTGCGAGGATCATGTTTTATTGAAGGATCAAGGCATTGTTGGTCTTATCAAAGGCCCTTCATCTATCGGAAGAACCAGTCGGGGTCCCTTATGTAGTTTCAGAGTCAATCAGAGATGTACATTAGTTTGAGGACCATCGATGAACTAAAATGATCATGTTGATCCCAGAGTGTAGCGACTTACCACAGGGCATTTCCTTGAAATGGATGTCATCCAAAGCCATGTCAGAATAAAAAGATCGGCCACGAATTGCCTCAAATTCCACCTAAATGAAAATTTGTGACGTAAGAATGTGAACAAGCAGTAGTTTTTCCACTGGAATAAAACGGTTTTAAATAAACATTCGAAGATCAAAGATGCTTGGAAAGTATAAGAGCATTTCTTTCGAAATCCGGTGTAAGGCATTGCCATACTTCCATGGATGACCCCAAAGTAATGTCGAAGAGTAAAAAAGTTATCAACTATAACGAAAATATCATACAAACCTGGTAACTAGTCGTAGACACGTTAGATATTGTTGTGCTACCTAATATCCATCTGTTTCCCTGATCACCTTTCTTATCCCATATTATCCTCTTAGAACCCACAGGGTCTTTAATGTACACGCTGAGTTCTCCCATTGAGCGGCCATACATGTGATAGTACCAGGAAATGCAACGACATTGCGAGGGTGGAAACTGTTTGCTTGTTAGGAGTGCTGTGTCGTTCTCCTTGGCAGGGAAGCTGGCCTCGGTAAAAATGTAATGGCCTGGAAATTTGACGATAATGGTAATTATGGATAACGGTGGATACTCTTGGATAATAGTGGATAATCATGGATATTTGTGGGATAATAGTGGATAGTGAGGATCAGGTGCACCGATAAGTAACGATAGACAATAATGAATAACGTTTGATAATGATAGGTAACCATGGAAAGTGAAAGATAGAGATGGCCGATGAGTAGAGATCAATGATGATGATGTATACCTGAAATTTCTTACCCGTGCCAGTAGTATGGTCTTGATTTGGACCAGTGCTCAAGATTGGTGTTGATCCTTTATGTGCTTGCCAGAAGTAATCCATGTTTTTATAACGGGTCCAATGACAGTAACTACCGCGCGTGAAATCACAGTTATCTACAAAGAAATAAAAGAATATTCCATCATTAGTTTAACGAGACTTCGCCTGAGCAGCTAAAACGCTCGTCAAACATGATGGGCAGGCAGAGACAAGATGTTGTCTAAACAAGCAGAAATGAACTTATCCAAGAAACAAACCTGGGTTGCATGTACTGTTGGCGTAGCAATCTTTTTCTTCTTTCGCAACCCCTGGGCAGTCTTTCCCGCCATGCATCGGGGCGGGATCTGAAAATTTCCTGGATCGATGACGCTTGCAATTTTCATCGCATTCTGTCCAAGAGGACCAGCGACCCCAATGATCAGCAGCAGGAGCTGCAAGAAAATAAAAGCGTTTAAACAAGGTTAGACGAGCTCAGAGGTTGTATTTTTGGAAGGCTATTGGCAACCTCGCAAGCCATCGTGGGCCGTGGATCGAAGGTAGAAAAGCCTGGCTTGCGGGTTAGACCATTGCTTGCGTTCTAGTCAATGACTCATGCAATTATATCTAGTATGTGTCACTGGTTCTCCCATAAACTCAGAGGCCCGTGGGGGGAGGGGCAGGCGTTCGTATTTTTACACGATGAAGGTGCCTATCATTGAAAATCACAATGTGTACTCCCGTAAAAGATTTGTTTTGCCCCAAACGTTGCCGAATGACTCAGCATCACAGCACATGTCAACACTGGTCAACAAAGTGAGGGATCAAGACATCGCCACGAAACACGACTTACACGAGTCACGACAGGGAAAGACAACGATCTCAGCCACTGATCTACGTATGTCACTGATATGCGATAAATTTAAGTGCTCGAAGAAAAGGACCTACCGTAACATTTCTAGTTTGTGCAATTCTGCCATTGAGATTCCACGCCATGCGACGATGCTCCAGAACAGTCAGCGTGGTTTGAAGAGAAACAATATCTTTGCCTTTTCTTAACACAATCTTTGCTGCAAGGCGAAAAACTGGACCACTCGCTAAACCCAACGCCATTGACTATTTGAAAAGACGTGATATTCATTTAAGAAAGTTGAACTGCTCCTAAAAAGTTGTTATTGATCAAATAACATGGAGCAACAAGCTGTTAGTAACAAATTTTAATCTTCCAGCAAGACTTAATTTTAATCTTTCAGAGATACACAAACCACTCTAAATATAGCCAGCGTGATAAAACCAAGTGGAAAAATATCTCGATGTATAGAGAAGTATATTATATGTATAGTAGTATATTATATATCCTAGGAACAACAACGAAGCGCCAAAATTAAATTCCTCCTCGCTCGGTTTATTAAAACCGTTGAAATGTCTGTTCATTCGACCATCCTGCGAATAACAAAATATCCTTAATGTTACAGTTATTGGACGCTAAAAAGAATGTAGTTGCTGCTCGAACACTATGACTTTTAAATTTGCTAACATCTAAACCTACAGCTATACCAAAACAGACTTTATCCATCGAGATATAGTATCTTTGGAAACAGGCCCATACGGTTTCACATAACTCAGTATAGCAATTGCTTTCTATCATGGCTATTTTCATTAGTTCCCTTGATATACTATAAGAGATGAATAACGACGCAAAGCTGAGACTCAAATTGATATTTCAAAAACTCGAGGGGTTTGACATGAGTTCCGACACGTGTCTGTTTGACTTTCTCCATGACGTAGAAAGTGCACTTGTCCGCAACGAGAATCATGTTATCGACAGTGAGAAGATGAATAGTTTGACAACGTTGTCCACTGAGTAAGGTCAATAAGAAAGAAACTTTAACAGTAAGCTCCTTCAAAGTCAGCGCCGAAGGTATAGGCTGCTTTCGAAAAAACTATAAGACCCTGCTAACATCCCATGTTGTCTGGTAACGCGGTAGAGCCGGGCGCAGTTCGAATACACCTTTCATAAAGTGCTAAACAATAGGTAGCTGTCCGAAAGTGACTTCACTATCACTTGACTGCAAAATAGAAGATAAAGCAAACCTCGCCGAGTTGATTGAGCGATAGGACAAACCCGAGTCAAACAGCGATGACAGAAAATCTAACGTCCGTGGTAAGGGAGGGGAGATGATATCACAGTGCCTCTTCATACAAAATTTTAACCATTTCTACAGATGCACTTGGTACTGAGATTTAGTGCTGTCTCTCCAAGAGGATTCAATTATGTTAATGGTCTTAACGAGTAGCCAGGTTGTCGTAGTTGTTGCCGCAGACATGACAAACCAAAAGTTTGAGCTTCTTGCAAAAGGGATGAGTTGTTTCCGATGATTTCCGACCGAGGTTCAGTAGTTTGTGACTGGGTTGTAGGACCACAGGAGGTGGAACATGAAGAGAGGCTAGCAAAGGATACCAAGGATGGGTGGGACAGTCGGGAACAACTAAAATTCTCTTGGCATGCTCCTGAATTATTTTCTTTACAGCCTGTAACAGAAAACTAAACGGCGGGAAACAATAAAATTTCAAGTCAATCCACGAAATAGAGAAAGCATCAACGAACACTGCTCCAGGATCTGGCGGATAAGAGCAATATGTTGGGAACTGTTTTATATTTAAGTGTGATGCAAAAAGATCGATCTAAGTGTGAAAATTCAAGGTACTGAGCGTATTATGTAATGACAATGGTTTGGTTTCCATTCGCTATCTGGATTATGAAAATGACGAGATTCTTTGCGTGTTAAGACATTCTGCGAACCAGGAATGTGAGCAACAGTAAGCCAAATGTTGTATTTTATACAAAATTCCCAGATTTCTCAGCCCATAGAGCGGCAAATACGGCTATGACAAGAACCCATGTTATTTATTACAGCTACTGCTGTGGTGTTATCTATCATGAGTTTTACATGCTTACACCACTTAAGAGTGGTGCAGAACAGTTTAAGGGCAAAAAATGCAGCCAAAAGTTCAATGTAGTTTATGTGATGGGTGCATTCAACTGGCGACCATCTTCCCCCTGAAGATGTATCACCTAGTACAGCTCCCCATCTTTCTAGAGGTGCATCAGAGTATATAGTTATATCAATAGGAGGAATGAAAAGAAATCTAAAACTCTCTTCAAGATGGGTGACCCACCATCGTAACTCTATCAAGCCATCCTCAGAGACAGTCATAGAGGAATCAAAATTACCCTTAGCTCTTTTAGGAGCATCTTTTTTATCCATTTCAAGGTACCTATAATGAAGAGCCCCATACTGAACCCCAGGTAAGGAGGAGACTAGGCAACCAATAATCTTGGCTACCTGCTGGATAGGAATGTCTGCTGGATGTTACATTATGTAATAAGGTTGATATTATTAATAATGGGGTTAATATTTAATAAGTTGTTAGGAGGGTTGTGATTGATAAGTGGGCGTGAAGGATAGAGACTTGAAGTGAAAAGGTTGTAATTTGTTGGACTGAGTTTAGGGAATAAATATATAAATATACATATATGTTACAAAGAGAATAAACTTGAAACACTGGACATTCAATAACATCAAACAAATTTTTTTTAATTATTTCCTTTTTTCTCATTTGTAACTTGGATAGTCATTGTTATCAAGTTAATGACAAATCCTAGGATAATTACCTCTTGAGAAGGGGAAGGAGTCGACTTATCACGATGGATAACTAGATCTAAGAAGTCAAATGTTTCAACTGTGTCTTGAAAGAGCATTTGTAGCCCACTTAGCATATGTATCACCCTGCAGATAGAAGCCATCAATATACCCACTAATAATATGATTCATAACTCTAAGCTTAGCTAGGGGTGGTTTCATAAGTTTATTATGTTAACAACCTGATCATTTATTACAAGAGGAAAGAAAGTTTTCAGTATATTATATCATATGAAATAGGATTCATATGCTTTTAAATGTCATTAAAAGTTTATTGCCCATGTTGGCAAATGTCAAAAAACATTATTTAAATTATTTAAATATAAGTTACACTTGTCTCTCTTACAACAGAAACAGGAACACTTTAATGGGACGTAATTCAGCAAAGTCTCACAAATTATATAAACCATGCTGCATCTATTGTTTGCTTTTGTTAACTCAAAGTTGCACTATTTCAGACAAGTATTTACTGTGCATGTTTTCAGGGCCGTAACTAGAACGATAATTGGGGGGGGGGGCGGTGTCAATTATCGTTCTACAGGGTGAGTAAAAAAAACTGACACCTTTGAAATTCAAATTAGCCGCGAACTTATAGCTGGAATTTGACAATTCCCATTGTGTACAATCAACAAGACCTGATTAATTAGTGCGAAAGTGTTTAATCCAATTGAACTAATTCCAGGTTCTTTTTTATTACAGAGCTTAAAATGCATTTTAACTTCCAAAGCCCTGGAACAAAGTTTATGTTCTACTTAATTAATGGCTTCACTTTCATATTTGATATGCTTCATATACCCATAAGAATGATAAGATATTTTAGGCAACTTCAGTCTCATTACAACGGATTACAGACCCATTGCAGCTAATTTGAATTTTAAAGGGTGTCAGGTTTTTTTTACTCACCCTGTAGTTACGGCCCTGTGTGTTTTATGCAGGAAATATTTGTTCATACTAAATCTCATGAAAGGTAAATGATGCTCTTGTCTCTTACAACAACAACAACAGGACCCTTGGGATGGGATACCAGATTGGGAGCCCACTTATTGTCATCTTTACAACAAAAGGTAAGAGTCTCCAGCTCCCCGCCTGCTTCAGGGTAGCACAGAATGAAATAGGAATGCTCTTCTCTAACCCTGGTTAAAACCAATATTTTACAAATTTCGTAGTGAAATGCGACCCTCCGTACCTCATGATCTTCTGGGAGTTTTATTGTTGTCTTCAGATTTCCTTCCTTGGTGTATATTTGAACCACCGTACGATCGTCTGTTGGTATCATGATTTCATTCTGCTGGGAAATACTCAATGAAAATGCCTCACTCGAGTCGCGTTTAAACTTGTATTTCAATTGACACGTCTTGTCACAAACATACACATGAGGGTCTTCGTTTTGGATGATGATAATATCATCGTCTTTGCATATCGCGATCTTTATAACTAGAGAAGGATCTTTGTCCTCGAGAAAATCCAATGTATGATTTGCTTTTACATTGTAATTCTCGTCCAATATCGTTAACATGAATGCTTTACCCAGACGTCCTCTCACCACGTAAACATTGTTATTCAGATCAACAGCAAACGACGGTAAAAAATTACCTGGAAATTCAGGTATTTCAACCCGTTCGATTTTTCCTGCCTCATGGACAATCATGATGTGGTCACTAAACCTAGTATCAGGGACAGTAAGAACATGCCCCTGACTGTTCACACCAGAGCAGTACGGTCTTATTTCTTTATCAAGGAGCTGCTCGTTTGGAGGATGAGGCAATTCCTCTCCCATAGACTTTCTTGTTGAAATTTCCTTCCAATTTCTTATTGGGTGAAAACTACGATCAGGAAGTTCAATCGTTGGCATGCAGACGGGCACTTCAAACGAATACTTGCTGCTAAATTTCCAAACATATTGAAACAACACATAGTTGATTAACATAACCGACTTGACGTTCTCCACTCGTTGAGTTTTATTCAACAACGATTTGACTCCACCGTTCAAATACACCGAGAATATCTCTTGAATGGCTGGTAAGCTATGAAGCTTCTTCAAAAACGTCAAGCACCCAGTGATTGCGGTCTCAGGACTATCGAGATGTTCCAGTATTTCTGAAACTATTCGTAGCTTCGCAGCAAAAATTCGATCTTCGATACTAAATGCCTCATTCCAGAAAGCAGTGGTTGCTTTCTCGCGCGCTTTTTCGAATCTTTTTCTCGCAGTTTTAAACTCTCTGTCCGAGTTGATTTTAAGCTTTTCCATGGCGCGAGGAAGCTCTATGGTCCTATTGCTTGGTTTAAGATACCAGACTGAATAACACTCGAAGGTTCACTTGGTTCGTCCGGAGTTTCGCTCGCTTTCTGCTCGGGATTTGATTTATCAAGAGAAACACTGAGTAACTCTACTCCTTCTTCTAGAAAATTATAACTGGCAAGTAATGTTGATCTAGAAAGGCCATCTATTTTAGACTTGATATCATTTAACTCGCGTACGACAAACTTTCGAATTTCTGCATCGGTTACATCGCCGTCTTTGAATTTGTCTGCCGTCGAGTCTCTGACCTTATTCCATAATAAACCAACTGTTGAACTGAGAATACTTGTCACAATTGAAGACATACCAAGTTTCTTTCCTCCAAGCGATGCTAAACTTTGACAAAACACAACACAATATGTCAAAGCAGATTCATTCTTGCGTTGAATTCCTCACAATCTTGTGGTATGTTCATCCTGTAATTTTACCATATGGAAATTTCCAGGCGGAAATCCCGCTAAGTTTCTTCACCTACAATATGTTAGTGCGGGATTTTTGTACAAATATTCCTGTCACTTCATTCACAGAGTTTCTTACGATCATCTTAACACAATATTCTTTTCCATGATATCGAACTGGGATCAGAGAAAAGTGTATTTGAACGAGATCTACGTATCTTTGCTAATGCTTGCAAAAATTCAAAGTGTTTTTATCGTATAAAGGACGTGGCGGGGATCCTGATGATTTGTGTCACTTTCTTTCTTTGAGAAGTCTCCAGCCAAGTTCCCACGGTTTAAAATATTGCTCATTTTAATAGAGTTATCAATCAAATTTTAAAGCAAAGTAAATCAGGTGCAGACTGTTGCTGACACAAGGCTTGACGTTCCCACTTGAAGAGTGAAAATCAAACTTTTCTATGATTATGAGTTGAAACAATCAATCACATATTTTAGAAAAATGATAGATTAAAGTTATTTCGAGAATGAATTCAACGCTTATTGTTTAATTGTTAGAGAATAAATTTATTCCAATATGGAGGCGTTTGTTATGTCGAGAAAAGTGAGTGTACAGGGAAGCCAAGCAAAACAATGAAAATGATTGGAAAAACGCATCAAGTTTTACCTCAAGTTATTTTATTAGATTCACGAGAGTCTAAACAATTTAAGGTGGAGAATACTAACGCTCTTTCCGCCTGTTTGGCGAAGTCTTTTTTTTTATTTCACACTGAGCACGAACGAATAATGATGTCTCGTAAATAACTACAGTAGTCCCCCGCTAACTCAAACTCGCTTAACTCGAACTCCTCACTAACTCGAACTAAATCCAATTCCCCTGGGATTTGGTAATGTATTTGTATGATTTTGTATGTGCTTTTGTATTCTTTCAATCTTTTTAATATTTTAAAACGTCATCCACTCTCGCTGACAATTCATGTTGGTAGGCATGATATCCCATGATTCGATTGAATTTTATACCTTACTGTATTAATAACTTATAATAAACGTAATCTGACACCAACTCCGGCTAACTCGAACAATTTTTCTTTCCCCTTGGGAGTTCGAGTTAGCGAGGATCTACGAAATGAATGAATAGTTAAAACTTAAAAAGCTCTGTTTATAAGGACCCTTATTTGAAAACTGGTAACTTTTCGACACGATCACATCTATCAAAAGACGAAAATCTCAACGGAGATCTCCGCAACCATGATAATGAAGACGAGAATGATGATTGATGTTCAGGAATGTTGATGTATAATTATGGATGGGACCGATGGGTTAGTATGATTAAATATGATAATCTTGTGCATCGATGGATAACAATTGGCAATCATGGACAATGATGGAAGCGATGTAGAGTAATGAGGTAATGACTATTCATAATAATGATGGTGGTCATGAGATCACTCTTATTTCATACCTGAGTCTGTAGTGTGGTCTCGACTGGGTCCAGTCTTCCTGGATTGTCTCGATCTTCTCTTTGTTTGTCAATAGCAGCGCTGGTTTTTATCACGGACCCAATGACAATATTTACCACGCGTAAAATCACAGTTATCTACAAGGAATGAAAGAGTTGTACATCATCAGTTGAGTTAGCTCTCACCAGAATAATTGCTTATCAAAACCTTGCGAGTAAACTCGTGTTATACCAGAACATGGATAAAATAATTACAATACAACATTCGCTCTTCAAAATCAAAATCCAGCATATTGACAGACAGGCATCAGATGTAATCTAACAAAATTTAAGTGTGTGTAGTTTGTGAAGTTTTTCTCTGCAGAGAGTTTCGACTGTCTCTTGAGGTTGTTAACTCAGCCAAGAGTTTGAGCTCGGCTCAAATGAACGAACGAATGAATGAATAAACGAATGCAGTAAATATACCTGAGTTACACGAGCTGTTCATATCACAATTGTTTATCTCTTCACACGCACTTGCAATAGTTCTTTATCCCTTCTACTTTCTCATTAGCATTAAGTTATGGCGAGTAAACCCTGACTGCGCAACCCTGCCGTTAAGACACCCGATCACCCTAATTCTCCTTATTCGACGTCCCCCCAACTTCCCTACTTCCCAATACTCATTACCACTTCCTCACTGCCAGTACTTCCCCCAATACTTATTATATATTCCCCAATACTGAACACAAAGAAATAAATTACATGAACATCCCCACACTTGATTTATTCGTCCTTCCAGTTTATTTGTCCCTCAGAACGCTTGTTTAAATTCAGGCAAGTCATTACGTTATATGAGCCGATTAATCTCATTTACTGTATCACGCGCACTTTTTATTCCCTCTGAGCTCGGGCTTCCCGTCGCCGATACCCACAATATCGGTTGGTTTTGCGTCCTTCGCACCATGTCAAGAGGATCAAACAGGTCATCCCGACTGTAATTACAAAACCAAATTACCGAAATTAATACCAACCCCTGGAAGCCGAGCTCAGAGAAAATGATCACCGTCGACCCGAAGGCTCTCAAGAACCGGGCAAAGCCCTAAGTGCTTGTGGGATCATTTCTCGTCACTCGCTTCCCTCGAATTATACCAATGACATAACCCCTATATTTGAAACGAGTTATCAACCATCAAAATTACCAAACAGGTTTCTTTCTTTTTTTTTTTTTTACATGAATAATATCGATATGCCATATATGGTTCGAGTATGAATGAATTTAGGACTATACGCACACCACCCGTAATTGTCACACGATATAACCCTATGTCTATATGCTAAAATAGTAAGTTGATTCCAAGCCTCACATGCGACGCTGAGGACATGCCCGCGCAAAATGCCCGGGTTGTCCGTACACCCAACATTTCAAGTCACTGCGAGCAGGCCTCCCCACTCCAAATCTGCGACGACCGCGGAACGATGTCCCGCGAGGCCTCGCCGGCGCAACAGACTGCTGGAGTGTCTGGTGAGATTCCCAAGATTTTGTGATGACTTTGGCAACTTCGGACTCCTCCTTACTTGCGACCAACTTCATCAAGATGTCTTTTAATAGGCGTTTATCGTTGACAAACGGCCGGCATTGCGTCAAGATAATATTAAAACGCTTGAGGCGGTCATCATTTTTGTCGCGACATACGTCGACGACCACCTCCTCTAACGCCGCTAACACGGCGTGCTCATCAAACAGCGATTCTGGCCGTGCTGCAAACGCCTGCAGGGCCAAAATTTTATTCTCCACGGAGGCCTGATCCGTTTTCGACCGCAAGGTCCGTAACTGCTTTTGAAGTTTTTCAATCTGCAAAACAATACTCTCCTCCTGTCCCTGTCCGGACGGGGAATGCTTATCTCTCAACCCTTCACGGTTGTTCCAATGGGCCACGCCACTAACCACATGTTAGTGGTAAATGAATCGTACACAGGTTTAATTATCGCCTGGCCGTGTTGTAGTCAGATACACGCAATGCCCCTACGCGGGCTTGCCTTGTCGGCCCTTTAATGCACCCTTCACGGTTGCATGACCCCACCGTTGCTTTATACCCATCTCTTCAACCCTACGCGGTTGTATATCACAAGTACGTCCCTGCTCGGACTCTGGCTACAGTTCTCGTACCCACTGTAGGACAACTCCTAGTAGCGGGGTTATTAAAACCCCAGATAACCGAATCCAAGTGCCCCTCACTATTCCTGCATATATATGGCTAAAGCTCAAACAGAACACCTACCCTGGCGGACTATAAATGGGTTCAAAACCTTAATGGTCTAATTTGTCGCCCAGCAATGCGCACCGTCAGCGATTGCGATATAAACATTGAAGTTTAACAAGCCTCGATCAGACCACAATCTGATACGTACATTGAAAACTGACATAATGCGACTAAGGTGTTCAATAAATTGGTGAAATACCATCTGACGAAAATAGCGACAAGGACAATACCGCCTTGGCAACGACACACTTCATTGATCAGCAGCTATAAACACATGTCTGATTCAAAGCCCTGAAATGGCGAAAACAAGGCACACACGCCCTTCAAATGCGAATCTTTGGCGTAGTAAATGGTACGAAGGTGCCATATCTCTCCCCTGCTTAACCAGATCGCAGAAACTATTCGTCGGCAGCGTACTGAAGTTAACTAGCTATCCAGTAGAACTATAAAATACCTCAAGCTTGTCATTACTCGTTGGCGGCGTAGCGCCATCAACCACCACATGTTGTGCCAGTGCTTGGCTTGTAGAAGGTCCAGACTCAGACGTCGTCGCTGTCGGCTGGACAGGATCTGTTGTATTAGGCGGTTGAATCGCAGCCTCTGCATCAATAGCCGCTACTATATTTCTAAGCTCTTCGGACGAAGCGCCGGCAGGCCGGGACATCGTGTGAAAGAATCTTGAGAACGTTTTCCTCTGAAGCTCGTGCCAACTGACGTTAATTTATTCCCAGTTACTTTACTTATAATGCTAATGACGTCATCGGGATTATGAATATTCAACTAGTTTGAATAATTCACATCATTAGCAGAGAATGAATCTTAACCATTCCTGACTTGACAAATTGTGCAGTTGAAAATATGTTCATATCAGAGAGATGTCTGTATTGAAGAGGTGCATGTACTAAGACACGTTTACATTTGCAATTGTTGCTGCCATCTTCTTCTTTTGATAGATGTGAACGAGTAGATTCAGTTATGGTTGTTCAGATAAGAACACCTATACATCATTACATCATAACTATTCGCTCGTTCACATCAATCAAAAGACGAAAATGCCAAAAAAACGGATCGTAATTAGACTTGTAAACGTTGCTTCAGAGAGGTGTTTGTAAATAATGTATTGAAATGCCACGCTCAATAAACTATGAACACATCACTTACGGATACTTGCTGAGAATTTCCAAACAGTATTTTTTTTTAGGAAAGTTCACTTGAAAGAGATGCCGCACACATCTTTGTTATTGGAAACAAAAATCATTGTTTATTTGATTCATATCGAGAATCATTGGCATTGAATTTAAATCTTATCTCACATGAGATAAAATTGAAAATTAAACGAGACTTACCTGAAAGTTGAAATTTGATTTGGATTTTATGAGTCATCAGCCTGGAGTGTGAGAGTTGTACGAGAGAGAGTGCAGCGCATGCGCCAATCAGTCTTTAGAGCTTTACCAGACAAAGACCGCACGGACGTGATGAGTGTGAGAGTTGACTGCAAGTAAGGGAATGGGAGAGAACAGGGGGGGCGTACAACTCTCACACTCCAGGTCAAATCAAACTTCAACTTCCAGGTAAGTCTCGTTTAATTTTCAATTCTATTTCGTCATCAGCCAAAGTCATGTGAAGTTGTACGAGATTTCAGAGCAATCAGTGAGGGCTTTGTCTTGCAAAGATACACAAACCACTCTAACTATAGCATGCGTAATAACACCAAGTGGAAAGATATCTCGATATATAGAGAAGTATATTATATATATAGTATATTATATATCCTAGGAACCATTAACGTTTGTATAACACTCTAACACCGAAGCGCCAAAATTAAATTCCTCCTCGCTCGGTTTATTATAAAACCGTTGAAATGTTTGTTCATTGGACCATCCTGCGGATAACATAATATCCTTAATGTTACAGTTATTGGACGCTAAAAGGGATGTAGTTGCTGCTCGAACACTATGACCTTTAAATTTGCTAACATCTAAACCTTCAGCTACCAAAACAGACTTTATCCATCGAGATATAGTATCTTTCGAAACAGGTCAATACGGTTTCACATAACTAAGTAGCAATTGCTTTCTATCATGGCTATTTTCATCAGTTCTCTTGATATACTCTAAGAGATGAGTAACGACGCAAAGCTGAGGCTCAAATGGATATTTCAAAAACTCGAGGGGTTTGACATGAGTTCCGACACGTGTCTGTTTGACTTTCTCCATGACGTGGAAAGTGCACTTGTCCGCAACGAGAATCATGTTATCGACAGTGAGAAGATGAAAAACTATTGTTTGACAGCGTTGTCGACTGAGTAAGGTCAATAAGAAGGAAACTTTAACAGTAAGCTCCTTCAAAGTCAGCGCGGAAGGTATAGGCTGCTTTCGAAAAAACTATAAGACCTTGCTAACATCCCATGATGTCTGGTAACGCGGTAGAGCCGGGCGCAGTTCGAATACACCTTTCATAAAGTGCTAAACAATAGGTAGCTGTCCGAAAGTGACTTCACTATCACTTAACTGCAAAATAGAAGATAAAGCAAACCTCGCCGAGTTGATTGAGCGATAGGACAAACCCGAGTCAAACAGCGATGACAGAAAATCTAACGTCCGTGGTAAGGGAGGGGAGATGATATCACAGTGCCTCTTCATACAATACAAAACTTGTTTGTAGCCTGAATATCTATCTAAGACAGAAACATGATTATCTTCATTATGTTAAGAACCTGATGATTTATTACAAGAGCAAAGAAAGTTTTCACTATATTATATCATATGAAATAAGATTCATACGGTTTTAAATATCATTAAAAGCTTATTGTCCATGTTGGCAAATGTCAAAAAACATTATTATTTAAATTATTTAAATATAAGTTACACTTGTCTCTCTTACAACAGAAACAGGAATACTTTAATGGGACGTAATTCAGCAAAGTTTCACAAATTATATAAACCATGCTGTATCTATTGTTTGCTTTAGTTTACTCAAAGTTGCACTATTTCAGACAAGTATTTACTGTGTTTTATGCAGGAAATGTTTGTTCATACTAAATCTCATTAAAGGTAAGTGATGTTCCTGTATCTTACAACAACAACAGGACCCTTGGGATGGGATACCAGTGTGGGAGTGAATTCAAAGAAATTTTCATCTTTACAACAGAAGGTAAGAGTCTCCAGCTTTCCGCCTGCTTCAGGGTAGCACAGAATGAAATAAGAATGCTTTTCTCTAACCCTGGTAAAAACCAATATTTTACAAATTTCGTACTGAAATGCGACGCTGCATACCTTATGATCTTCTGGGACTTTTATTGTTGATTTCAAATTTCCTTCCTTGGTGTATATTTGAACTGCCGTATGATCGTCTGTTGGTATCATGATTTCATTCTGCTGGGAAATACTCAATGAAAATGCCCAACACGAGTCGCGTTTAAACTTGTATTTCAATTGACCCGTCTTGTCACAAACATACACATGAGGGTCTTCGTGTTTGATGATGATAATATCATCGTCTTTGCATATCCCGATCCTAAGTAGAAACGTACCGAGAAAATCCAATGTATGATTTGCTTTTACATTGTAATTCTCGTCCAATATCGTCAACATGAATGCTTCACCTGAACGTCCTCTCACCACGTAAACATTGTTATTCATATCAACAGCAAGCGGCGCTAAAAAATTACCTGCAAATTCAGGTAATTCAACCCGTTTGATTTTTCCTGCCTCATGGATAATCATGATGTGGTCACGAGATCCAGTACCAGGGAAAGTAAGAACATCCCCCTGACTGTTCACAGCAGATAAGTAGGGTATTATTTTTTCATCAAGGAACTGTTCGTAGCGACGATGAGGCAACTCTTCTACCATAGACTTTCTTGTTGAAATTTTGTTCCAATTTCTTATTGGGTGAAAACTACGATCAGGAAGTTCAATCGTTGGCATGCAGGCGGGCACTTCAAACGAATACTTGCTGCCGAACTTCCCAACATATTGAAACAACACATAGTTGATTAACATAACCGACTTAACGTTCTCCACTCGTTGAGTTTTATTCAACCACGATTTGACTCCACCGTTCAAATACACCGAGAATATCTCTTGAATGGCTGGTAAGCTATGAAGCTTCTTCAAAAACGACAAACACCCAGTGATTGCAGTCTCAGGACTATCGAGATGTTCCAGTATTTCTGAAACTATTCGTAGCTTCGCAGCAAAAATTCGATCTTCAATACTAAATGCCTCATTCCAGAAAGCAGTGGTTGCTGTCTTGTGTGCTTCCTCCAATCTCTTCTTTGCAGTTTCAAACTCTCTGTCTGAGTTGATTTTAAGCTTTTCCATTGCGCGAGGAAACTCTATTGCTTGGTTTAAGATACCAGACTGAATAACGCTCGAATGTTCACCCGGTTCGTCTTGAGTTTCGCTCGCTTTCTGCTCGGGATTTGATTTATCAAGAGAAACACTGAGTAAATCTACTCCTTCTTGAAGGAAATCGTAACTGGCGAGTAAAGTTGATCTAGAAAGGCCATCGATTTTAGACTTGATATCATTTAACTCTCGTACGACAATCTTACGAATTTCTGCATCGGTTACATCGCCGTCTTTGAGTTTGTCTGCCGTCGAGTCTCTGACCTTATTCCATAATAAACCAACTGTTGAACTGAGAATACTTGTCACAATTGAAGACATACCGAGTTTCTGTACTGAATAAAAAAGCTAATACTTAATTTTGACTAAACACGAACACAGGATAAACACAAACTCGTGCTCGAACAATTCTTGTGTAGATGTTGAGTCAGTTCCTGGTTCCTGATTCCAAGGGTTGGTCAAGTTTACAGTGTCAGAGTTTTTTGTCTAAACTATATTGGAACAGGATATTGCATTATACAAATATTGCATTATAATTACGCTTCATTCGCAACGGAAGTTTTGTGCACAATCATCTGAAAATATTTATTTGTTTTCATCTTATTAAGATTAGGTGTTTCATCGCGTGTCTGATCACATGAGCCTAGATTTCTAACGGAAGATGGTATCGTTGTTATTGGAAACTAAATATCCGTTGTTCTGAGCTGTGTCATCGTCCGGTTTTCCGTGAAATGCGAAAATGAAACAAGTCGTTATAATGGCAAAAAATGCCGACCGAAATTAGGTTTGAACTAAGCTTGATTGCGCGTTGTTATATTTTGGTAGTGGCGGTTGTTGTAAATACTGAAATAGAGCTATTTTGTGCCCATGGTAGGTATAAATATTAACTTTTGATATTGTATGCACATTAAACTGATGATATAGCTGACTGTAACAATTTTGGGCTCTGGCAATAATAAATATCTTTGGCATCGTTGCAAATGGTTTTAATATAAAGAGGAACGATAGAAACTGTAATAACAGGTGACCAAGATGGGATGATAATTGATGTTCAGAGATAACAATTATTAATATGTATACACATTGGATGATAATAATGGACCACAACAAATAGCTATGTATGATAATGTATGATCGATGGATAACGGTGGATAATTATGGACAACGATGGATAACGATTATGACGAATGGAATAAAGGTGATATCTGGTGTGATGATTTTAATGAGAAATTGTGATGACGAATCACTTGTATTTCTTACCCGTTCCAGTAATATGGTATTGATTGATACCAGTTTTTCCTGTTTCTGATGGTCCTTTGTGTTTACCAATAGCATTTCATCCTTATTTACAGACCCACTGACAGTATTTCCAGCGTGAAATGAAAGTTATCTACAAAGGTTGAAAGATTTGAGCACTATTAGTTGAGCAATCTCGCCTCTCACTTATCAGGTCTTGTGGGAAAACTGGTGCAATGCCAGAACAGAGATAAAATAATAACAGTTCACCGAACGTACATTTACAAATTCTGCATCTCGACTGGTAGAAATCAGGTGTGATTAGGTCCAGGTTTAAGTGTGGTGATACATGATTTTCTGGTAATGTCAACCGTCTTTTGAAGTCAGCTTGAAGTTTTAACTCAGCCAAGAGTTCTCGTTTGTGCTTGGCTCGATGCAATGAACTCAATAAATGCACGCCTTTTCTTTTTAATAATTCGGGTCAATAACTTGGGATGAATTTCGACCTGTCTTGACTTGACGAATTTGTATTGGAAAGTGCATGTATTACGACCAAGTTTTCCTCTTTTGATAGATGCAAACAAGTAGATAAGTTATGGACGTTCAGATAAGAGCACGCATACATCATTACATCATTACTATTTCCTCGTTCACATCAATCAAAAGTTAAAATGTCTGTATTGTAGAGATTGGGATGTTTGTAATAGAGAGACATTTGTATTAGAGATGTCTGTATTAGAAAGATGTCTGTATTAGAGAGACGTTTGTATTAGAGAGATGTCTGCATTAGAGAGATGTCTGTATTAGAGAGACGTTTGTATTAGAGAGATGTCTGTATTAGAAAGATAACTGTATTAGAGAGATGTTTGTATATTAGAGAGATGCCTGTATTAGAGAGATGTCTGTATTAGAGAGATGTTTGTATTAGAGAGATGCCTGTATTAGAGAGATGTCTGTATTAGAGAGATGTCTTTATTAGGGAGGTGTCTTTATTAGAGAGGTGTCGGTATTAGAGATATGTTTGTGTTAGAGTGATGTCTGCATTAGAAATATGATACCCGCTTTGATATCAGTGCTAATATTAATAGATGTCAATTATTTTTATTCACTTCAACTAATCATTAAACGCAATAGTGGGCTGTTTCTATTCAAAAATTAAAATAAATATATATACAATACTGAACGGTAAACTCTCTATAAGAATAGATTTGCACGGACGCAAGTCTTTTTCTTCCCAATCTTTGTGAGTTTTGTCATGCAACTTCCCACATACTAGTGGCTTAATCCTAAAATTTTGGGAAAGTTAAGATATAGAATGAACATAAAACGTATCTTATTTCGTGAATTTGTAAACATAATTCGTGAAATCTTTTCCGACACCAGACCAGCAGTCGTTGGAAGCACCATATTTGTCATATTCAATCATACTTCTTGCGCCCCAACACTCTCCATAAAACTGCACAGCAAAATACTAAATAACAACATAATCAATGCTTATTCATTGAAAAATGGAAGCGAAATTCATATTAGGTTAACGCAATGCAGTATTATTACTGTAAATATGAGAGGAATTGGTTCAAAATATCCATGTTGTGGATGGTCCAGTTATAATTGACTTTATTGAGGCCTGAGACAAACATGAAAGCCTTGCACTGGTCTGGTATTTTAATAATTTTATAAATACCTTGTATCCTTTGTCATAAGCAACACAGGCGCATTCTCTGACGGTCTTTTGCATGTCATACCAGTCTATTTTATCCCGGAGATTCGCAATCAAGTCTGGCAAAGCTCTTTTATAACGATCGTTAAAACATCCCAAGTGTTGTATACCTAAATATATACGAAGAGCTGTGTTTGACGTTTGCCTTGCGTGTTGATTTCAAGAACCGAACAATTGTCATTTGAACAAGGAGCTTTTGTAAAGCTCGTTTAAGATAAGCTTGCTGTAACAAAGTATCTTTGTTTCAAAACATGAGCCCCTCTTTACTGTAGAAAGTTCACTTAAATATGTATCTTTGTTAATGGACACTAAAGTCATTGATGTGTACTTAATAATTTTATATTTAAAAAATTACAGTGAAAGTCAGTTGTTATCTGATGTCCTAAATTCTGATCAATGGCCAGTCAACTCTGTTTAAATCGCATAAAACTCTTGTTCACGTTTGACCAAGCATTGATAGTTCATCAAAAAAAATCCCTCATGCAGAAAAATTAACCTTTGTTTGCCAACTCGCATTTTCGTTGAATCAATGTTTCAAATGCAAAACCACTTTTAGCATTAAAAAATTATTCCAATTTCTACCATCGCGAGAGTCATGTTTTATTGAAGGATCAAGGCATTGTTGGTCTTATCAAAGGCCCTTCATCTATCGGAAGAACCAGTCGGAGACCCTTAAGTAGTTTCAGAGTCAATCAGAGATGTACATTAATTTGAGGACCATCGATGAACTAAATTGATCATGTTTATCCCAGAGTGTAGCGACTTACCACAGGGCATTTCCTTGAAATGGATGTCATCCAAAGCCATGTCAGAATAAAAAGATCGGCCACGAATTGCCTCAAATTCCACCTAAATGAAAATTTGTCACGTAAGAATGTGAACAAGCAGTAGTTTTTCCACAGGAATAAAACCGTTTTAAATAAACATTCGAAGATCAAGGATGCTTGGAAAGTATAGAATGATATTGGATGATATTGGTCATTGCCTCATATTTACTCCAAAAAAAAACTGCTACCTGGGACTACAAGATTCGGTCTAAATCACCGGGCGGTTGAACAAATTTACTTTCTGACTCAGGACAGTCCACGTGGTTTGAAGAGAAACAATATCTTTGCCTTTTCTTAACACAATCTTTGCTGCAAGACGAAAAACTGGACTACTCGCTCAATCCAACGCCATTGACTATTTGAAAAGACGTGATATTCATTTAAGAAAGTTGAACTGTTCCTAAAAAGTTGTTATTGATCAAATAACACCGGACAACAAGCTGTCTGTAACAAATTTTAATCTTGCAGCAAGACTTAATTCAAATCCTGCAGAGATAAACAAACAAAACCACTCTAACTATAGCCAGCGTGATAAAACCAAGTGGAAAGATATCTCGATATATAGAGAAGTATATTATATATATTGTATATTATATATCCTAGGAACAATTAACGTTTGTATAGCACTCTAACACCGAAGCGCCAAAATTAAATTCCTCCTCGCTCGGTTTATTATAAAACCGTTGAAATGTCTGTTCATTCGACCATCCTGCGGATAACATAATATCCTTAATGTTACAGTTATTGGACACTAAAAAGGATGTAGTTGCTGTTCGAACACTATGACCTTTAAATTTGCTAACATTTAAACCTACAGCTACCAAAACAGACTTCATCCATCGAGATATAATATCTTTCGAAACAGGCCCATACGGTTTCACATAACTCAGTAGCAATTTCTTTCTATCATGGCTATTTTCATCAGTTCTCTTGATATACTCTAAGAGATGAGTAACGACGCAAAGCTGAGGCTCAAATAGATATTTCAAAAACTCGAGGGGTTTGACATGAGTTCCGACACGTGTCTGTTTGACTTTCTCCATGACGTGGAAAGTGCACTTGTCCGCAACGAGAATCATGCTATCGACAGTGAGAAGATGAATAGTTTGACAGCGTTGTCCACTGAGTAAGGTCAATAAGAAGGAAACTTTAACAGTAAGCTCCTTCAAAGTCAGCGCAGAAGGTATAGGCTGCTTTCGAAAAAACTATAAGACCTTGCTAACATCCCATGTTGTCTGGTAACGCGGTAGAGCCGGGCGCAGTTCGAATACACCTTTCATAAAGTGCTAAACAATAGGTAGCTGTCCGAAAGTGACTTCACTATCACTTAACTGCAAAATAGAAGATAAAGCAAACCTCGCCGAGTTGATTAAGCGATAGGACAAACCCGAGTCAAACAGCGATGACAGAAAATCTAACGTCCGTGGTAAGGGAGGGGAGATGATATCACAGAGCCTCTTCATACAAAATTTTAACCATTTCTGCAGATGCACTTGGTGCTAAGATTTAGTGTTGTCTCTCCAAGAGGATTCAATTATGTTAATGGTCTGAACGAGTAGCCGGTTGTTGTAGTTGTTGCCGCAGACATGACAAACCAAAAGTTTCAGAAGTCTAATTTCACTCCGAAAACTGTTTCAAGTATAGAGCCATCTGAAGTAAATCTAGCACATTCAAAATATTAAGAAGACAACTGACCCTCTTGGAAAACACCCTTCACCCAGCCTTGCACCCAGGCGCTTTAATAGTAAAATATGTAACGGTTGACCTCTACACAATAACTGAATGCAACGTTATATATTTTACTATTAAAACGCCTGGGTACGAGGCTGCCCTTGACCTACTATATAATTTAAATGGGCCCTCGATAAAAGCAGAAAAACTATTTACCCGAGGCTGGGACTTTAAAAATGTGAGTTGTTCTTGGACTTCTTTCTGAGAGGGGCAGAGGACATGAAACCCTTAGTGGAAGTTGTTCTAGGGTGGATATATCGCCCTCCCCTGTTGGGCTAAAAAAGGCTTCCGGGCTGTAGCCTTGAAATCGACTGGAAGGGTTTCCCTGGGACACTGTATTTACAAAGTTGAATATCTATCTAACACACAGAAACATGATTATCTTTATTATGTTAAGAACCTGATCATCTATTACAAGGCAAAGAAAGTTTTCACTATATTATATCATATGAAATAAGATTCATACACTTTTAAATGTCATTAAAAGCTTATTGTCCATGTTGGAAAATGTCAAAAAACATTATTATTTAAATTATTTAAATATAAGTTACACTTGTCTCTCTTACAACAAAAACAGGAACACTTTAATGGGACGTAATTCAGCAAAGTCTCACAAATTATATAAACCATGCTGTATCTATTGTTTGCTTTAGTTAACTCAAAGTTGCACTATTTCAGACAAGTATTTACTGTGTTTTATGGAGGAAATGTTTGTTCATACTAAATCTAATTAAAGGTAAGTGATGCTTCTGTCTCTTACAACAACAACAGGCCCCTTGGGATGGGATACCAGTTTGGGAGGATATTCATTTTTATTTTTACAAAAGAAGGTAAGAGTCTCCAGCTCCCCGTCTGCTTCAAGGTAGCGCAGAATGAAATAGGAATCCTTTTCCCAAACCCAGGTTAAAACCAATATTTTACAAATTTCGTAGTGAAATGCGACGCTCCATACCTCATGATCTTCTGGGACTTTTATTGTTGTTTTCAGATTTCCTTCCTTGGTGTATATTTGAACCGCCGTACGATCGTCTGCTGGTATCATGATTTCATTCTGCTGGGAAATACTCAATGAAAATGTCCAACTCGAGTCACGTTTAAACTTGTATTTCAATTGACCCGTCTTGTCACAAACATACACAAGAGTGTCTGTGTCGTTGATGACGATAATATTATCGTCTTTGCATATCGCGATTCTAACTCGAGGGAACTCATCTTTGTCCTTGAGAAAATCCAATGTATGATTTGCTTTTACATTGTAATTCTCGTCCAATATCGTCAACATGAATACTTCACCTGAACGTCCTCTCACCACGTAAACATTGTTATTCATATCAACAGCAAGCGACGCTAAAAAATAACCTGCAAATTCAGGTGTTTCAACCCGTTTGATTTTTCCTGCCTCATGGATAATCATGATGTCGTCACTAGACCCAGTATCAGGAACAGTAAGAACATCCCCCTGACTGTTCACAGCAGAGCGGTAGGGTATTATTTCTTCATCAAGGAACTGTTCGTAGGAAGGATGAGGCAACTCCTCTCCCATAGACTTTCTTGTTGAAATTTTCTTCCAATTTCTTATTGGGTGAAAACTACGATCAGGAAGTTCAATCGTTGGCATGCAGGCGGGCACTTCAAACGAATACTTGCTGCTGAATTTCCAAACATATTGAAACAACACATAGTTGATTAACATAACCGACTTGACGTTCTCCACTCGTTGGGTTTTATTCAACAACGATTTGATTCCACCGTTCAAATACACAGAGAATATCTCTTGAATGGCTGGTAAGCTATGAAGGGTCTCCAAAAACGTCAAACACCCAGTGATTGCAGTCTCAGGACTATCGACATGTTCCAGTATTTCTGAAACTATTCGTAGCTTCGCGGCAAATATTCGATCTTCGATACTAAATGCCTCATTGCAGAAAGCAGTGGTTGCTGTCTTGCGCGCATCTTTGAATCTTTCCCTCGCAGTTTCAAATTCTCTGTCCGAGTTGATTTTAAGCTTTTCCAAGGCGCGAGGAAGCTCTATTGCTTGGTTTAAGATACCAGACTGAATAACGCTCGAAGGTTCACCTGGTTCGTCCTGAGTTTCGCTCGCTTTCTGCTCGGGATTTGATTTATGAAGAGAAACACTGAGTAACTCGACTCCTTCTTTTAAAAAATTATAACTGGCGAGTAAAGTTGATCGGGAAAGGCCATCGATTTTAGACTTGATATCATTTAACTCTCGTACGACAATCTTACGAATTTCTGCATCGGTTACATCGCCGTCTTTGAATTTGTCTGCCGTCGAGTCTCGGACCTTATTCCATAATAAACCAACTGTTGAACTCAGAATACCTGTCACAATTGAAGACATACCGAGTTTCTTTACTCCAAGCGATGCTGAACTTTGACTAAACACAAGACAATATGTCAAAGCAGATTCATTCTTGCGTTGAATTCCTCACAATCTTGTGGTATGTTCATCCTGTAATTTTACCATATGGAAATTTCCAGGCGGGAATCCCGCTAACTTTCTTCATCTACAATATGTTAGTGCGGGCTTTTTGTACAAATATTCCTGTCACTTCATTCACAGAGTTTCTTACGATCATCTTAACACAATATTCTTTTCCATGATATCGAACTGGGATCAGAGAAAAGTGTATTTGAACGAGATCTACGTATCTTTGCTAATGCTTGCAAAAATTCAAAGTGTTTTTATCGTATAAAGGACGTGGCGGGGATCCTGATGATTTGTGTCATCTTCTTTCTTTGAGAAGTCTCCAGCCTAGTTTCCACGGTTTAAAATATTGCTCATTTTAATAGAGCTATCAATCAAATTTTAAAGCAAAGTAAATCAGGTGCAGACTGTTGCTAACACAAGGCTTGACGTTCCCACTTGAAGAGTTAAAATCAGACTTTTCTATGATTATGAGTTGAAACAATCAATCACATATTTAGTAAAAAATGATCGATTAAAGTTATTTCAAGAATGAATTCAACGTTTATTGTTTACTTGTTAGAGAGTAAATTCATTCCAATATGGGGGCGTTTGTTATGTCGAGAAAAGTGAGTGTACAGGGAACCCAAGCAAAACAATGAAAATGACTGGTAAAACGCATCAAGTTTTACCTCAAGTTATTTTATTAGATTCACGAGACACTCTAAACAATTCAAGGTGAAGAATACTAACGCTCTTTCCGCGTGTTTGGGGAAGTCTTTTTTTTTAATTTCTCACTCAGCACGAACGAATGATGACGTCTCGTAAATAACCATTATGACATCTGACCCATAGGCGGCCCAAAATTGGCGGCGAAAACTTTTTCGGCAATTTTTCAATGTAATGTATATATATATTATACATTACATTGACAAATTGCCGAAAAAGTTTTCGCCGCTAATTTTGGGCCGCCTATGTCTGACCTTAGCCAAATTGAAATAAATGAATACAAAAACTCTGTGTATAAGGACCCTTAACTCTGCTTTTCAGTTACGCATTTTTAATACGCACGTACACGCACGTGAATAGTCGTGAAAGTCTAAATCCTTATATATATGTGGAAAGCAACCCTCTAATTTGAAAACTCGTAACTTATCGACACGATCACATCTATCAAAAGACGAAAATCTCAACGGAGATCTCCGCAACCATGATAATGAAGACGAGAATGATGATTGATGTTCAGGGATGTTGATGTATAATTTTGGATGGGTTGGTATGATTAAATATGATAATCTTGTGCATCGGTGGATAACAATTGACAATCATGGACAATGATGGGAAGGATGTAGAGTAATGAGGTAATGACTATTCATAATAATGATGGTGGTCATGAGAGATCACTCTTATTTCATACCTGAGTCTGTAGTGTGGTCTCGACTGGGTCCAGTCTTCCTGGATTGTCTCAATCTTCTCTTTGTTTGTCAATAGTAGCGCTGGTTTTTATCACGGACCCAATGACAATATTTACCACGCGTAAAATCACAGTTATCTACAAGGAATGAAAGAGTTGTACATCATCAGTTGAGTTAGCTCTCACCAGAATAATTACTTATCAAAACCTTGCGAGTAAACTCGTGTTATATCAGAACATGGATAAAATAATTACAATACAACATTCGCTCTTCAAAATCAAAATCCAGCATGTCGACAGACAGGCATCAGATGTAATCTAACAAAATTTAAGTGTGTGTAGTTTGTGAAGTTTTTCTCTGCAGAGAGTTTCGACTGTCTCTTGAGGTTGTTAACTCAGCCAAGAGTTTGAGCTCGGCTCAAATGAACGAACGAATGAATGAATAAACGAATGCAGTAATCGGATACGCTCGAGTCATTTGGTAACGTAGTCCATGCATACCAGCAGATATTTGTTTCCTTCTTCTGATTTCGGTTGATGTCTACACAGATTCTTTCGATCGGTGCTCCAACTATAAATAGGTTTTAATGGGAGCCTTGCTAAATTAGTAAGCCTCCTTATTCATTTGTTCAAAAACTGTCTTTCTAGAATCACATATTCGTGCAACTAGATTGTCGCGGTTTATCAATTGAGTTTCTCTCTCTCTTTTGCACCAACGTCACTACTTTGTTGTCCGCTATGGTTGCTTATGAGCAGGTTTTCGCGCGTTTCTTTCGCGTGTTTATTAGCTGGATCCTGACAACTTGCCCACCCAGCTACTCTCCGTTTCCCTGAATTCGCGTATTACGCTCTGTTGACGCACTTCTGCGATCATTCCGCAATTCTTGGCGACGATTTTCGACATTTCCTTCAAGTGGTCGATTTCTCTGTTCCCAGTTTTTCCCTTCGTTTTCATTAATGGGTTGATTCATTCTTGATCGGTGGTAATCAGGGCAGTCCTTGTGCAAGTGATTCCCACGACACGTTCAGCATTTTCGCGGAGGTGAAGTTGATCTGTTAAACCTTGTATTCATGTCTGGCTGTCTGCCCATTTTGCCGGTGAAATTTCTCATTTCTTTTGTCAATTCATTTAGTTGATCCATCATACTCTTCCACGGAGTGGTTTTGGTTATCGAGTTTGGTCTCGGGGTTTTTCAATTCGGATCTCGCGCACATACCACGACCGTCGTTTGCTGGCCAGTGCGAACGACTCTAACTCCAAGACAATTTCCAAGGCCTGTCGCAGTGTAGTTTCATAGTGGTCTGCTCTGCGCAATTCGTAAGCGAATCTCGTCGTCAAGCACCACATCCACAAAATGATCCTCAGCCAAGGCTTCAAGCATTTCTGACGTGCCATTAGGATATGCAAGTCGAAGCAAGCTTTCAATGTCTCCCGCCAATTCTGGGAGGCTTTCGTCGCGACGTCGTAAACGATTTCGTAAAGTAGCTCGATTTAATTCAGACTGACACAAGGTCCCGTAACGGCGATCTAATGCTTGCAACAGAGTTTTGTAGTCACGCTTACTTGAATCTGACAGATATTTTAAGACGTTTACTGCTTGCCCCTGCAAACTGGTTGAAAGAAAAGCTGCCTTTTCCCGATCGTCCAAGCCATTTATATTTCTGCGACAATTTCAAATTGTGTCAGTTCTATATGCATCCAAGGACGTTTTGCCATCATAATTAAATGTTGTTGGTCTCTGCGTTGGTTTATGTACTTCATGCAATATTGATGTATCGCTCTTTGAACTGTACTCGCCCGATTTTCTTGTTTTTGATAACTTTGGTATTTCTCCAAAAGTGTTGTCAACCGGTTTTACTCGCACGCGCCCGATTACTTGAGGTGTTGAGGCACTAGTTGTATGCAAGAAAGTTTATCATCAATGCCTTTGCTAATCTCTTGGCTAAATTCCGCTTTAATTTCTTGTTTCATATCCTCGATCGTCGACGCCAGAAGACTTGAGTACATATCTAAAGCTTTTTCGACTTTAACTTTCCCTTCTTCGATGATCTCTCGTCTCAATTTGTCAAATCTACAGTAAATATCCGCCTCAAAATCACTTAACCGACGATTAATTGTTAAAACTTCATTCGCGAATTCTCATTTAATTCGTCTAATAATTCTGTTTGTGTTCGCTTCCAATCTCTTATCTCCTCAATGAACTGCTGTTGCATTACTTGCTGCGTCTTTATAATCCCCTTCTGCTCGGTTATCAACACACATATTTCTCTCACCTTCATTCCCGTGTCTTCAATAACAATACCGACTTGTTGTTTTCGCTCGTCCACAACTTGTTCTGACTGATTCTTAATCTGGCCTTCCGCCGCTTCTTGCGATCAAAAACATTCACTAAAACCTACACTGCATGTAATCAATGTCAATATACAGGGTGTCTCAAAAAAACGCAACACTTAAATATGCAAGAATATTAATATTGTTCGGATTTGCACCATAGTTCAGCTAAAATGACTTTTAGCATTTCAAATGAAGGATTAAGAGCCATTCATTCATTCAATTCCCAGAGGTGCTTATCTATTGCGCTTTAGAGCTGTATTAATGTTCTTGCATGTTTACATAAATTGCGTTTTTTTAGGGGCTGTTTACATATTTCATAGAAGTATTTTCATAGAGGTATTGAAATGAGAAGATAACATGATCCTGGCAGAGAATATATAGTTATATTAATAGGGGGAATGAAAAGAAATCTAAAACTCTCTTCAAGATCGGTGACCCACCATCATAACTCTATCAAGCCATCCTCAGAGACAGTCATTACTCTTAGCTCTTTTAGGAGCATCTTTTTTATCCATTTCAAGGTACCTATAATGAAGAGCCCCATATTGAACCCCAGGTAAGGAGGAGACTAGGTAACCAATAATCTTGGCTACCTGCTGGATAGGAATGTCTGCTGGATGTTACATTATGTAATAAGGTTGATATTATTAATAATGGAGTTAATATTCAATAAGTTGTTAGGAGGGTTGTGATTGATAGGTGGGTGTGAAGGACAGAGACTTGAAGTGAAAAGGTTGTAATTTGTTGGAGTGAGTTTAGGGAATAAATATATAAATATACGTATATGTTACAAAGAGAATAAACTTGAGACACTGGACATTCAATATCAACAAACAAAATTTTTCCTCTTTTTTCATTTGTGACTTGGATAGTCATTGTTATCCAGTTAATGACAAATCCTAGGATAATTACCTCTTGAGAAGGGGAAGGAGTGGACTTATCAGGATGGATAACTAGACCTAGGCAGTCAAATGTTTCAACTGTGTCAAGAGCATTTGTAGCACACTTAGCATATGTATCACCCTGAAGATAGAAGCCATCAATATACCCACTAATAATATGATTCATAGCTCTAAGCCTAGCCAGGGGTGGTTTCATAAGTTTATTATGTTTTAAAAGAACTTGATCATTTATTACAAGAGCAGAGAAAGTTTTCACTATATTATATCATAAGAAATAGGATTCATACACTTTTAAATGTCATTAAAAGCTTATTGTCCATGTTGGCAAATGTCACAAAACATTATTATTTAAATTATTTAAATATAAGTTACACTTGTCTCTCTTACAACAGAAACTGGGACACTTTAATGGGACGTAATTCAGCAAAGTCTCACAAATTATATAAACCATGCTGCATCTATTGTTTGCTTTAGTTAACTCAAAGTTGCACTATTTCAGACAAGTATTTACTGTGTTTTATGCAGGAAACATTTGTTCATACTAAATCTCATTAAAGGTAAATGATGCTTCTGTCTCTTACAACAACACCAGGGCCCTTGGGATGGGATACCAGTTTGGGAGTGAGCCATTTTTCATCTTTACAAAAGAAGGTAAGAGTCTCCAGCTCCCCGCCTGCTTCAGGGCAGCACAGAATGAAATAGGAATCTTTCTCATCAACTCTGGTTAAAACCAATATTTTACAAATTTCGTAGTGAAATGCCACGCTGCATACCTTATGACCTTCTGGGACTTTTATTGTTGCATTCTGATTCCCTTCCTTGGTGTATATTTGAACCGCCTTATCATCGTCTGTTGGTATCATGATTTCATTCTGCTGGGAAATACTCAATGAAAATGCCAAACTCGAGTCGCGTTTAAACTTGTATTTCAATTGACCCGTCTTGTCACAAACATACACATGAGGGTCTTCGTGTTGGATGATGATAATATCATCGTCTTTGCATATCGCGATCTTAACTAGAATCTAATAAAATCTTGTACTCGAGAAAATCCAATGAATGATTTGCTTTTACATTGTAATTCACGTCCAATATCGTCAACATGAATACTTCATCTGAACGGCTTCTCACCACGTAAACATTGTTATTCATATCAACAGCAAGCGACACTAAAAAATAACCTGCAAATTCAGGTACTTCAACCCGTTTGATTTTTCTTGTCTCATGGATAATCATGATGTTGTCAGGAGACCCAGTAACAGGGACAGTAAGAACATCCCCCTGACTGTTCACAGCAGATATGTAGGGTATTATTTTTTCATCAAGGAACTGTTCGTTTGGAGGAAGAGGCAATTCCTCTCCCATAGACTTTCTTGTTGAAATTTCGTTCCAATTTCTTATTGGGTGAAAACTACGATCAGGAAGTTCAATCGTTGGGATGCAGGCGAACACTTCAAACGAATACTTGCTGCTGAATTTCCAAACATATTGAAACAACACATAGTTGATTAACATAACCGACTTGACGTTCTCCAATCGTTGAGTTTTATTCAACACCGATTTGACTCCACCGTTCAAATACACCGAGAATATCTCTTGAATGGCTGGTAAGCTATGCAGCTTCTTCAAAAACGACAAACACCCAGTGATTGCGGTCTCAGGACTATCGAGATGTTCCAGTATTTCTGAAACTATTCGTAGCTTCGCGGCAAAAATTCGATCTTCGATACTAAATGCCTCATTCCAGAAAGTAGTGGTTGCTGTTTTGCGAGCATCTTTGAATCTTTCCCTCGCAGTTTCAAACTCTCTGTCGGAGTTGATTTTAAGCTTTTCCATGGCGAGAGGAAGCTCTATTGCTTGGTTTAAGATACCAGACTGAATAACGCTCGAATGTTCACGTGGTTCGTCCTGTGTTTCGCTCGCTTTCTGCTCGGGATTTGATTTATCAAGAGAAACACTGAGTAACTCTACTCCTTCTTCTAGGAAATTATAACTGGCGAGTAAAGTTGATCGGGAAAGCCCATCGATTTTAGACTTGATGTCATTTAACTCTCGTACGACAATCTTACGAATTTCTGCATCGGTTACATCGCCGTCTTTGAGTTTGTCTGCCGCCGAGTCTCTGACCTTATTCCATAATAAACCAAGTGTTGAACTGAGAATACTTGTCACAATTGAAGACATACCGAGTTTTTTCACTGAAGCCAAAAATTAAGGTTAAATTTTGACTAAACCCTGGTGAATAAGCTCAAACAGACAAACACATTCAATCATATGATTCCTAACGATGTTTTTATCTACGTTCTTCCGGATTCGGTTTTTCAGGTAATAATTCCATGTTCAGTATACACCAATATACATGCGACACCCTTTTTTAAACATCTATTGTATCATATCATATCATTAAGCATCATACTATATCACACCGTATCATACTGCATCATATAGTATCGTACTATATCATACCGTATCATACCGTGTCACACTGTATCATATTGCATCATACTATATCATACTGTATCAAATTGTATCATAGTGCATCATATTATATCATACTGTATCATATCGTATCTATAGCATCATATTATATCATATCGTATAATATAGCATCATATAGTATCATACAATATCATACCGTATCATACTGTATCATATAGCATCATACTATATCATACTGTATCATATCGTATCATATAGCATCTATATATCATATCGTATAATATAGCATAATATAGTATCATACAATATCATACCGTATCATACTGTATCATATAGCATCATACTATATCATACTGTATCATATCGTATCATATAGCATCATACTATATCATATCGTATAATATAGCATCATATAGTATCATACAATATCATACCGTATCATACTGTATCATATAGCATCATACAATATCATACCGTATCATACTGTATCATATAGCATCATACTATATCATATCGTATAATATAGCATCATATAGTATCATACAATATCATACCGTATCATACTGTATCATATAGTATCATACTATATCATACCGTATCATACTGTATCATATAGCATCATACTATATCATACTGTATCATATCGTATCATATAGCATCATATAGTATCATACAATATCGTACCGTATCATACTGTATCATATAGTATCATACAATATCATACCGTATCATACTGTATCATATCGTATCATATAGCATCATATTATATCATACTGTATCATATCGTATCATATAGCATCATACTATATCATACTGTATCATATCGTATAATATAGCATCATACTATATCATACTGTATCATATCATATCAAATAGCAAAATAGTATATCATATCATATAATATAGCATCATATAGTATCATACAATATCATACCGTATCATACTGTATCATATAGCATCATACTATATCATACTGTATCATATCGTATCATATAGCATCATATTATATCATACTGTATCATATCATATCATATAGCATCATACTATATCATACTGTATCATATCGTATCATATAGCATCATATAGTATCATACAATATCATACCGTATCATACTGTATCATATCGTATCATATAGCATCATATTATATCATATCGTATAATATAGCATCATATAGCATCATACTATATCATACTGTATCATACCGTATCAAATAGCATAATGTTATATCATATCATATAATATAGCATCATATAGTATCATACAATGTCATACCGTATCATACTGTATCATATAGCATCATACTATATCATACTGTATCATATCGTATCATATAGCATAATATTATATCATACTGTATCATATCGTATCATATAGCATCATATTATATCATATCGTATGATATAGCATCATATAGTATCATACAATATCATACCGTATCATACTGTATCATATAGCATCATACTATATCATACTGTATCATATCGTACTATATCATACTGTATCATACCGTATCAAATAGCATAATGTTATATCATATCATATAATATAGCATCATATAGTATCATACAATGTCATACCGTATCATACTGTATCATATAGCATCATACTATATCATACTGTATCATATCGTATCATTAGCATAATATATATTATACTGTATCATATCGTATCATATAGCATCATATTATATCATATCGTATGATATAGCATCATATAGTATCATACAATATCATACCGTATCATACTGTATCATATAGCATCATACTATATCCCACTGTATCATATCGTATCATATAGCATCATATTATATCATATCGTATAATATAGCATCATATAGTATCATACAATATCATACCGTATCATACTGTATCATATAGCATCATACTATATCATACTGTTCATATCGTATCTATAGCATCATATTATATCATATCGTATAATATAGCATCATATAGTATCATACAATATCATACCGTATCATACTGTATCATATAGCATCATACTATATCATACTGTATCATATCGTATCATATAGCATCATATTATATCATATCGTATAATATAGCATCATATAGTCATACATATCATACCGTATCATACTGTATCATATAGCATCATACTATATCATACTGTATCATATAGCATCATACTATATCATACTGTATCATATCGTATCATATAGCATCATACTATATCATATCGTATAATATAGCATCATATAGTATCATACAATATCATACCGTATCATACTGTATCATATAGCATCATACAATATCATACCGTATCATACTGTATCATATAGCATCATACTATATCATATCGTATAATATAGCATCATATAGTATCATACAATATCATACCGTAATACTGTATCATATAGTATCATACAATATCATACCGTATCATACTGTATCATATAGCATCATACTATATCATACTGTATCATATCGTATCATATAGCATCATACTATATCAATCGTATAATATAGCATCATATAGTATCATACAATATCATACCGTATCATACTGTATCATATAGTATCATACAATATCATACCGTATCATACTGTATCATATAGCATCATACTATATCATATCGTATAATATAGCATCATATAGTATCATACAATATCATCCGTATCATACTGTATCATATAGCATCATACAATATCATACCGTATCATACTGTATCATATAGCATCATACTATATCATATCGTATAATATAGCATTATAGTATCATACAATATCATACCGTATCATACTGTATCATTAGTATCATACAATATCATACCGTATCATACTGTATCATATAGCATCATACTAATCATACTGTATCATATCGTATCATATAGCATCATACTATATCATATCGTATAATATAGCATCATATAGTATCATACAATATCATACCGTATCATACTGTATCATATAGCATCATATTATATCATACTGTATCATATCGTATCATATAGCATCATACTATATCATACTGTATCATATCGTATCATATAGCATCATATTATATCATATATAATATAGCATCATATATATATACAATATCATACCGTATCATACTATATCATACCGTATCACACCGCATCATATTGCATCATAAAGTATCGTACCGTATCATACCGCATCATACTGTATCATATCGTACTATATCATACTGTATCATACCGTATCAAATAGCATAATGTTATATCATATCATATAATATAGCATCATATAGTATCATACAATGTCATACCGTATCATACTGTATCATATAGCATCATACTATATCATACTGTATCATATCGTATCATATAGCATAATATTATATTATACTGTATCATATCGTATCTTATAGCATCATATTATATCATATCGTATGATATAGCATCATATAGTATCATACAATATCATACCGTATCATACTGTATCATATAGCATCATACTATATCATACTGTATCATATCGTATCATATAGCATCATATTATATCATATCGTATAATATAGCATCATATAGTATCATACAATATCATACCGTATCATACTGTATCATATAGCATCATACTATCATACTGTATCATATCGTATCATATAGCATCATATTATATCATATCGTAAATATAGCATCATATAGTATCATACAATATCATACCGTATCATACTGTATCATATAGCATCATACTATATCATACTGTATCATATCGTATCATATAGCATCATATTATATCATATCGTATAATATAGCATCATATAGTATCATACAATATCATACCGTATCATACTGTATCATATAGCATCATACTATATCATACTGTATCATATAGCATCATACTATATCATATCGTATAATATAGCATCATATAGTATCATACAATATCATACCGTATCATACTGTATCATATAGCATCATACAATATCATACCGTATCATACTGTATCATATAGCATCATACTATATCATATCGTTAATATAGCATCATATAGTATCATACAATATCATACCGTATCATACTGTATCATATAGTATCATACAATATCATACCGTATCATACTGTATCATATAGCATCATACTATATCATACTGTATCATATCGTATCATATAGCATCATACTATATCATATCGTATAATATAGCATCATATAGTATCATACAATATCATACCGTATCATACTGTATCATATAGCATCATATTATATCATACTGTATCATATCGTATCATATAGCATCATACTATATCATACTGTATCATATCGTATCAATAGTCATATTATTCATATCGTATAATATAGCATCATATAGTATTATACAATATCATACCGTATCATACTATATCATACCGTATCACACCGCATCATATTGCATCATAAAGTATCGTACCGTATCATACCGCATCATACTGTATCATATAGCATCATACTATATCATACTGTATCATATCGTATCAAATAGCATAATATTATATCATATCGTATAATATAGCATCATATAGTATCATACAACATCATACCGTATCATACTGTATCATATAGCATCATACTATATCATACCGTATCATACTGTATCAAATAGCATCATACTATATCATACTGTATCATATAGCATCATACAATATCATACCGTATCATACTGTATCATATAGCATCATACTATATCATACTGTATCATATCGTATCATATAGCATCATACTATATCATATCGTATAATATAGCATCATATAGTATCATACAATATCATACCGTATCATACTGTATCATATAGCATCATACAATATCATACCGTATCATACTGTATCATATAGCATCATACTATATCATATCGTATAATATAGCATCATATAGTATCATACAATATCATACCGTATCATACTGTCATATAGTATCATACAATATCATACCGTATCATACTGTATCATATAGCATCATACTATATCATACTGTATCATATCGTATCATATAGCATCATACTATATCATATCGTATAATATAGCATCATATAGTATCATACAATATCATACCGTATCATACTGTATCATATAGCATCATACTATATCATACTGTATCATATCGTATCATATAGCATCATATAGTATCATACAATATCATACCGTATCATACTGTATCATATAGTATCATACAATATCATACCGTATCATACTGTATCATATAGCATCATATTATATCATATCGTATATAGCATCATATGTATCATACAATATCATACCGCATCATACTGTATCATATAGCATCATACTATATCATACTGTATCATATCGTATCATATAGCATCATACTATATCATACTGTATCATATCGTATCAATAGCATAATATTATATCATATCATATAATATAGCATCATATAGTATCATACAATATCATACCGTATCATACTGTATCATATAGCATCATACTATATCATACTGTATCATATCGTATCATATAGCATCATATTATATCATACTGTATCATATCGTATCATATAGCATCATACTATATCATACTGTATCATATCGTATCATATAGCATCATATTATATCATATCGTATAATATAGCATCATATAGTATTATACAATATCATACCGTATCATACTATATCATACCGTATCACACCGCATCATATTGCATCATAAAGTATCGTACCGTATCATACCGCATCATACTGTATCATATAGCATCATACTATATCATACTGTATCATATCGTATCAAATAGCATATTATATCATATCGTATAATATAGCATCATATAGTATCATACAATATCATACCGTATCATACTGTATCATATAGCATCATACTATATCATACTGTATCATATCGTATCATATAGCATCATATTATATCATATCGTATAATATAGCATCATATAGTATCATACAATATCATACCGTATCATATTGTATCATATAGCATCATACTATATCATACTGTATCATATCGTATCATATTGCATCATAAAGTATCGTACCGTATCATACCGTATCATACTGTATCATATAGCATCATACTATATCATACTGTATCATATCGTATCAAATAGCATAATATTATATCATATCATATAATATAGCATCATATAGTATCATACCGTATCATACTGTATCATATAGCATCATACTATATCATACTGTATCATATCGTATCAAATAGCATAATATTATTCATATCATATAATATAGCATCATATAGTATCATACAATAGCATACCGTATCATATTGTATCATATAGCATCATACCATATCATACCCTGTCATACCATATCATGTTGCATCATATAGTATTGTACTATATCATACCGTATCACACCGCATCATACTGTATCATATAGTATCATATTATATCATATCGCATAATGTAGCGTCATATAGTATCATTCTATATCATACCCTATCATACCGTATGATACTGTATCACATAATGGAAACTTTATGGAAACTTTAACTTTTCTTATTTACATATACTCATGCAATTATAAATCTCGCTTAATAAGGTACTACATGAATCAGAATTAAATAATATGTTTATATATATAATAACGACTCTAAATGACTATAACGTAAGTAAAGCATGCAAATTTTTGTACAAATTGTTTCAAAAAGGGGACGTCTAGCCTTAGCACCCGGCTTTATTTTTCGCATTGACGTCAAGCCAAATGTTATGACCATTTTTCCAGTTTCAGTAACATTCGCAGAATACAATTATTGGGGAAAGAGGGGGAAATAAGTAATACTGGGCAGGGACAGTAAAGAACCTGGAGGAAATTTTCCTTTTTGTTCATTGTAACGCCCTTGCATCGGTCCCTTGGCTTCCTTTGGTGTTTTCCCGTTCGGAAAAAATAGACCATTTACATTATTTACGCAGTTGTAATCAACCGAGTTTAAGTAACACACAACGTGGTCTAGGTTCAATTCCCTAATTACGTTTTACACTCGGTATTCGGTATACTATCCTTCTATAGGGCGTGTATGCTTCCTTTAATTATCTGGACCGCTATATTTATGCTCGACCGCTATATTTATATATTAATCTAGCACTTGCAATGGTGCATCCGCGGCAACTTACTTTCCTTATTCTATTAATGTCAGTCTATAGTCATATTTTCCATCATCCGATATCCGTTACACCATCCTCCTCCTTATGCTCTCATCTTGAGGACATGCTTTCAATCAATCCGTACCTTAGTGACGGATTAATGTTTTGTCTAAATCTGCAGCTCGAGCACGAGGAAATCCGTCAATTTCTACTATTTATCCGTCAATTCCGTTTGTAGTGCAAACCGGTTTGCCCACTTTAACTGGTCGTGGTCATCACCTTCGGTAAGACCCTCCCTTTGAAACAAAACGATAGTCTGCCCCAGCCCGTTTTAGGATTCTATAAGGGCCCACCGATCTATGTCTGAACTTCCAACCTTTCGGTCTTTTCGACATGATTGTTTCGCCCGATTCGAAAGGCCGCCAAGTAGTTGTCGTTTGATTGAGCTTTTTCCGATACTTTTGATGTGATGCTCTGGTATGCGTGTAATATGAAATGCTGACCTAACTGACTGTAAATATTCGCTCTGGGTGAATGGTGTTGTTAGCGGCATGCCTAAATTCAATTCAACTGGCAGCCTAGGTAATTGCCCAAAAACTACCTCATATACGGAGACAAGCCTAGTGTGTCGTGTCTACTAGTATAGTAAGTGAACGTGACTGAATCTAGCCACAAGTCCCAATCATCTCGCCTATTAGAAACAAAGGATAGCCTGAATTGTGCGATTTTGAGGCGTCCGTTACACTGAGGACGGTAGCTAGTAGTGCGCGTTTTCGTAGTACGATATAATATGATTATACGATATGATACAGTATGATACAGTATGATGCTATATGATACGATATGATACAGTATGATATAGTATGATGCTATATGATACAGTATGATACGGTATGATACGGTACGATACTTTATGATGCAATATGATACGGTGTGATACGGTATGATACAGTATGATACGGTATGATATTGTATGATACTATATGATGCTATATTATACGATATGATATAATATGATGCTATATGATACGATATGATACAGTATGATATAGTATGATGCTATATGATACAGTATGATACGGTATGATATTGTATGATACTATATGATACAGTATGATACGGTATGATACGGTACGATACTTTATGATGCAATGTGATACGGTATGATATTGTATGATACTATATGATGTTATATTATACGATATGATATAATATGATGCTATATGACACGATATGATACAGTATGATATAGTATGATGCTATATGATACAATATGATACATTATGATACGGTACGATACTATATGATGCTATATTATATATATGATATAATATGATGCTATTTGATACAGTATGATACGGTATGATATTGTATGATGCTATATGATGCTATATTATATGATATAATATTATGCTATTTGATACGGTATGATACAGTATGATATAGTATGATGCTATATTATACGATATGATACAGTATGATATGGTATAATGCTATATGATACAGTATGATACGGTATGATACGGTACGATACTTTATGATGCAATATGATACGGTGTGATACTGTATGATATAGTATGATACGGTATGATATTGTATGATACTATATGATGCTATATTATACGATATGATATAATATGATGCTATATGATACGATATGATACAGCATGATATAGTATGATGCTATATGATACAGTATGATACGGTATGATATTGTATGATACTATATGATGCTATATTATATGATATGATATAATATTATGCTATTTGATACGATATGATACAGTATGATATAGTATGATGCTATATGATGCTATATTATATGATATGATATAATATTATGCTATTTGATACGATATGATACAGTATGATATTGTATGATACTGTATGATGCTATATTATATGATATGATATAATATTATGCTATTTGATACGGTATGATACAGTATGATATAGTATGATGCTATATTATACGATATGATACAGTATGATATAGTATGATGCTATATGATACGATATGATACAGTATGATATAGTATGATGCTATATGATACAGTATGATGCGGTATGATACGGTACGATACTTTATGATGCAATATGATGCGGTGTGATACGGTATGATATAGTATGATACGGTATATTGTATGATACTATATGATGCTATATTATACGATATGATATAATATGATGCTATATGATACGATATGATACAGTATGATATAGTATGATGCTATATGATACAGTATGATACAGTATGATATGTATGATGCTATATGATACAGTATGATACGGTATGATATTGTATGATACTATATGATACAGTATGATACGGTATGATATTGTATGATACTATATGATGCTAAATGATACGATATGATACAGTATGATATAGTATGATGCTATATGATACAGTATGATACGGTATGATATTGTATGATGCTATATGATACAGTATGATACGGTATGATATTGTATGATACTATATGATGCTATATTATACGATATGATATTTATGATGCTATATGATACGATATGATACAGTATGATACGGTATGATATTGTATGATACTATATGATGCTATATGATACGATATGATACAGTATGATATAGTATGATGCTATATGATACAGTATGATACGGTATGATATTGTATGATACTATATGATGCTATATTATACGATATATAATATGATGCTATATGATACGATATGATACGATATGATACAGTATGATATAGTATGATGCTATATGATACAGTATATGATACGGTATGATATTGTATGATACTATATATGATGCTATATTATACGATATGATATATTATGATGCTATATGATACGATATGATACAGTATGATATAGTATGATGCTATATATACAGTATGATACGGTATGATATTGTATGATACTATATGATGCTATATCATACGATATGATATAATATGATGCTATATGATACGATATGATACAGTATGATATAATATTATGCTATATGATACGATATGATACAGTATGATATAGTATGATGCTATATTATGATACAGTATGATACGGTATGATATTGTATGATACTATATGATGCTATATTATATGATATGATATAATATTATGCTATTTGATACGGTATGATACAGTATGATATAGTATGATGCTATATGATGCTATATTATACGATATGATATAATATGATGCTATATGATACGATATGATACAGTATGATATAGTATGATGCTATATGATACAGTATGATACGGTATGATATTGTATGATACTATATGATGCTATATGATACGATATGATACAGTATGATATAGTATGATGGTATATGATACAGTATGATACGGTATGATATTGTATGATACTATATGATGCTATATTACACGATATGATATAGTATGATGCTATATGATACGATATGATACAGTATGATATAGTATGATGCTATATGACAGTATGATACGGTATGATATTGTATGATACTATATGATACAGTATGATACGGTATGATATTGTATGATACTATATGATACAGTATGATACGGTATGATATTGTATGATACTATATGATGCTATATGATACGATATGATACAGTATGATATAGTATGATGCTATATGATACAGTATGATACGGTAGGATATTGTATGATACTATATGATACAGTATGATACGGTATGATATTGTATGATACTATATGATGCTATATTATACGATATGATATAGTATGATGCTATATGATACGATATGATACAGTATGATATAGTATGATGCTATATGATACAGTATGATACGGTATGATATTGTATGATACTATATGATCCTATATTATATGATATGATATAATATTATGCTATTTGATACGATATGATACAGTATGATATAGTATGATGCTATATGATGCTATATTATATGATATGATATAATATTATGCTATTTGATACGATATGATACAGTATGATATTGTATGATACTGTATGATGCTATATTATATGATATGATATAATATTATGCTATTTGATACGGTATGATACAGTATGATATAGTATGATGCTATATTATACGATATGATACAGTATGATATAGTATGATGCTATATGATACGATATGATACAGTATGATATAGTATGATGCTATATGATACAGTATGATGCGGTATGATACGGTACGATACTTTATGATGCAATATGATGCGGTGTGATACGGTATGATATAGTATGATACGGTATGATATTGTATGATACTATATGATGCTATATTATACGATATGATATAATATGATGCTATATGATACGATATGATACAGTATGATATAGTATGATGCTATTGATACAGTATGATACGGTATGATATTGTATGATACTATATGATGCTATATTACACGATATGATATAGTATGATGCTATATGATACGATATTATACAGTATGATATAGTATGATGCTATATGATACAGTATGATACGGTATGATATTGTATGATGCTATATGATACAGTATGATACGGTATGATATTGTATGATACTATATGATACAGTATGATACGGTATGATATTGTATGATACTATATGATGCTAAATGATACGATATGATACAGTATGATATAGTATGATGCTATATGATACAGTATGATACGGTATGATATTGTATGATACTATATGATGCTATATTAAACGATATGATATAGTATGATGCTATATGATACGATATGATACAGTATGATATAGTATGATACTATATGATGTATGATTGTATTACTATATACATATGTATGATACGGTATGATATTGTATGATACTATATGCTATATGATACGATATGATACAGTATGATATAGTATGATGCTATATGATACAGTATGATACGTATTGTATGATACTATATGATACAGTATGATACGGTATGATATTGTATGATACTATATGATGCTATATTATACGATATGATATAGTATGATGCTATATGATACGATATGATACAGTATGATATTGTATGATGCTATATGATACAGTATGATACGGTATGATATTGTATGATACTATATGATACAGTATGATACGGTATGATATTGTATGATACTATATGATGCTATATTATACGATATGATATAGTATGATGCTATATGATACAGTATGATACGGTATGATATTGTATGATGCTATATGATACAGTATGATACGGTGATATTGTATGATACTATATGATGCTATATTATATGATATGATATAGTATGATGCTATATGATACGATATGATACAGTATGATATAGTATGATGCTATATGATACAGTATGATACGGTATGATATAGTATGATACTATATGATGCTATATTATACGATATGATATAATATGATGCTATATGATACGATATGATACAGTATGATATAATATTATGCTATATGATACGATATGATACAGTATGATATAGTATGATGCTATATGATACAGTATGATACGGTATGATATTGTATGATACTATATGATGTTATATTATACGATATGATATAGTATGATGCTATATGATACGATATGATACAGTATGATATAGTATGATGCTATATGATACGATATGATACAGTATGATATAATATGATGCACTATGATACAATTTGATACAGTATGATATAGTATGATGCAATATGATACAGTGTGACACGGTATGATACGGTATGATATAGTACGATACTATATGATGCAGTATGATACGGTGTGATATAGTATGATGCTTAATGATATGATATGATACAATAGATGTTTAAAAAAGGGTGTTGTATGTATATTGGTGTATACTGAACATGGAATTATTACCACCATTCGGAAGTTCGAACTTTGATCAACATGGCGGCCGATGCTTGTGGGTCACATTGTGATGGTCAAGGCCATAGTCATGGAGATAATAGCCCAAAAAGTGCTGAAATGGATATTTTTAAAGCTGCTAAATCTGGGTGCGTTGGAAAGAAATTTAATATAAAAAATAAAAAATATATTTCACCCTTCAGTCTTCAGAGACCATACATTACACACAGTCGGGCTTTTTTCTTGAAGACTTGAACTGTTGTCAGTACAAGCTTGAACATGTAAATAATCCATATACACCAGGAACTACGGAGATCCGATTCAATGTTTCAATATTTTGCTTCCTCATTAGAAAAAATTTGTTTGCGTTGAATAAGCAAATATTCGTAAAAATGCAGTTTCTGTAGATCCGCATACTATGAGTAATGAGTTGGTATTGAATTTGCCGCGTCAATTGCAATCACTCAACAGTGGAATAAGATCAGTGGGGTCAATGTGCACGGTGCTGGAAATTGAATGCATGCTTATACACCGTCATTGGGGATTGACAGGTGCAGTGAATGTACCAACAATGTTAGGCGGGCAGACATACACAGGAGTCATTTGTCATTTTTATGCCCACCTTCCTGACTTACATTTATTTGGTACATTATTGGTTGAGATAGATTGAAGGGGCCAATTTCATATTACTACTAGGAGTGCTAGTACACAGGGTGGGGTCAGGGAGAGAATCCTAAACCTGATCCAATCTAGTAGCAATTCCTGTAGTAATTGACAATTTGAATTAGTATGTATATATTAAAAATATAGTATTTTATTATATTTTCAGAAAAAGTTACATTTAGCACATAATGTTGCTCTTTCACTTTTTCTTCTAGGGATTTTCGAATGTTTCAATTACTTATTGTGGCAAAAGGAAAAGAAATTTTAAAAGAACATGACATAAGTGGTCATACTGCTTTACATTGGGCATGTCTTGGTGGGCATACAAAATTGTTGAAACAATTATTGAAAATGATGTCCCATTAAATGTACAAAGTGAAAATGATTATGGACCACAGCCTATACACTGGGCTTGCACTGAAGGATATATTGGTATCGTTGATCTGCTGTTACAGCATGGTGTTCCTATTGAGGCTACTGATAAGAAACAATGCACACCACTTATTATTGCAGCTCAATATGGCAAATCTAATATTTGTAGTTATCTTATTGGTAAAGGAGCTAATATTCATGCTGTTGATACTGAAGGGGATAGTGCTCTCCACTGGGCAGCATTTAAAGGTACCTCCTCAACATTATATTCTGATAAAATAGTTAGGGGATTAATGGTGAAGTGCCACAAAATCATCTTTGATTTATCCTATGTATTCCACTAAACTTACAATTCATAAATTGTCAGTACCTAACCCCACAGATTCACCTCAACTAAAACCTGACTCAAGTATTCTTTGAAAAAGATACAATTATATGCATATATATATGCAGTTTATATTGTATGTACACATGCATGTTCTCTGTACACAAGCATATTTCCTGCTTGTTACTAATGAAATTGGTCATCTTTAATGTATTGTTGATTCACATAATTAACATCTAACATGAACCAAAAAGTGTGAAACCTGAAAGTGTAGTAGTGTCTTAATGTTTTATGTATAATAATTTTTAGGTCATAGTGATTTGGTGCAACTATTTTTATACTCTGGATTTAATCCAGAATTAAAAGATAAAATGGGTCAGGTAATGGATAATGCTAGATGAAATTATTATTTAAGTACTTTCTGTACTTAATATATCAACAAAATATAGAAAAAGTAAATGAAGATGCTAAAATATTTATTCCTGAAATTCTGTCTCTGTATTTTGCCAGGCTCCTATTCATTTAGCTTGTCTTAGCAGCAACTTGCTGGCTGTTAAACATCTAGTTGCTATGGTAAGTACACCTGTTTGACACAATTATAAAATGAAAGGGTTGGAAAGGATATCAGCACAATATGTGATACTAAGTCAAAAATGGGAAGAGCTATAAGAAACACAACACTATACAGCTTGAAGGAACAAAACACCATCATACATACAACCTAACTTAGTATACACATGCTACTTAGCCCAAGAGGGTATAGGTTAGAACGTTTAAACCATGTACATGCTATCCAACCTTAGAAATACAATATGCATTATCCACCTCTAAAAGAAATGACCAACCCACTCCCTGTGAAATGAGGTGCTATTGATTTGTTTTATTGCAGGATATTTCAATCAGTGAACGTGATAATAACCAGAAAACACCTTTAATGTTGGCAATGGGAAGACACTATGATGATATTGTTTCCTATCTCTACAGGAAACAAAATAGATATATAAAATTTACTTTACGGTTGGTCTCGTAATTTACTATTTTCATAAACTATTTTTCAATGCACAGGATATTCATCTTTGTATATG